>NC_054386.1:16250341-16625341 GCF_017654675.1 Xenopus laevis
TGGTACAAAGGTGCATTATCAATATTCTTTGCAAAATTCATGTCTACAGTCTGAATCTTCTTTGCTATAGGTATGGGTCTGTTATCCCGAATGCTTGGGTCCTGGGGTTTTCTGCATAATGGATCTTTCTGTAATATGGATCTTAAGATAGAAAAAAAATGAAAACATTAAATAAACCCAATAGGCTGGTTTTGCTTTCAATAAGGATTAATTATATCTTAGTAACAAGTGTGATACTGTTTTATTATTACACAGAAAAAGGAAATCATTTTTAAAAATGTAGATTATTTGGATAAAATGGGGTATATTTATCAAAGAGTGAAGTTAGAGGTCGCCACAGTCCTCTAGAGGGAAATTTCTTCTGGGATTTCTATGGGATTTTTAAAGAGTATTTATGAATGGGTGAAAATGAAAGTTCACCCTTTAAAAAATACGCCTTTCAAAATCACATAGAAATGAATGGAGAGTGAAGGAATTTTACTCTAGAGGACTGCGGAGACCTCTAACCTCACTGTTTGATAAATATACCGCTACGGAGGAAGAACTTTCAATAATTCAGAGCTTTCTGGGTAATGGGTTTCCAGATAAGGAAATTGTGGTTACACATAATAATACTAATAAAATATGGTAAAATTGCAGAAGAGTACTTATTTTAAGCATGGCTATGATTCTTTACACCCATGCATAAGTGTAAGGCTTCTAGAAGAATATAACACACGAGTAATCTTTTGGTTCCACAGTCAGCTCTGGGGCTTTAAAATACAATACAATAGCTAGTGCTGAGCCAAATCTGTCACCAGGCATGAATTCGTGGAAACATTTTTGCTCCAAAAGACATGAGAAAAATAAGGGAATGGAAAAAAATCCATCCATCGACTTCAATGCATATTGCATGAAAAAAACACCTGTTGACTAGTGATGGGCGAATAAAGTCGGCAGGCGCAAATTTGCGGCGAATTTTCGTGTTTCACAGCGGGCTACTGAATTTGCGAAACTGTGGTGAAAATTCGCCAGAAAATTTGGGCACGTGTCAGAATAGTCGCTTGCATAAAAAAAATTGTCACGTGTCAAAATTATTCGGACGCCCGTTGACATTAATGCAATTGGACAAAATACGCACATGTATAAATATTGTCACTAGGGATGTAGCGAACGGCGGAAAAAATGTTCGCGAACATATTCGTGAACTTGCGTCAAAAATGCGAACGGTTCGCGAACGTCGCGAACCCCATAGACTTCAATTGGAAGGCGAATTTTAAAAGCTAGAAAAGACATTTCTGGCCAGAAAAATGATTTTAAAGTTGTTTAAAGGGTGCAACGACCTGGACAGTTCCATGCCAGAGGGGGATCAAGGGCAAAAATGTATCTGAAAAATACATTGTTGACACAGCGCTGCGTTTTGTGCTGTAAAGGGCAGAAATCACACTACGTCACTCAGGTGATGTTTCTGGACACGGAATGTGAAAAAGCTCACACAGCGAGGTGGCACTTGGTTAAAGACTGGGCAAACAATGCCTGCAAGGGCAACGTATACAGTAGTGGATACGGAATATATTATTGCTGCTGTATCACTCAGGTGATGTTTACGTACACAGAATTATTATTGTTATTTAGACAGAATGTGAAAAAGCTCACACAGCTAGGTGGCACTTGCATACCTCCCAACTGTCCCTCTTTTGACCACTCAACCCCCTGTCCCTCTTTTGTACTGGAAAGTCGCTCTTTTCTCTGAACTGAACAGCTAACTTAATTAGCTTTTGGCAAAGAGCTCAGAACAGCTAACAGGTGCAAATAAGATACTTTGTAACAATTTTGACTCTGGTTGGTGCTGGTAGTGGTGAACTACTAGGAGGAGCAGCACACCAGTCCCACTCCCCAACACAGCTAGACTAATAGCACTGGGCTCTTATAGTAGCAAAGTAAAAAAACAAAAAAGAAAATAAAAGCAGTCCTTACAAGGACTATTGGGTTACAGGCAGCAGTCAGCAGATGAGAGATCAGCAGCAGGACAGCTGCCCACAGCAGCTACATACAGAGCACTGCAGTAGAAGGTAGATTACTAGCCAGCAAAGCTAACCTAAAATGTCCCTCAAATCCCTGCAGAGTTCTGTCCCTACAATACAGAGCAGTATCAAGTAGATTACTAGCCAGCAAAGTTACTATCAACTGTCCCTCAAATCACTAACCAGCTCTCTCCCTACACTAGCTCTTCCAAGCACACACAGGCAGAATGAAAAAACGCTGCAGGGCTTCAGTTTATATATGGAAGGAGAGTGGTCCAGGGGGTGTAGGGGTGGTCCAGGAGGGAGAGCTTCCTGATTGGCTGCCATGTATCTGCTGGTCTGGGGTGAGAGGTCAAAAATAAGCGCCAGCTAAGGCGAACCCAAATTGGCGAACGTCGCGCGACGTTCGCGAACATTCGGCGGACGCGAACAGTCGATGTTCGCGCGAATTAGTTCGCAGGCGAACAGTCCGCGACATCCCTAATTGTCACAGGCACCAAAATTGACGCCCATCAAAATAATTTTGGCGCCCATTGACTTCAATGCGTTTCGTGAAATTTTCGAATTTCGCAATAAATTAGCTGATTTTCAAGATTCAAGAAGCAAGCTGATATCTTTGCTACCCCAATATGGCTGTGGCATCACATTGTGTAGCCTTTGGTTTTGGTATACACATGCTTTCCTATGTTTTAAAACTATGCAGTAAAAGGCAATCTTTTAAATATCTATAAAGAAATTACAATTTGATATATGAATTATACTATACTCAAAACAGAAATGGAAGATTAGGCAATTTCTATGAATTTCTTTTAAAATTGTGTGTTTCTGTTTTGCTATTTTTTTTTAGAAATCTCATTGACGGGAATAAGCCTTTAAGGGGGGTAAAGCTTTTTGAGGTTAATTCAGAATAGTGTTCAGATTCCCTATGGGGATGTGTGACCCATTTTTACTGGAATTATGCATTTTAAAGTGAGTGTGCATGGCACTTTTTTCTACATACGTTATTTTATTTCCAGAAAAACACATATAAATTACCTGCTCAGGGCCTTATTTCTTTTTAACGGTTCCTATTTGACATTCTAACATATGAGCTAGTATAAGGTTGAATTCATCGAAAAATTAAAACACCCAAAGCAGCTGATGTCAAAGGTCAAAACCACAACAATCCATCTTGCAAGGTGAATTATGTGTATTTATGACATGACATCAGGGGGTAATTTATCAAGGTCCGATTTTATCTCAATATTTTTTGCTACAAACTCTGATCAAATCGTCTCGGTTTTTTATGCTTATTTATTATTATATTTTCCTGAAAATTTGCTTTGCAGGAAAAAAAACAGGTTTTCACGATATTTTCGGATTTTTCACCCGAAAACTCAGATTTCTTATATTTTTTGCCCAAAAACTCTGGGTATTGCACGAAACCCAGCGCACAACAAAAAATCATTGGGAATTCTCCCATTGACTGATATACAACTGCGACATGAGATGGCGGATTTTCAAATCTGGACTTTCCCATCCTTGGGGTTTAATAAATTCCAAAAAATTTATGATTTTTTAAAAGTCAGATTTTGTAAAAAAAAAAAAAATCACAATTTTCTTGAGGATTTTTGCATTCGGAATTTAGTAAATAACCCCCCAGGTGTGACTTGGAAAACTAGAGTTTTCTGCCTTAAGTTTTTACAAGTAGCTAGTAAAACCTGGTCAATTAGAATGCTTACATTGCCCAGCAATAGTAGACTTTACCTGTACAAAGCAGATAACATTCAGCAAAAAGTAGCAGTAGATGAAAGATAACTATAAAAAGGTTAATACTGTGATGTCATATACAGTCAACATAAAAATCAGATTAAAAATGACTAGACTACAGTTAGTAAATTTTTTTTATCAATGGACTACTTTATAGAAAGCTAATTCAAAGTCATAGGAAAACTAACTCGTATGCATTTAATCTGTGGTTCAATTGCTCCTCCATTCTGGGAATAAGGCTTGAAAGTCAGCTTTAAATAGATTTTTTCATATAAAATGAATACGAAGGGGTATATTTATCAAAGGTCGAGGTGAATTTTCGAATTAAAAAAATTCTTCGCCTAGGGAATAGTTCAAATTCGATTATCAAAAATTCAATATCAAATTTATCATGTACTGTCTCTTTAAAAATTCAACTTCGACCATTTGCCATCGAATACCTGCCAAATTGCTGTTTTAGCCTATGGGGGACCTCCTAGAGACAATTGGTGGTCTTTGAAAAATCAAAGTTTTTTGGGGGGAAAACTTTGAATCAAATTCGATCGATTACGCTATTCCTTCGATTCGTGCGATTCAAATTCGGACGAATACGTACCTATTCGATCAGAAACTGACTTATTCGACCAAAAAAACCTTAATTTCGGTTGGTCTTTTTGAATCGAATTTCGAAGTTTTTTTCAATTCAAAATTCGACCCTTGATAAATATGCCCCGAAGTGTCAGTTCTGGGGGCCCATTTACTTTGCTCGAGTGAAGGAATAGAATAAAAAAACCTTCGAATTTCGTATGTTTTTTTTGGCTACTTCGACCATCGAATAGGCAACTTCGACCTTCGACTTCGATTTGACTTCAAATCGAATGATTCGAACTAAAAATCGTTCGAATATACGACCATTCGATAGTCGAAGTACTGTCTCTTTAAAAAAAACTTCGACCCCCTACTTCGCCACCTAAAACCTACCTAGGTGCAATGTTAGCGGGAAGGTCCCCATAGGCTTTGTAACAATTTTTTGGTCGAAGAAAATTCGATATTCGAAGTCGAAGGATTTACATTCAGCAGTCGAATATCGAGGGTTAATTAACCCTCGATATTCGACCATATGTAAATCTGCCCCCTAGTGCAGTAAATGTTTCAGCAGTGAAACAGCTGTTTTGTTCAAGTGGCAAACCTCCAAAATGTAATAGCTGCCAACATTAATTAATGCCCATATTTTGTGAGGGCTGCTCATATCTCATCATAAATAGAGTTTGCGCAGTATTGCAGGTAGTACTGCAATACACAATACGAGATTACGATATCTAATAGATAAGAAGAACCCAAATATGATACAGTTTGACATGTCTTCTGTATTCAATAACTGCATAATGATCTTCTTACATTGTTTGTAAAACGATTCATGTTTTCAAGCCTACATTATTAGGGTATTTATCTTGCTTTTTGATATATTACATTTTTCTCCTGAACCATTGTACTTGTACTTATACCTTCTACTCTGTCATACTTCCTTGACAAAATTAGCCTAAGGAGCTGGATGGCTATGGTTTCTAATACTATACCCCTGTAAAGAAGCTGGATTGTCACATAATGTAGTGAAAATTTTGGTATCGTTTTGGTATTAAAGAAAGTTGGTTAATTATATCACCCAATAGGCATTTCTGCATGTTTACCAGCCTAAAGGTAGGCAGATTGTTTGACAGATTCCTCATTATGGGGCAGATTCCCTAAAGGGCGAAGTGACAAACGCTAGAGAAAATTCGCCAGCGTGACGACATTTCGAAACTACGCCGATTCCCTAATGGCTGCAAGGCTTCACTTCTCGCTAGCGAAGGAGATAGATACTAGCGGTACTTTGCACTCTAAAGCCAGGCGAATTTTCTCTCTCGTGAACGGACGGAACTCTGCAAATTCACTAAGATGCGGATTTTACTGAACGTTACCTCTTGCGCCAGACTTGTCTTCGCCACCTCAGACCAGGCGAAGTGCAATGGAGTGGATAGGACTTTTTTTTTTTTTTAAAAAAAAAATTTCTAAGCCCCAAAAAACGCTGGCGTGATAGGCTGCAAAAGCCACTAACATTTTCTTTGGGTAACCGCGTTCCCAATACATTTCCTAACATATGGAACATAAACTATACACTGGGCTCATGTGTAGGGCAATATAACAACTCTATTTTATTTGATGAAAGTTCCCTGGACTTGTGTAATGTCCATTCAACTTTTACTTCCTGCCGTATGCAAATTAACCAACGCTCGCGCAACTTCGCTTTGCTTGCCAAAGTAACGCTAGTGCAACATCGCCATCGTTCGGCGCCCTGGATGCATCTGCGCATCTTAGGGAATTAGCGCTGTCCTGACAAATTTACACTTGGCGAAAGTGTTGTGAAGTTGACTAATCGGTCACTAGCAAATTTGCACCTCTTTGGGAATTTGCCCCTATGTATTGAGGCACTAATAAAACTAGTTGCATGATTTAGCATTGGTTAAAAATAGGAAATTGAAGCTAGGGCTCTTAAAACATAGTACCTAATTAATGTGAATTCCTAGCTAATATTAAAATTCTTTAATAGATTCTTTAGAGGAGACTGATACCAAATAACACCATGCACCAATGTAGTTTGCCAGACAGTTTTTTTTCACAAAAATACCTTTTTAACCAAACTGCAGTTCTTGATGTTTGACAATTGGGGGCCTATTTATTAAACCTTACATTTTTCTGGCCAGTTTTTAAAGGGCAAAAAACAATTTTTAGAGGAAAATGTGATTTTTTGATTTATTTTGCTCCAAAGCTGCTAAACATTTGAATCTGAAAATACTCAGATTCAAATCTGTTAAAATAATTTAAAATGTAGAAATGTAATGTAATGTAGAAAATGTCCCTTTAACAATTTGAATATGTATCTTGCTTTTATGATCTTAGAGGGTTTTGGGCTGGTTTTTGTTCTATAACTAAAAAGAGTTGAGTTTTTCTGGCAACAACTCTAAAAAGTTGCACAATTGATTGTATCTCGATTTTTCCCGCACCGACTTTTTGATCAGATTTAATGGTAAATTAAGGGGATTCAGGTTTGGGAGTTTGGTCGATTTTTTTTTATTATTATATTGATAAAAAGTTGAGTTTTTTGAGATTAGTCTGCAAAATTCCTAACATCTTGAAAATGCAGAGTTTAAATTATCTTGAACGTAATATAAACATTCGATACACCTCAAACATTTGAGTTAAAAAAAAACCTCAAATTCGAAAAAAGTTCATGAACTATGACCATTAAAAAGAAAATTGGTTTTGGTGACAACTCTCCCGAAGATCTTTATGTGATATTATGGAAAGTTATTTGTTAGAAAGAATTGTTCCTGGTGATAGAGAAGATTTAACCGATGGTGTACCATTACCCCAAGAAACTAACACTGGATTGATCAAAGAATAAAAATGTCCTTAGGTGCCATTTTCAGACGTTAACTTTTAAAATGTATCGGAGTAGTAGGAGAGTAAAATACAAGCAGCTATACAAATCCAAACAATTGTATATGTAAACTGCTTTTAAAACTTTATAATGATACAATATTGCCATAAATGCCCCTTTGTTTTTTTAAGAATAGCTGCTTTTAAAGCAGTTATTATAGAACGTTCTGTGGGTTTTACTGTTACTGTACTGTTGGGTTTATTATATGTATTATATTATGTATATTTTTAGTATAATGTTATACAATAAGAAAAATGGTTAAATCAGGAATAATAGAAGGTCCTTGTAATAAGTGATACTGTTGCCTTAGAAACAATAACTAATGATTTTGGCACCACTTCTACCTGAAAGACATCATAGCATTGCAGATGTTATTTAAGTCATTCCTTTGTTAAATTTCTGTAAACACTGTGCATATCCAGTACATTATACTACTTTAGGTAGTTATACATGAATATTCTAAGTTTTGAATTGTTAATTATTTATTTTGATAGTTTTCATTTATTAGCTTTATTGTTCTGCCTCTTCCCTGACTGCAATGGAAAATGCTATCTGTTATGTTTCTGCTTGTCAGGGTCCCTGACCCCAGCAAACAATGAAACTGTGCACTTTTAGTTATCCAACAAGCAAAGAAAAACGTTTTAGTTATTCTTTTTTTATTCTTATTTTTATTTATTCTTTTTTTATCTTTCAGACCCTCTGCTTTTTTAAAACACCCCTTTGTAAAATATAAAAATATTATAAGTCATCTAGGAGTATCATTACCATTTAAAGGCACAAATCCGAAGACCGGGTGTTATTATACTGGTCATGGAACTCCGGGTGAATTTTTTGAGACTAATATTTTCTAATTTTTCAACAGGTATGGGGCCTGTTATCCGGAATGCTCGGGGGGTTTCCAGACAATGGATCTTTCTGTAATTCGGATCTTCATACCATAAGTCTACAAAAAAATCATGTAAACATTAAATAAACCCAATTGGCTGGTTTTGCTTCCAATAAGGATTAATTATATCTCAGTTTGGATCAAGCACACGGCACTGCTTTGCTATTACATTTTTAAAGATTTGGATTATTTGATTATAATGGAGTCTATGAAAAGCATCCATTCCATAATTTGGGACTTTCTGGATAACGGCTTTCCAGATAATGGATCCCATAACTGTACTTATTTATTCATTATAATACACTAAGGACTGTTTCTCAGAATATTCATGGCTCTTTCATTGTGTTTTTTAAATTATATATATCGTATATACTCGAGTATAAGCCGTCCCGAGTATAAGCCGAGGTACCTAATTTTACCTCCAAAAACTGGGAAAGCTTATTGACTCGAGTATAAGCCTAGGGTGAGAAATGCAGCAGCTTCTGGTAAGTTTCAATCAAAAAATTGAGCGTTTCTGCTCCCATTGGAGTTGCGGGCGTCTCTTTTTTGGATGCCGCGACCATTCTTGGACTCTGGCAAATATTCTTGGAGACTATTCTTGGACGCCGGCGACTATTCTTGGACACCGGCGACTATTCTTAGGCGCCGGCGACTATTCTTAGACGCCCGCGACCGTTTTTGCGCTTGACCCGAGTATAAGCCGAGGTAGAGTTTTTCAACATATTTTGTAGGCTGAAAAACTCGGCTTATACTCGAGTATATACGGTATATATATTGTATATAAAATGTATTGGACTCATTACACTCTGGGGCACATTTACTAAGGGGCCGCTTCACAAAGGGTCGAATATCGAGGGTTAATTAACCCTCGATATTCGACTGGGAATTAAAATCCTTCGACTTCGAATATCGAAGTCGAAGGATTTTAGCGCAAATAGTGCAAATTCCTTCGATCGAACGATAAAATCCTTCGAATCTACCGTTTCGAAGGATTTTAATCCAACGATCTAAGGAATATCCTTCGATCAAAAAAACTTAGGAAAGCCTATGGCGACTTTCCCCATAGGCTAACATTGAGTTCGGTAGCTTTTAGATGGCGAACTAGGGGGTCGAAGTTTTTTCCTAAAGAGACAGTACTTCGACTATCGAATGGTCGAACGATTTTTAGTTCGAATAGTTCGGTTGGAATAGTTCGATTCGAAGTTGAAGTCATAGTCGAAGGTCGTAGTAGCCCATTCGATGCTCGAAGTAGCCCAAAAAACACTTCGAAATTCGAAGTTTTTTTACTTCGAATCCTCGAAGTTAGTGAATCGGCCCCTTTGGGTCGAAAATCGAGGGTTAATTAACCCTCGATATTCGACCATAGAAGTAAAATCCTTTGACTTCGAATAGGCTAACATTGTAGCTCGGTAGGTTTAAAGTGCCGAAGTAGGTAGTCAAAGTTTTTTTTAAAGAGACAGTACTTCGACTATCGAATGGCGGAATAGTCGAACGATTTTTAATTAGAATCGTTCGGTTCGAAGTCGTAGTCGAAGGTCGAAGTAGCCTATTCGATGGTCGAAGTACCCCAAAAAAAACTTTGAAGTTCGAATCCTTCAATCGAGCTAAATGTGCTCCTCTGTGTAATGGTAGTGCCAATAGTAAGGAACTATCAACCAATCCATATTTACATTTGCGGCATGGCAAGGTCCTTATTACAAATTTGTGAAAGTAGTAGCAGTCAGCAGCTTTTTTTTCTATTTAAATAAAAAAACTCCCTTTTCTTTTACTGTGCAGTGCATACCATTTCATTTGAGTGAGATTTCTATTGCCATAAACAGAAACTCTTAAACTTTTATGAGGAATATGTTTGGCTGGAAGTCAAGAAGGAATAACACTTTAAAAATGTGGCCATTAAGAGTGCACTTTTGATTCAGAAAGTCTTAACTTGCTCTTTAGGTTACTTGGCATAAAAAACCTGCAAGTACCCATCTAAACTGATAAAAGTATGAATTTTAGTTTTGTAATGTCTGTAATCAAATATATATTAAGGGGCTGATTCATTAAGGGTCGAATATCGAGGGTTAATTAACCCTCGATATTCGACTAGGAGCGCAAATTCTGCGATCGTACGATCGAAGGATTATTCCTTCAATCGAACGATTAAATCCTTCGAATCGAACGATTCGAAGGATTTTAATCCAACGATCGAAGGAATATCCTTCGATCAAAAAAACTTAGGAAAGCCTATGGGGACCTTCCCCATAGGCTAACATTGACTTCGGTAGCTTTTAGCTGCCGAACTAGGGGGTCGAAGTTTTTTTTAAAGAGACAGTACTTCGACTATCGAATGGTCGAATAGTCGAACGATTTTTAGTTCGAATCCTTCGATTCGAAGTCGTAGTCGTAGTCGAAGGACGAAGTAGCCCATTCGATGGTCGAAGTAGCCCAAAAAATACTTCTAAATTCGAAGTTTTTATACTTCGAATCCTTCACTCGAATTTAGTGAATCGGCCCCTAAGTATTGCTTTTATAGATATTGTACACAAGTAATTAAACAGTCTTGGCTATTTTCTGCTGTAAAAGATTAAGGAAAATATATACACTTTTTCTGGCATACTTTTAATATCCAAGCATAAATCAAATCAGCATGTTGCATTATACAGGTGCCCCCTCTAGTCCTGGCTTCAGTAAAATAAATGGCTATAAAATTAATTTAGCCTCTATAGCTGCAGTTTCCACCTGATCGCTAATTCAAATTATATGTTCAAAAATATCTTTAGAGTAAATAGCCATTGCTTATTGGATTTCATTGTTTTTTTGCAACATGACAGCATGGAAACTACTGATTATTTTTAACCAATGGAACATGTTAATTTTTATTATATATTTTTTTATAGTCATTATTCTGCGTTTTAAATAAGCACTATTTAACCTAATGATACTTTATTTAAGGTAATGGCAGCACTGGATTTTACAACTTTAAGGGGGTTATTCATCAAGGTCCGAATTTATCTCAATATTTTGTGCTACAAACTCCGATCAATTCCGCTCTGGTTTTTTGAGCTTATTTATTATTACATTTTCCCGAAAATTTGCTTTGTGGGAAAAAATCAGATTTTCAAGATTTTTTCAGATTTTTCACCCGAAAACTCAGATTTTTGCCCGAAAACTCCGAAAACGTTGGGGTATTGCACTAAACCCAGCGCACATCAAAAAATCATTGGGACTTCTCTCATTGACTTATTGACTTGTTTTGAGATGCCTGATTTTCAGATTCAGACTTTTCCATCCTCTTGTTTAATAAATTCTGAAAAATTTGTGATTTTTGCATTTGGAGTTTAGTAAATAATGAGACTAATAACAGCCATGAAATATAACCTTTTACTGCTTTACATGTTCTTCAGGCTGCATTGTCCTTAGATAATATTATGCTTAGATCATACTTACACTTGGGGGCAGGTTTATTAAGGGTTGAAAATTGAATTTTTTTGGCCAAAACTCTCAAATTCAAATTGTGAATTATCCAAACGTGATTTGAGTTTTAATTTGAATTCGATTTTTCAAGCTTTATCATACTCTGGCCCTTTAACAACTCAAATTCGATTATTTACCACCATAAACCTTGCCTAATTGCAGTACAAGTCAATGGGAGAGGTCCAGGGATCAATTTGGTGATGTTTGCAGCCTTCTTGAGATTCGAGTTTTTTTCAGGGAAAATTACTTGAATCAAGTTTTTAAATTCGAATCGAGTTTTTCAAATTCGAATCGAATGCGATTCAAGTTTTCAGGTCAATTCAATTCATCCAAGCTGAGAAAATGTGATTTTATTAATAAATTTAGATTGGTCTAGTTTCGAATTTATGGGAATTTACAGGAACTTTAAAAAACTCATATAAAATGTCATGACCCTTGATAAATGTGCCTCCCGGAGTAAATGGCTAGATAGCTAAGAAACATGAAGCCCACAATCTGTTATTTGGACCAAATTGCAATTGATCTTGTTGCATTATAGGTACTGCAGAAATAAAATCCTCTCAGGCAGTGATTCCCATGAAGGTCAGCAGTGTTAATGGGAAACCAATCAATTTATTGCCCTTTCTTTTTTTCATGTGCCCTTTTCTTTTCCCATTCCTTTCCAGAATGCTGCAGCTGCCAGCAATGAAGCATGGGGTCAAGCATGACTGTAAGGCCCTCAACTATACAGAGAGGAAAAGGAGAAACAAGTCATCAATTCATCACAATGACCCTGTTGCAGCATGAAGAAATAATCGTCTAGACTTGGAAACATACTATCTATAAAAGTGTGTCTATGAAAGGGCTTGAAGGACATGGATATCAGGATATTTATCATGAATGTTCCTCAGGTTGAAAATCTCATTAATGGGACCAAGTGTTAAAGTGTACATCTAAAACATAGAAACTCAAGAAGATAGTGGTGTAACTAGCAGATCCAGGGTCTGTACAGACTTGGGGTCGGCTATATGCCAGCAAACAATTGGTGGCGGCAGAAGGAGGTTGGGTGCTTGAGGAAAATATTTAGCATGCTTTTTATCTAAAATGTTTTATCATTAGTGATGAGTGAATCTGCCCCATTTCACTATGCTGAAAAATTTGCAAAACGGCCAAAAAATTTGCAAAAGTTTTCCTTCACAAATATTTTGTCGCGCATCGTTTTGTAGCAAACTAAGTAACAGTCTATGGGTGTTTTTTTTTCGAGGCACCTTATTTCTGCATCAGCCTACAGTTTTAGCAGCCCTATAACAGTTGTGCACAGGACCTACACACGTTGAATTGAGTAAGGCCATCTTTTGAGTGCCAGTGATACTCAAATGTTTTTTTGTGTTTTGGAAAACTGCTAGAATCTGAATGAACTCCTAATCAGCCTTGTATTGAAAAATACAATATTGTATATACAGCATATTGCCTAAACTCAGGTAACTGACCACTTAGCACCCATCGCTATACTTCGGCAAGGAAAATTGGCTCAGACAATGCTCATTCACTAAAATGTGGAGTTTCGTCATGGGAGCTGAACGATGGCAACTTTTCACTAGCGTTACTTGTGAGCATTCCAAAACGAAGATGCGCTAGTGTTCATTTCTGCCTAGAGCAAATTTGCTTGCGCTCAGGTTAATTTGCATACGGTGGGAAATTTAAAGGACCAGTAACATACATTTTTTAAAAAATTCATTAGAATACATGGAAAAAAACATGAAGACAAATTAAACTTTCAAATCTCAAAGTCTTTATTAAGAAATAACTTACCAAAACTCTGCTTGCGCTTCTCTTCAGAAAGCAATCGGGCAATCCATCGTTGTGCTCGATTTCTCCTCCCTGCATTCCTTATAGGAGATAGCCAGGGAGGAGAAATTGAGCTCCGCATGATGGATTGTCGCCGTGTCAGCTTTTCTGAAGAGGAGCGCAAGCATAGTTTCGGTCAGTTATTTCATAATAAAGACTTTGCGATTTGAAAGTTTAATTTGTCTTTGTGTTTTTTTATTGTTTTTTAAAAACATTTTGGTTACTGGTCCTTTAAAGTTGAATGGACATCTATATATTAAATGTTGCAGCAAATACATTACATTTCCACTGTTAATTACACATGTCCAGGGAACCTTAATAAAGACAGAGTTAATATAATGTAGGGATGCACCGAATCCAGGATTCGGTTCGGGATTCGGCCAGGATTCGGCCTTTTTCAGCAGGATTCGGATTCGGCCGAATCCTTCTGCCTGGCCGAACCGAATCTGAACCCTAATTTGCATATGCAAATTAGGGGCGGGAGGGAAATCACGTGACTTTTTGTCAGAAAACGAGGAAGTAAAAAATGTTTTCCCTTTCCCACCCCATTTTTTGAACTTTGATGCTTTTTCCACTCACAGAATATGATGTAAGTAACAGAAGATTGAGCTATGCACTCCAGTGCACTTCACCTGGTCTGAGCTGGCGAAGGCAAGTCTGGCGAAAGAGATAATGTTCAGTAAAATTCAAATTTTAGTGAATTTGCAGAGTAATGTGATTCGCCAGAGCAATAGAGTGCAAATGAGCGCTAGCATCTATCGCTTTCGCTAGCGAAATGGCACCTGCACCCGTTAGTAAATCAGTGATGTCCCTGCAGGCAGTAACATTGGCGAATTATAGTCAGCGTTTGCCAGTTTGCCATTTTGCCTTCAATGTCTGTGACTTTTGACATTGCCTTTGGCCAACTGGTAAAGGTATCTACTACCACACTTAGGGGCAGAGTTATCAAAGGTTGATGTGAAAATTCAAATTTAAAAAATTCAAATGTCGAGCTAATTTTTCTGTACTTCAACTAGGGAATAGTCCAAATTCGATTCAAATCTGAAAAAAAATTGAAAATTCAAATTTCAAAATTTCTCATGTACTGTCTCTTTAAAAATTCAACTTCAAATATTTGCCATCTAAAACCTGCCAAATTGCTGTTTTAGCCTATGAGGAACCTCCTAGAACCATTTGGAATCAATTGGTGGACTTTGAAAAATTAAAGTATTTTTTTGAAAAACTTTGAACCAAATTAGATTAAATGCGCTATTACTTAGATTTGTACGATTTGAATTTGATCAAAAACTGACCTATTCGATCGAAAACTGACCTATTCTGACAAAAAAACTTTGATCTTTTAAAATAACTTTTGGTTGGTCTTTTTGAATTCGGATTTTGAAGTTTTTCAAATTAGAAATTCAACCCTTAATAAATCTGCTCTTTACTAATAGCTTACAAACACAGGCACAACTAATAATAAAGCTGAAAACCAACAGATAATATATATAGGTGCTTTTTATCCCACATTAAAATGAATAATTTTAATTATTGCAATATATGCAAGCTGGACAACTGCACCAAAGTCATCCCTAACAGTCACATTTAAACGTCCTATATAATAAACTCCTCATTCCTCATGAGAAATTTCACACAAAGACTAACACCAAAGTAATCTAAAAAATAATGGTACTCAATGTGATGTTTTTAAGACAGCTCTTTCCAAGATTACTTCTCTTTTTGCTCCAGAATTATACTTTTGGCTCCAGATACATTAAAAATAAATTATCCTTCATAATTTTATACTATGAATGAAAAGTAATAATGTTCGGGGTATTTCCACACCACTTATATCAATACTAACCTTAGGGGGTTATTTATCAAAGTCCGATTTTGTCTCAACATTTTCTGCTCAAACTCTGATCATATCTGCTCGGGTTTTTACTCTTATTTATCATTACATTTTCCTGAAAATTTGCTTTGCATTAAAATCAGATTTTCAAGTTTTTTTCTGATTTTTCACCTGCAATATCAATTTTTTTCAGATCTTTCACCCAAAAACTCATATTTATTTATGCTTTTTGCCCGTAAACTCAAAATCAAAACAATCATTTGGACTTCTCCCATTGACTAATATGCAACCTTGACAGGTCTGAGATGCCAAATTTTCAGATTTGGACTTTTCCATCCTCTGGGTTTAATAAATTCCGAAAAAATCTTGATTTTTCAAGTCCGATTTTATAAAAAAAACAAAAACACAAATTTTTAGGTATTTCTGCATTCGGAGTTTAGTAAATAACCGCCTTAGTGAATCAACAATGAGTGTTATATTCACAGTCATACTAGGCATGTAGGTATGGCAACACCCCTTATAGAAATCTGCAGATCTTGATAAAATATACTTTATGCTTCCATATCTTCTACTCATATTTCCTAATACATTGTATAGTCACATTCTATTACATCTATAAAATATGCAATTATGCCAAAGCCGACTCCCTGTGCACTCTGGACATTGTGTAATACCATTGTTATGTAGCACATCTATTCATAGCTGGAAACATTTATGAACTTCACAGTTCCTCTGCCTTTTCTCACATTTTCTTTCTTGACACGAATAACCTAACACATCCTTATTCAAGAAGGATTCATGCATTTCACGCAGACATTGATTTTTAAATAAATATCTCCACCTTTAAGTGAGATGAACTTTTATAAATTGTACATGTAACATCTCTGATAAATTGGTTAGTGACAATCTTTGTGAAAAGTAGCTGACCAAGTAATTAATATATTATTCTGTCTTCTTTGTCCATATATATATATATATATATATATATATATATATATATATATATATATATATATATATATATATATATATATATATATATATATACATATACACATATTCTACTGTAAGCGCTTAATCAGCCTCCAAGTGAGGAAAAAGCTGCAAGGCTGTCAGTACCATTTATTTACGATGACTATTTATTACATTTTAATAGAAAACATCTTTATACTGTACACCATTTACAAAAATGCTTTACTTTTATCACTCAGTCACACTGTTTGCTGGGGGACTTGATTTTAAATATACTACAAACTTAGGGGCTGATTCACTAAGGGTCGAATATCGAGGGTTAATTAACCCACGATATTCGACTGGGAATTGAAATCCTTCGACTTCGAATATCGAAGTCGAAGGATTTAGCGCAAATAGTGCGATCGTACGATCGAAGGATTATTCCTTCGTTCGAACGATTAAATCCTTTGAATCGAACGATTCGAAGGATTTAAATCCAACGATCGAAGGAATATCCTTCGATCAAAAAAAGTTAGCCAAGCCTATGGGGACCTTCCCCATAGGCTAACATTGAGTTCGGTAGCTTTTAGATGGCGAACTAGGGGGTCGAAGTTTTTTTTAAAGAGACAGTACTTCGACTATCGAATGGTCGAATAGTCGAACGATTTTTAGTTCGAATCCTTCGATTCGAAGTCCTAGTCGTAGTTGAAGGTTGAAGTAGCCCATTCGATGGTCGAAGTAGCCCAAAAAATACTTCGAAATTCGAAGTTTTTTTACTTCGAATCCTTCACTCGAAGTTAGTGAATCGGCCCCCTAGAATGCTAATGGATAGTGTAAAACTCACGTACAATAAGGGACCTTGACATGGCATGTGAGCTTACAGATTTTGGCAAAAGTGTGGTACTAACGCCTGATTTTTTGTAATTATTTTTAAAGGCAAACTGTGCGCTTGTATTTTTATCCAAAGTGCATTAACAAGCCTACTATATGAGGCTGATTTATCCAAATTCAAGGTTAAGAAAAAAAAATCACGAGTAGCTTTTCACTTCGCCCCCCCTCAAATGCTATTTTCTTAAAGGGGAACTCCACAAAAACATAATTTAAGCTTTTTGAAAAGTAAACATAATTTCAAGCCACTTTGAAATATACATCAATTCAAAAATATGCCGAATTTTCATGCTTTTTAATGGTTTGGAACAGTTTCCTAAACCTAGCCCCCTGCTCTCCTGCTGATCTGTCTGACTACTTTGCTGAGCTGGCTGACTACTGTTACTTTGTATCAACAGCCATCTGTCCGCAGCCTGCATCCTCCAAACCCCACAATTCCCTGCACATGTTATTACAATAAGGAAAGGAACATCCCAGTGCAATGAATTTTGGGTTATGTAGTTCCTGCATGCTGTCTGTAAGCTGTGGATAAGTTGTTACAATTTGTAACATCAGTGTTTAGTCCCTCCTTGCCTTGCATGCACCCTTTTTGTGGACCTTCAAGAACCAGAGACCACTTCAGAGGAAAAGATAAAGTTTATTCGAGCTTATTCTAGCTCCTTGGGGATGTATGACATTAGATCATACAACCATAAAAGGGTGTTACTATTGCGAGAGCATAGAAATATGTTTCACAGCAAAGAAAAACAAAGAACTGCTCATATAACCCATGAGATGCTTCTTCAAGGTGATATGACAAAACTAGCTTGAGAACAGAATCCATCCAAGTCAGGGGGGCTCCCAGGGGAATCTGCATACACAGAATTTTATTCTTTCTCACCCTAATGACGACTTTGGTCCTCTGCCAAATATAGTGTATTTTTTGCACCAAAATAACTCTTAAGCTATCAATTTCATCAACAATATCCTTCTTCAGGTTGGCTGGAAAAAATATTATATGGATTAACAAACATACCATTTTTATATTATAGCTGTGGTATTTGCCATGATACAGTTTATTTAACCAAGTTTCTGCAAAATTATACATTCCTTACTTTTCTGAATTGTTCAGAAATTCAAACCCAGATGACGGCCTTTTCTTATGAACCCCATAGTACATGCTTTGCCCCTGCAACCCATGTTCTTATTTCATGCCTATTTAAGGAATTTCTGTTCCTAGCTATTATATTTTACAAAGTTGATTTTGGTGGCTTCACACATACCAACCTAAAATTTGTCCTACTGATTGAACTGAGTACCAAATTGCTGGATATTGAGCTATTGTATTTGGTCACACTAATCCAAATAGCATTGCTTCTTTAGTCTGGGATGAATGCCTTAACTATTGGTTCCGAGGAGGTGTCAGGCCTGGATGGTGTGTTATTGTTGCCCTCCTTTGAGGTTGTATCCATGACCAGACAGTAAGGCAGTGTGTTTGAAATTGACCAAACTGGCAGACTAAATTTGATCCTGTACTTTTAAATAATATGACAATTACTATGTACAGAGATATTGGAGGACAAATAAGCATTGTAATTGATATAAGGGTAACAAACTTAACTTTACTCATTTATATATATAGTGCCAGAAAGTTATGTTTCACATTAATTTCTAACAAACATGTATGTATGTATACATATAGAATGATTTAACAATTTTACCTTTATATTATAAAAATATAATATAACTGTAATAGCATTTCCTTATCTAATGTTATACTTTGTCTGATTAATCTTATCTCACTATGTCACACATAAAAATGATCAATACAAGATTCCTCTACACTCAACCCATTATCAATATACTTAAGACACTGAGACATTTTGTGCATACCACTTCTAAAAAATGCCTTACCCTTTAAATAAAACAGGGATTGTTTGTCCATATATTGCAAAATATTTAAGCTGGCCAACTACGTCAAAGTCATCCCATATCTGGCCAGTCCTACACTCAAATTGCATCTGATTCATTAAGAATTCTATTGCTTCATTATACATTTTACAAAGGGACTAAGTTTTACCTGCAACTTACTTGCTGCTTTCAAAGTAAAACTCC
This sequence comes from Xenopus laevis, assembly GCF_017654675.1. Lineage (NCBI taxonomy): Eukaryota > Metazoa > Chordata > Amphibia > Anura > Pipidae > Xenopus > Xenopus laevis. The sequence continues at coordinate 16,269,487 of NC_054386.1, forward strand.
CAAACTTGGTTGTCCTTTTATTAGACACCAGTGGGATCACCTGACTATAGCTGGGAGGGGTGGAGGCTACAACATGGCACTGGCTACTGCTCCTGTATAAACTATAGCCACTGGTGGCTAATAAAAGGGCATCCAAGTTTGGGAGTTTTGCTTTGAAAGCATCCTTGAAAAAGGTCCTAATGAGGACTGAAACGTTGGACACTGATACAATGTAATAAAAAGATACACTTTTTTACAAAGGGTGTGCCAGTTGGAAGATATTTTTTGTATATATATATATATATATATATATATATATATATATATATATATATATATATATATATATATATATATATATACATACATACATATATATATATATATATATATATATATATATATATATATATATATATATATGTATATATATATATATACATATATATATATATATACATATATATATATATATATATATATATATATACACATACACAGTAGTAATGGATTAGCACACTCGTCGTAGAAGTAAATAAAGTGTTTTATTGGTAACACAGCATTATTATCCAACGTTTCAGGTGCTTCACCAGTTAGACATATTGCATGTATAGTTCTTTCTTAGATCACATGCTCTTATAGTGACATATTTACTATATCAACCTTTCTATCAGCTTCAGGCTTCTAATGGTTATAATTTAACACCATGGAAATGATACATAGCCCACAAATTTAGTGTGTAATGTTTACAAGCACAAACAAAATAAACTTGAATTGTGTTAAGCCTAAGAATTTCATGCTTTAAACAGCATAGTTTGAGTCTTGACTGATTTAACAAAAGCTGCTTTATGACATCCTTCTGCTCTGGTGTAATAAAGCAAACATATGCTTTTTAAAAGCCTGTCATATATTGCATTTGATTATTGAGTTAATATAATACTTTGATTAAAACACTTGAGGAGCTATGAAGATTTTATTTTGTGATATTAAAGCCATCAGAAAGATGAATGTAAACAGAGACATAATAAATGAATTTTATTATTTGCTTTATCTTATGTAAAGACAATGGTCTAAGGAAAAAAGTATAAATAATATATGATTTGTGTTAAATATAGCATGCTAGAAACAATACTAGACACTTCTTGATCATAACAGCCAAATAATATAAGGATCACAAAAAGCCATAAATAATATAAGAGAATTAATTGGCTCATCTTAACCCATATTTCTCCTACCTACAGTACATGATATGGAATAAACAAGCATGCTACCTCTTGAGGAAGTCTACTCTTTAGACTGTCATGCAAGCAGCTAGAATATATGGGGAATATATGTGTTGCTGTAATTAATTCTTAGGTCTAAGTATATCATAATCATTTGTTTTAATTAATAGCACTTTACTACAAAATTAAAAATAGTTAAGAAGGCAGTGTACTTAATGATCATGTATACTCTTTCTATTTTTCTTTCTCAGGATCTTTGGTGAATGATGCAATGTCATTTTGCAGTCTTACTTTATAGCAGTGGTCCCCAACCAGTAGCTCGTGAGCAACATGTTGCTCTCCAGCCCCTTGGATGTTGCTCCCAGTGGCCTCAAAGCAGGTACTAATATATGAGTTCCTAGCTTGGTGGCAAGTTTTGGTTGTATAAAAACCAGATGTTCTGCCAAACAGAACCTCAATGTAGGGTGACAATCCACATAGGGGCTACTAAATGGCCAATCACACCACTTATTTGGCACCCCAAGAACATTTTTCATGCTAGTGTTGCTCCCCAACTCCTTTTACTTCTGAATGTTGCTCACGGGTTCAAAAGGTTGGGGATCCCTGCTTTATAGGGACATCAAGCACATACAATTTACTGCTTCTTGGAGTGGTGATGTAAATTTTTCTATAGCTGTAATGATCTCCATTATAAAAAAAAACGAAAAAAAAAACAGCTGGAACGGCCTTCATACAGGTATGAGATCATCTGAAAACCCATTACCCAGATAAAACTGAAATATGGCAATGTCACCTCTCATAGCATCATTATTAAAAAAAATGTTCTGGATAGACAACTGATTTTTTTTTTCTATAATTATATTACAGTATCTTTATCAAGCTAGCATAAATCTATACCGATGGCAAATTCCACATTTTTTCAATATTTAAATGGTTTATATTAGCCTAAAAGTATAGTGGTCCAAATTGGAAATATTCAGGTGACACACAATGATCTGTTGGAGTTAATGTTGATGAAGACCCACCCTATCTGCTTTAAACTCAGCAACACACTGAGGCAGCAACTAGTTCACCCAAAAGACTCTACCCCAAAGCACAAGAAGAGTAACATTGTGTATGCAGTGCAGTGAGGAGTGCTCTGATTTGTATGTGGGGGAACTAAACAACAGTTATACCAGCATATGGCACCGCACAGAAGAACCAGATCCTCTGGTCAGGACTCGGCCAGGACTCACCTACATCAAAAAGAAAAAGGACACATATTTGAAGACTGCCAAGTCCAGATTCTAGACCAGAAGAGCGACTGGTTCAAAAGAGGAGTTAAAGAAGCCATATATGTAAAAACTGAAAAACCATAGAGGCGGGGGGTGTGACATCTAGGGGCACATTTACTAAGGGTCAAATATCGAGGGTGAATTAACTCTCGATATTCGACCATCGAAGTTAAATCCTTCGACTTTGAATATCGAAGTCGAAGGATTTACCGAAATTAATTCGATCGAAGAAAAAAATCGTTTGATTAAATCCTTCGAATCGAACGTTTCGAAAGGATTTTAATCCATCGATCGAGCGATTTTCCTTCGATCAGAAATTGCCTAGAAAGCCTTCCCCATAGGCTAACATTGGTGCTCGGTAGGTTTTAGGTGGCGAAGTAGGTGGTCGAAGTTTTTTTTAAAGAGATAGTACTTCGACTATCGAATGGTCGAACGATTTTTAGTTCGATTCAAAGTCAAAGTCTTAGACGAAGGTCGAAGTACCCAATTCGATGTTCGAAGTAGCCAAAAAAACACTTCGAAATTCAAAGTATTTTTTATTCTAATCCTTCACTCGAGCTAAGTAAATGTGTCCCCTATTGTCTGCCACTTACAATGCTGTTCTGGCACCTCTCCCTGGAAGGTTTAATAACATATCAAAGTTCCAATCTTGCTAATACAATCAACACCTAATTTAATGACATTATTGTGGATTATGATAAACAGATTATGCTGATTGGCGCAACATTCCAGAGGATATATACTGAAGAAAGATCTAATGTACAAGTTATTCTAAATTAAGAAAGCCAGTTGGATGACTAGTGAAAAAAAAACACTACAAGTCCAGTTGATTTGACTTATTTCTACAGATACACCTTTTGTTTTGTTATACAGAATATTGCCTGCCTCTACTCTTTATAGGAAATGGAATGCAGCACTTATTTGCCATTTCTGCTTGTCCTCCAGCTTGTGCACAGTAAGCAATTATGTCTCAAGCAATTCAATTTGAATAGAAAATTCTACTGAAATATCTTGAGTAGAAAGGGGTGGAGAAATGCTCATTTTTCACTTACTCAGACAGTATTTCTTTGTCATAAATGCAGGATGCTCAATGTTGCTGCTGGATAATGTCGACCGTCTCTCATTATTTGGAAGTATAAGAGACAGATGGAGTCTGGCATCAAACAGTGGTGTTAAGTTAAACAAATGTGGATGATGACATTTTAAAATATAAATATTTTATTTTGATAATGTCTTTAACAATACTTTCTACATCTTGGCCATATTAGATTGATGGCAGATGGGAGATTCTGTTGCAGGGCTGAACTAGGGGTCGGTGCTGAGCAATTACCTTTTAAAGGGTCTTCTGCTTATTACTCGTCTGAGTTTGCTCCCCTCTGCCGCTCTCCCCTCCCGTCTGTTGTGCATAAGTAGGGTGTTGTGGTGGCAGTCTGGGTTGTCTAGGGCGACCCTGTTCTGCTGCCTCTGCTTATTCTACAGCACAGGTGACAAAATGTCCTAAGTTACCTTCCTATTGGGACCGCCAGTGCTAATGTTCTGACAATGACAAAAACATTGGAAAACACAGGGGCCCATTTACTTAGCTCGAGTGAAGGAATAGAATAAAAAAAAATTCGAATTTCAAATGTTTTTTTGGCTGCTTCGACCATCGAATTGACTACTTCGACCTTCGACTACGACTTAGAATCGAACGATTCTAACTAAAAATCGTTTGAATATTCGACCATTCGATAATCGAAGTACTGTCTCTTTAAAAAAAAAAACTTTGACCTCCTACTTCGCCACCTAAAACCTAACGAGGTGCAATGTTAGCCTATGGGGTCCCATAGGCTTCCTGGCAATTTTTTGGTCAAAGAAAAATTTGATAGATGGATTAAAAAATCGTTCGATTCGAAGGATTTAATCGTTCCATTGAACGATTTTTCGTTTGATTGTTCGTTTGAACTATTTGTGGTAAATCCTTTGACTTCGATATTCGATAAGTCGAAGGATTTAAATTTGGCAGTCGAATATCGAGGGTTAATTAACCCTCGATATTCGATCATATGTAAATCTGCCCCACAGTGTTAAAAAGTTTGAATCACAGAATTTGGAGTGTTGATTCTTTGGGGTATATTTATCAAAAAGTGAAGTCAGAGGTAGCCACAGTCCTCAAGAGTGAAATTCTGCCACTCTCCATTCATTTCTATGGAATTTTTAAAAGAGTGTTTATCAAGGTCGGCGCTATATAAATAAATGATGATGATGATCAACCAGTGAAAGTGAAAGCTCATCCTTTGATAAATTTGATTTCAAAATCCCATAGAAATGAATGGAGAGTGGTGGAATTTCACTCTAGAGGACTGTGGCGATCTCTAACTTCACTCCACTCCACCCGTTGACTTATAAAGAGAGAGTTTGGGCACCTGTTTCTCAAGTGCACATCAAGGAGAGCATATTTGTGCCCTGTAGCAATATAGTACTTGTGCTTCAGGGTTATGTAAATGACCCATTGTCGATACTGATGCTGTTTGCATCTACAAACTGGAAGTGGTGCCAAGTTAAATGTTCGCTACAGGGTTATTTATAAAAGTCCGAATTTGTCTCAATATCTTCTGAAAAAAAACTCAGACCAAATCTGCACTGGTTTGTTTGGCATATTAATTAATAAACTTTCCCGAAAATTTTGTTTTTGGGAAAAAAGATTTTAAAAAATCGTGAAAAATACGATTTTTTTCGGAATTTCCACCCATAAACTTTTTGGATTTTTGCCCGAAAACCCGAAGACTTTGGATTATTGCACAAAACCAGATCAAAAAATCTTTGGGACTTCTCCCATTGACTTATATGCAACCTTGGCAGGTCTGAGATGTCGGATTTTCGGATTCAGACTTCTTCCATCCTCAGGGTATAATAAATTGGGATTTTATACTAAAAAAACACAAATTTTTCAGGTTTTTGGCATTCTGATTTTAGTAAATGGCCCCCTGCGTGTTGGTTCGCTGAAAATAGGAGAATTGCTATATTTTGAATGCAAGAAACACATTTATTTGCAGGTAATCTGCATCCTTTGGTCTGAGTGCTACTTTGGTAAATAAGCCATCTGGATTCTTTATTGTAGATTTATGTATTTTAAAACAAATTCCAGCTAGATAGCCTTAACATGTAAAAATATGTCCCTTTGTGCCTGGTGATATACTTTCCACCCTTTCATTAATGAGCCTTTCCAGATAAACATTGAAGGTAAATGCACAGTGGGCATTGTTATCTTCATAACCCCTTTTATTTAACTTTCTATTGACTTCTGTGCCATTCATAACATTAGCTTTTAATCAAAAAAAATTAAGACAAAAGTCCTGAACTAAATCTGTAAACAAGCTAAATATCTTAAAACTGTTTTTCTGCTTATTAATGGGAGAGTCACCTACATTTAACCTCCTGAACATGACAGATTCAACAGCTATGTTAAAATGGCTTATCAGTATGGCACAAACACAGTGCTGCCTCAGTGTCTAACATAATCTTATCTACTATCTTGTCAGTAAGTGATAAGGTGCCTGAAGTTCCAGTCTGAAGTGGAAAGATAACATGGGTGCACACATACAAAAGAATCAATGTCTCAAAGTTAATGGACAGTAATAATTCACCATGTGTGATCTCACACAGATAATGCCATCCGATGTAGTGAAAATACTAATTGGGGCTATAGCCACATGGTTTCAGCACATTTCTGATAAAAAGGGCATAATTAGAATTAATAAGAAAGTGAAGCTGACAAAAATAATTCTTTTTTCTGTAAATAAGAAAGCAAATAACTGAAGAAGACAGGGAAACACAGCTGTGCATATGCGTAATAAGTACAGGGTCTCCTGCCAGAAGTATTGAGTTATTAGTCTATGCTAAGAGGCAGATTTAGCACAATCAGTGTGGGTTGCAGTTTTGCAAATTTCTAGTGAAGGAAACGGGTCAGATTTGTTCTTTGATCCATGGCAGTTGCAATTTAGAAGTCAGAACAGCTCATTCACATTTTATTTTTTTATAACTTCAGCTTTATTTGTTCAACATTCAAGTGAGAAGCTGCGGTCAAGTAGTGCAGTACAGTACGCAAATATGTAGCAATACAGTCTCCACCACACAGTGTGGACAGTTGTTGATTAAAGGCTATATCATTTAGGGTATTTTCAAAATATAGTGCATCCAACTAAAAATAAAGAAACAAATATAAACAGATCAGCCATCACGCCTAAACATTGACTGGAATTGTAGAACATTATGTAGGGGTATTTTGCAATATATGCTGCTAAAATCTTTTGCTATTGTTTACAGAGGTATTCCATAAATGTTTTAGTCCTAATAGTGGTATAGTCCTTAGCAGAGGAGCGGAGCCAGTGGGTGATTTGTAGGTAGGCATATTGGTCAGCCGGCCCAAAGTCATATTTCTCAGCCAGGCTATCAAACATTGCAAGGGAGTTGAGAGAGTATAGATCGGATATGGGGAATGATTTTGGGTAGTGCCAGTAGCGGAAACAATGGTGAAGGAAACGAGCCAAAGTTATGTTTCAAAGCGAGTTTATGCCATGTTTGTAGCATAAATCTGGTGGTAGGTAGCAAGCTGGTGAGGAGGGGGGGGGTCTGTGTTCTTTATCCAACCAGAAGTACTGATCCAGTGATAAGCATACCCCGCTTCCAGGTCTAGCCAGTTTTTTTGCTCCAGTGTGCATGCACACTGCGGATTCCATTATTGTATGATAGAACTTTATATTTGGTAAACCCAGGCCACCCGCCGTTCTGTATAACTGTGCTGTCTGGAATTTCACCCTCGGTTGTTTATCTTGCCAAATAAAATTATTAAGTGTCCTCTGTAATGTCTTACAATAGAATGGCGGCAGCGAGATCTGGAGGGTCCTGAATAAGTACAGTTTCTGAGGCAGAAAGTTCATTTTAACAGCCACAATTCGGCCTAGCCAATATATATATTCTCTTCTTCATTTATTACAGTCCTGGGTTATTTTGTGTAGTAGGAGTTGGTAGTTTAATTTAAAGATATTCTCTGGGTCTTTAGGTAGTTTAACCCCTAGATAGGCTATGAATTTCTCTTTCCAATCAAACTGAAATGCAGAATTAAGGGCTGCTATGGAGACTTGTGGTAAGTTAATAGGGAGAGCTTGGGTTTTAGCAGTGTTAATCTTATACCAGGAGATTTTTTGGAATTCTAGGAGTCTCTTCAGGAGATTTGGGATGGATATAGTGGGATTGGTTAGGGTGAGGAAGATGTCGTCTGCAAAGACCCCTATTTTCTGAATTGCTTTTATAAAAGTGTGGCCAAGGGCAAATTGCTGGAGTGTATTGGTCATGTACAGCCAGTTAACCCTGTCTAATGCCTTCTCAGCGTCTAGTGACAATAGTACGGTGGGTTGTCTAGTTTGCTAAATTATGTGTAGTAAACTGTGGAATCTCTGGGTGCTATCTGGTCACTGTCTTCCTAAAATAAATCCTACCTGGTCATTGTTAATCAAAGTAGGAAGTAGCTCATTCAGTCTATTGGCTAAAATTTTAGAGTAGATTTTCAGGTCTGTATTTAGCAGTGCGATCGGGCGGTAGTTTTGGCACAGGTCGGGGGGTTTACCTGGTTTCGGAATCGTGACAATCTGGATGACCAAAAATTCCGGTTTAATCACTCCTGTATCTTTAATATTATTAGATAGTGAGGTTAGGTGTCGGATCAATATGTGTTTAAACTGCTGATAATATACATTAGTAAATCCACCTTCTCCCGGTGATTTGTTATGTTTATGATTTGTTATTATGTGTTCCACCTCTTCCTGTGTGATGTCTTTGTTCAAGTTTTTTAACTGCTGAGGAGTGGGATGAGGGAGCCTTAGCTCTTGGAAATATTGGTGTATTAGGGCCTCTGTGGGTTGGAACTCTGTGGGTTGGAACTCCGTGGGGTCCTTATTTAAGTTTGTCAACCAAATTTTTGATCACCCTTTAAAGTGAGTTTTCTCCTCCAGAAAAATGGACTTTATCAATATTAATACTGCACTTGAGTGAAAGGCTTGCAAACCGTCTCTTGAATTCAAAATAACTGTTTATTCTACCATTAAAAAAATATTTGGTTGCTGGAGTGCATAAGATGCGTTTCGGAAACATACCTTAATAATAGCCTGTTCCTGTTCCTAACCATAGTCCTGTTTTCATTCGTAATCAGCCTATGGAAGGATCACTCCACCCCCAGCCCAGCATCACTGAAGCCAGAAGATCTGTTAGTAGAGTCAGTGGGTCGGCAGCACACAGGGTCGGCTTTGCGGGGAGCAATCCTTCCATAGGCTGAATTCCTGTTTTCATTCATAATCAGCCTATGGAAGGTCTTGCCGCCCCCAGCCCAGCATCACTGAAACGGCTCAGAAGGTCTTTTAGCAGTGTCAGAGGGTCGGCAAATGCAGGTTTGCGGGGGCTGGGGCGTCTTTGCGCGGGGCTTTGAGGGGGAACAATTACGGGTGCAGCATTTACTTGATACTGACATGTTCCTATGATTTTTATAGGAACATGTCAGTATCGCTTTAAGGGGATGGGCAACTCCATAATCTTTGAGCTAAATAAAGAACGCCAGAGGCTCAAAATATTGATTTTGCATATTACCCCAAACTGCAAATAAAGTCTTTTAAAATCATGCTTGTGCTGTCACATGGATACAATTCTGTGATTGAAGTGTGTGGGAGCACCGAGACTTGCGCTAGCTGGAGATTTGTGAACATAAGGTGCAAGTACAAATTTTGCTCTCCTGCTATCTGGTGCAGAATGTTGCCTCTGAATGAGGTGGATGCAATTATAATGAACATTCTGGGAAAGAAAAAAAACTATGAAAAGCATAAAAAATGCTATTTGCTTTATTTTTAATGTCCATGATATAAACCATAGCCACAGATTAAGTACATATTTTAGGTATTAACAGTAATTACTTTTATTATGATATTAGTGTCAATTTCTATTCCAAATATTGTGTTTATTCTGTGCTTGCGGACACAATACATTTTCCTGCCTCAATTTAATTTCCAAGCCACTGCTGCACTATATGCTCTGAATCAAGAAAAAAGCAGATCTAGCATAATGCTAGCCTCTTATGTACATAGCAGCAGCACACCTGCTTTGTATCTAAAAATAACCATTGGCACATCAAAATTGCAGTGCCCAGCCTTCCCCCTTTTGCCTTTTTCTTTTGAAGATGAGAACGCTACTGCAGTGATGCTTAATTTCTGCCCTAACTACTGACTATTCATTTTTCCTCTGGTTCTTCTGTTCCCTGCAGTTTTGCAGATTTGGGCATGCAGTTTTGGTCTTCCAGTTTAGCATATGCGAGTTCTTTGATTTCCACATCCACTCCTTAATTATACGCCTGCTACTAATAATTTTGAAAGAACATTTAACAGGGCTGTATATTTTATGCCTGCCAATGGGACACAGCAGTTGTGAAATCTCAATTAGCTCTGCGTCATTGAGTTGGATTTCAAAAGGGTCATATTTAGGAAATTACTTAGTTTTTAGGTATATATTGAATTCACAGCAGAAAATACAATTTTGTGCTTTATCAGGCTTGTTTGGATGGCTAGTGAATCCGTGTGATGAAATAAAGCAAGCTGCCTTGCAAAAAACAAAACAAAAACAAAGAAATATCCTTTGTGATTCTGTTTCTGGCTGAAAAAAAGCGGTGTAGAGATGTGTTGGTAATGTTCATGAGGTCATAACAATGAGATTAAATTACTAGTAACACAGAGAAAGCCATTTGATTCTAATTAGTGTGCTTATTAATGAGCCAGACAGTGCCATAAACTATACATTTTGCTTTTGCTGTGTAAATGATATGTTAGATGTACATGATACACATCTAAAATTACAGATATTATATTTGTCAACACAGAGTTTTACATTATAACTGTATAGTTTAACGGGATCCTGTCACCATAGGGGTCATTCCCACCCCCCAGGAGTGCAAGTGCACACCCCTTAGTGCTCATTTAACAGCACTTGTTGTTGCCCTCTAAATGGAGTGCTGGATTGAAACTCCAACGTTTTGGAAAAACCTCGATTTTTTTGATATTTATCGAACTCCAATGGTGTTTAAAGTCAGAATAAAAAAGTACAGACCTGCCGAGATCATGTAGAAGGATATGCCGATGTCCTGTTGACATTTTGAAGATACTGTGTCCTGATCGGCATTGGGTTTGTACAATAATCTGAAGATTTGGCGGTTTTCAGGCGATAATCCGAAAAAGTTGCAGGTTTCGGGCATCAAATCTGAAAAAGTTGCAGTTTTCAGTGACAAATCTGAAAAATTCATACGATTTGGAATTTTTTTTGGATCTTTTCCCGCACAAGAATTTTTTGTGAAAATGTATTAATAAATAGGAGGGTCCATGCAGATTTGGTCAGAGTGGTTTTCAGATAATATTTAGAAAATTTGGGATTTTGATGAAAAACCCCCTACAGTTATATGTATATGTTTCTTAATGAGCTTTACATAGTTACATAGTTACATAGTAAGGTCTATTTCAATAGCTCCTGGGTGTGTTTATAAAGTCTGATCTTTGTTGCTGACCCTTGCCTGTCCCTGACTTTGCTATTCTGCTGCCTGTACTGACCACTGCCTGTTTTTGACCATTCTTCGGATTCTGATTCTGTAATGTGTTACTGTTCGGTTTTTAACCCTGGCCTGTGACCTTGACTGTTTTCTGATCTTGCACTGCATTGCCTGTTTGATACTGACCCAGGCTGGCCATTGACTACACTTCCTGTTTCCTGCTCTACTACTACATGTTCGATTCCCTAGCCTACACTCTATCCTCGGTGCTCTCACATTAGGACCTGGTGGCATCTGAATAGCGGAGGGCTCCTCCTGAAGCCAAAGGCGGCTGCTATAGGCTTAAGAGTGAGCCGTCACCAGGTCCTTGGAGTTGGTTCTGGGTTTGGGATACCTTACGTTACATTTAGTTTCACTTAAAAGGCCAATAATGCATAAATATATTTGCAGCTATGACAACAGGGCCATTTGATGGTCTCTGAATGAAAGGTTCTGGCATAGTCTCATGATCATTGTTTAGGAGGCAAGTTGCCTTAATTAGCTTTACAAGGTTACATTGTTGTTGATAATGGTTAACAAATAACAAGAGCTTTGTCATGGCCACATGCTAGTCATATAATTAGTCTGGCAGGGCAATGCATTATGTATTTATTTGGCAGACTATCCACTCTTGCCAAATGTTGTCTGACAGAATGACTGCTTGTCTTTTAGACCAAATTCTACATATATATATACATTGCTAATTTCCAGACCATTCTTGTTCATTCAGTGCATTGGCCTGTCTCCTGTTCTCCACTGTTTGTTAAAAGACATATCAGAAAATGTCAGCTCTAGTGCGGATACCTGAATATCTGTAAGGGTTTCTTCTAGGTTATTCCATTGTCCGATTAATTTTCTCCTTTATCATCATCACCATATAAAATACTTCCCTTTATATTCTCCTTGAGCTTTTCAGACTTTAAGTTCTGACAGATATTACCAATACAGTCTTAAGTGTCCTCTAGAGGTAATAGAAATGTCAGTACTCTGGAAAAAAAGTGCACATGAATTACCTAATAGTGGTTCTCTAGGTCAAACATGATCTAGGTCAATGATTTAAGTGACAGCAGGTTAAAGGCAGGCAAAATACTATTTCTACTTATCCAATGACAGTACCAGGGGTAATTAGAAGTCAGGCAAGAGTCTAAACTAATATACCATATCACGTACATCAATATATCATGGTGCACATGTTAACTTTAAGACAAGCAAATGTTTAATACATAATTCTATATACATCATCGTGGTAGACTATTAATACAAAGACACCATGCTCTTTGCAAATTAAAAGGGTTAATTAACCCTCGATATTCGGCACTTAGTAAATGGGCCTCTTTGTGGCATATTAAACAATCTTACCATGCTGGAATATATATTTAAGTAAATATTGCCCTTTAACATCTTTTCCCTTGAGCCCCCATGATTTTCTCTGTGCTGCCTCAGATCACCTGACCAGAAATACTTGCAGCTCTGACTGTAACAAGAAGAAGCAAAAAAAAGACAGAGATCATGTGACCTAACATTTTTAGTTTGTTTGTGTGCACAGTAAATCATAAAATCCCAGTTGGTGGCCCTTAGTTATTAAAATGGCAATATTCTATTTAGGATTACCCAATGGCACATAATAACGAAAAAGTATATTATTATGAAAATAGTTTATTTACATGAAGCAGGGTTTTACATATGAGCTGTTTTATGCAATATCTTTTTATAGAGACCTACATTGTTCAAGGGTTTAGCTTTTAATAGGAAGGGCATTTTTTATTAACTCAAGGCAAAAAATGTCTCAGTGTCCTTAAAATATTGATTATGGGTTGAGTGCAGAGGACTTCTTGTATTTGTATGTTAAAATGAAAAGGTCTGATTGTACATGCACACCATCAATGCATGTTGCATAGATAAGCAAGGTATTATGTTACTCACTTCTTTTTGTGCTTACTGAAAAAATCATTCAAAATAATCAAAGCAATATTTCTAGCATCGTATGGGCAGATGTTCAATCCAACTATCATAAGTGTGTAAAAAAAAACCCCAACAACTACAACAGCATTCATCTTCCTTATCAAAGAAATAAGCAATATATATTTGATACACAATATAAATTGGCGTTATCCTACATTAACTGGGACATTACTTCAGTCAGCTGACAGCATTGCTCAATGCTACATACAATAAGATTAAATTGTTCAGGTTTAGATATCTAGTGAAGGGCTGCAGAATAAGATAAAAAGAAATAGATACTTCAAAAAAGTTCAGCTATTTGGATAGGAATTTCTGTGATGATAATTAAAGACTAGTTATACATTACACTTGAAATTGAACTGCAGGGGTCAGTATCAACTAAATAACAAGTTACAAGATTCTACAACTGTAATGTTTTCATTTGGCATGTGAACAATACTAATCCTATTAATAAGAAGTTATTTTTTTTTACAAGCTTTTGGAGACTTTAACACAGAAGCAAAATGGTAAAGGAAACTGATCAATTAATGCATGGAATACACCAAAAAAATTCTAATATGATCTCGTTATTTTTTTTCTGGTAGTGGTGCTGTCTTGTACATCAAGTACTGAAATAAAACATACCTGGTATGTAACAGGCTAACTATCATGGTGTTGCCATGGTTAATATTGCTGCAATTTGGTCCTGGGTTTGATTGTGCCTTTGTGTTATTAAATCACTAAAGAATCTGGTACTGAAAGAATAATAATAAGTGCTATTTATTCTAAACTTTTGAATCAAAATCTGAAAATACTAAAAACAATTAAATGACTTTGAAGAATTCTAGACAATAACAGTTGTGGATGACCTCTTTACTGTGTCCATTTACAAAAAATATTTTCCTCTTTAGCAGACTCTATAATCCCATCTGTTCTTCATACACTAATGATCCATGATTAGTGATGGGCGAATTTATTCGCCAGGCGTGAATTCGTGGCGGATTTGCGCGATTCGCCGCCAGCGAATAAATTCGCGTAACGCCCCCGAAAATTCGCCCGAAAAAAATTCTCCGGCGTCAAAATTTTTTTCGCTGCGTCGGAAAAAAACGGACGCCGGCGCCGTTTCGCGAATTTTTTGCGTTTCGCGAATTTCGCGCGAAATTCCCGAATTTCCCGGCGAAGCGAAACGGCGCAAATTCGCTCATCACTATCCATGGTGGACAACAAGAATAAAGACAATCTCCCTGTCTATAGCTAATAAGAAGTCTTAGAGCATATACCTTCAAAGAGAAATCTACTTAGAACAATATACAGAAATAATCTAGCTGTCTTAACTTTAATTCCTCATCTGTAGATTTATTGTTAAATGTTGTTTGGCCTGCTTGTCTAAGGAAAAGCCTAGTCTAAAGTTGGCCTTATACATGCCCATACAGTATATGGTGCCATCGATGGGCCTGTTCTACTGATATCAGGCCAAAAATCTGGCAGATATCCATTGAGCAGGTTAAATTTTCCAGTAGGATCAAGGACTACAAATGTATGTTGATGCGGCAAACATCCTGATGGCCTGCATAGAGGCAGTTATGAACTGATCATTGGAAAAACTAATACATATTAATATAGGTGCTACTATTTTTAGTTCTTTCGGTGTCTATTTTAAACCGTTTATATTTAGCAATTTGTATACTTAAAAGCTCACCAACTTATCTTTATCTAGTCACAGTTAAAACAGGGTCAATTACCGCTCTCTGTTAGTGGTCCGGGTGCTGCGCCCTGAACGCATAGCTTGGGCAAAAATACTTCAGTATTCCATGATGGATGCGCACTCCAAGGGAAGCGGTATGTTTCCACACATAATCATATGATAACGCGTAAGGTGTTTTGGTTACTTGATGTGAAATAAAGCTTTCTCTTTTACTACATACCACTTCTCTGGAATCCTTGGAATGCGTGTCCATCATGGAATGCTGAATGATCTGATCATTGGACTGAGGGCCAAATGATCAGATTGGTCCGATATTGTCCACATTAAGGTGGGGATAATGTTGAAAAATAGGCTTCTAAAAAGTATCCTAAGAAGTTATTTAGAAACAATATTTATAACATGTTACTTCATTTTTTTAAATTATAAAATAAAAAAATTTAATTTATTTGTGGCTGAGTGTTCCTTTTAAACATGACCCTTGATAAACAAGTTATATCACATTATCTGTTTATTTTAGCCATTCAGGAATACTTTATAGCATAATGTTCTGTTCTGGCAAAATGTGTATTACATTTTCATAGAATACTGTGGTTTGTAACCCTAATCATTTACTAAATTGTGATTTCATTGTGCAATACCTTCCCAGGCACTAGACATTCAAGAAATTAGAAATACTTAAATCCTGATGTACTTATACTAATGACTGCCATTGTGGAAATCAAATGTATTTTCAGAAGCAGAAATATTATCTGCACTTCTTAAGAACTGAAATACATAAATGCATTTACTGGCCATTGACCTAAGCTTTCTGAGGGAGTAGAATCAAAACAATGTAAACTGAGTAATTTGCTAAGTGGTAATATGGAGAAAAGTCCATTAGACTGAGATGGATTATTTACTTTATTATCTCATAAAGACTTTACCCTCATATCTGAAAATGAGACCCAGACTCAATGTAATAGTTATGTGTCTTTATGTACGTTTCAACAAATTTGGCTATACATGAATTTACCTAGTTTGAGTAGAATAAGAATGAGTTATTTTAAATATTTTTACCTTGTAATTGAATAGATTTTTTTGTACACCAAGGTAAATCCCAGGGGAATGTCAAATATTACAATAAAAAGAATTACTATCCTATGTAGAACATATACCCACTGTATTAAATGTAAAAATCCTACTGTCTGGTAAAGACGTTAATGCATATATACATGCATACAGTGGTGGATGTGGCTCTTTACACCAAATAGAGTTGGCACTTAAAGCTTGAATATTAGGCTATTGATGATGACCTCAGAGGGGTTCTATGCTCCTATCGGGGTGACATGGGACACTGGAGCTCATTTATCAATGCTGGGCAAATTTGCCAATGGGCAGTTACCTAAAACAACCAATCAGTTATTAGCTTTTTAAAGTCACCTGCAAGTAGAACAATGAATGCAGGAAAAGGATTGGTTGCCATGGTGTTGATAAATGTATTTTAGTGTAAAACCACACCATGGAAAAGTAGTAAACCAATAACTTCTTTATAGAAGTACTGCTGTGTTGCTACTGTCCTATATACATTAACTGCTGGTGGTAGGGTCTACATATTGTATCTGATGCTACAAGAAATAATACTGCTGTCCAGAGCTTAACAACGTATTTGTGATAGTGTAAAACAATTCCATAAAACCATTGATATGATAAATTACTCAATAGTTAAATATCCTAAGAGTGGTGGAATTAATAAAATAAGGGCAGACATAAGTCAGTATATATTTGGCATCAGCAGCGTAATGTCCTAAGATGCTCATGCACTGGTAAGTAAGAGAGCAGCTGAGGACAGAAACAAACCTACCTTTACCCTGGCCGCCTCTATAGTGTCACTAGTGCTTGACATGGTATTCTCATATTCAACATGGTTAGGGAATTTGAAGTACACAGATTCCAGGTTATAGTTTCTGATAGCAATAACGTGGGTATCTATTGGGCACATTAAAAGGTGTCCTATATATCTATATCGTTAATTTTGTCCATAATTTTGGAGGTTTGTTCTACTTTGAATAAACTCACATTTTTTAAAAAAATGCAATTGTTTGTATATTTATTAAAAATAAATCTAAAAAAGCTCAAATAAATAAAATCACGGGGAAAAACACTGGAATTGATGTTTTTTTTGCAAGCTCAAAAAGAATTAGAAAAGCTTGAATTGACTTTATGTAGGCTGATTTCTATGTGATTTTGTGGGATTTTAAATGCCAAAGTTTTACAATTAGGTTTTTGTGAGTTTTTTTTGTTGTTTAAATTGTTCAAAAGTGAGATTTTCAGTGTGATTAGAATCACAGAAAACAAAACTTAAAAAAAATGAATGTTGATAAATAACCCCAGTATAATATATCCCTAATATACTGTATATGTTTACATAGTTAATAAATAGTCACATACCGTATATAATATAGTATAATGTCATACTTTAGTCTAACATTAGTGTTTTATATATTGTAAACTTTCATGTGAGTCTCAACTTGAGGATAAATTGCAAAACTCAAATTTAGGCATAGTAAAATACAAGTGCAAAAAAGATTTGTGAATCTTATTTAATGCTAAAAATATGTAGGTGGGGTTCTGTACTTAATTACTGGTAAATGTGCATATTGCCTTGCAATGAATGTAGTACTATCCAGAGCTGAACTTTGATTTAGTGTGATAATCAGCTTCTGAGCAATATCACATATGTAATTGCCCATGTTGTCTTTAGGGCACTATGGAAAGGATTAGAAGTCAGCACTGACCCATAGGATATAATGGACAGGGTGCAAGTCTTTGGTGGCCACTTCCACCTGTTCTGTGGACATAATCAGCAAGCAGACAGCACCACACGTGAATATTTTCTTAAAAGGCCTTTATTGCAAAAGGGCTTTTCTTTGGACAGAAATACAATAGCAACGTTTAAGGCTCACAATCACCTTTCCTCAAGCTTGACCCTGTGGTGGGGTCCAGGCCTCCCTGTTCCCTGGAGCACCCTGGCCACGTGGTCTGCTTCCTCTATAGTTACACCACTGCTGCTGGGAATTCATTTTTCCAGACTACATATTTGTGATGTTTACATTTTATTGTTTTGCAATGGGCAGTTGCATTAGGGTTGCCACCTCTCCGCCCGGTGGGATTGTTTCTTCAGATGGACACAGGCTTTTTTCTCAAAGCTTATGTAATAATAATTACAAGCTAAAAAAAGCCCCATTTACTGACCACACAAATGTGTTTTAATTGATGTCTTCCCTTGAAACAAACAGTATCCCTATGATACGAGCTGAGAACTGTGTGTGTTAAATTTGCTTTAATTTCCAATAAATGTTCTAGTAGGCTTTTTATTAAAAGGCTTTATGGTGTTGTTAGAATTAGAACTCAGAGCACTAATGCACAACCTCAATCATGCAATGTTATTACATCAAGATTAAAAAAGAATCTCCTGTGAAGTTTGCAATTTTCCAGTTCGATTTCCTTCAGTTAAATGCAAAAATGTAGCTGTGTCAAGACTGCCAAATTCAAGCAAAATGTTAGCGACTACTCAAATGATTATTTTTTGTTACAAAAAGCAGCACTTATTGATTGTATTATTAGTGAATGTTTATCAAACAGATGTGAATTTTAATCTATTTCTCACCAGCCATAAAATAAAGGAAAAAAGTAAATATTGCCATCTGCCAATAAACATATTTCTTGTATTTATACCATAAATAAAAACAACCGATTTTTTTTAGAAATGCAAATTAGTTTTATAACCCTAATTTGGTTACTGTCTCTTTAAATAGCAATTAACCCTTTGGCAATTCAGGGCCCTGAGTCCCTTTTGCTTATGAAAAGTACTGGGAATTGAGATTCGCAGCGCAGTGCCTCCACCTAGGGGACACTTAGGAGCACACCTCAGAGGATTTCCTCTAGGAAAAATAAAACACACACAGTTTGCAATAAAACAAATATAAACTTTATGTACAACTGTCTTTAGTAACTGTGAATGCAAATCACCCTATGTCACTGGGGAACCTGTGTGGGCTATCAACCCCTGGCACTCAATGCCATTGTTCCATACTCCACACTGGGTGGATGAATGTAGAATAAATTTCGGTCCGTTCAATATCCCTTTCCCAAGAGCTCTTATGTCCCCAGGTAGCACTACCTGCCCCAAGGTACCTTTCAATTTGAAAGTAGTAGTCGATCCCACGTGGCAGGTGCACAAGCTAGACTTGTCCTCACCCTGGGGAAACATACACTGGCCAAAGTATCCATAGGCAGGGGATAGAAACTGGCACTGACACTCAAATACTTCTTCAAAGAAGAGCAATATGCAATTATTTCAAGCAGCACTGTCACACTCAACAGATCTGGATCCCTCTGGCTGCTGCAGCGGGGAGTTTCCTTTATAAGCTCTGTTGGAAACCCTGTACATTTGGCTCCAAAGTCAGGCACTCCCCCCTCTCCCAAGGATGCACTGGGGCACCAAGCCAATCGGATGGCTCTCCAGCCTGTAACTGGGCTGGATGATGTCACAGACAGAAAAACAGGGAAAGGATTTGTCTGATCCCCTAAACTTATTTGTAAAAATGTTACCATTTATCAATGTAAGGAACTACCTCAAATTTGTGAATAAAAAAAAAGGTACAGAGATCCAAGTCTATGTATAGTAAAAGTGTACAGGATCTTGCTGGCAATTCATAACATACGAGTCGGAATGATTTATATGTAAGTGGATGGCAAGGGGGATGAAACAGAGAGCCTTTAGGCCTCCCTTCACCTGCACAAGTTCCAGTATGCCTCCACTTCTTTATATGCCCACACAATAACCCACACAATAGCCAGACACCAAGGTTGGAAGAAAAGGCTGCATTTGTTTATTAGCATGATATTTGAATAGAGAATATAAAATCAGATATTAACCCCCCCCCCAAAACAAAAAATAAATAAATAAAAGGCACAAAAGTCCAGGTGCTTCTGCAAAAAATAATATAAGCGTGAAGAAGATGGAGCACTTATGAAACTTCATTTATGTGCAAAACTTTAATAGTGTGAGTCAAGGTTTCGGTCCTTCACACCCGTGAGTGCTCTGTCTTCTTCATGCTGATTATATATATATCAACATTAGTATTTGAGCACCTTGATGTCACAGGGACATCTTGTATTGAAAGCTTGTTGAAACACTGGTGTACTATCCTTGATAAAGGTCCTAATAAGGACTGAAACGTTGGGCTTTGTATAATGTTTTAATGAAGAATTTGAATAATGAATTTGAATAATCTTTTAGGGGAGTGCTTTGCACCCCATTTATTCATCCTTGAATAGGAGTGCAAGCACTAAATGAACTGATATATATATTGGCAGCAAGGAGCTGTATTGTGTGCCTAGCACCGGTGTTTGTTTGTTTTTTGGATACATACAAGGAAATGGAAAGTGCTGTGTGGAGTTATACAAGCTCAGAAAGAAAAGAAAACTTTGAAACAGAAGAAATTCAAAATATTTTATTTTATGAAACTTTTATTTTATATTTTATTTTTCGGAAACAATTTAGTAAATTCGGAGCAAAGGAGATATACCATGAACAGTTATGACTGAGGAAAAGGGAGACCAAATTATTGTATATATACATGGTGTCTCATCTAATTATTACAGATGGAAAAAGACTCCAATAGGTTTTAGAATAAACAACATACCTACAATTGGAAGAACTTATATAGAATTCTGCAAGAGATGGTGCCAGATTTTGGATCGCTGCTCCCTTGATTTAATCCTCTTGGTGGTTGAGGAACTGGGGAGATAGCTGAAGCTAGTGTGTAGCAAATTGGAAATGTTTGAAAGATTGCACAGATCCACATTGGCAGCTGATAAAGAAACAGACTGGAGCAAATAAAATATAAAGCAGACATCCTGGATTCCAAGAACAACAAGCGTTTAAGATCCTGCGTGATTATAAAGAAGGTCATACATAGTTAGCATACTGATTATTGTAAATGCAATTTTATTGGACATTTTGAAAGGGGAACTATTGTGAAAATGAAAATTTTATAAGCTTCATCACATTGAAATAAGTAGTGTAGCGTTTTGGAAATAATCAAATTTATGTTACCTATTCCTCTCTCAGCATCTGTTTCTCTTCATTCTGTCTTTATTCAGGAGTTGGGTGTCATATAGTCATTGACAGATAGATTCAATATCTTATAGGGGGGCTCCTTTTGCCTAGAAGATGTATTAGCGCTCCCTCAATTAAAATCCTCAGACATCAAGGGGCCCATTTACTTAGCTCGAGTGAAGGAATAGAGGAAAAATAGTTCAAATTTTGAATGTTTTTTTGGCTACATCGACTATCGAATGGGCTACTTCGACCTTTGACTACGACCTTCGACTTTGAATCGAACGATTCAAACTAAAAATCTTTCGACTATTCGACTATTGGATAGTCGAAGTACTGTCTCTTTAAAAAATACTTCTAGTTCGCCACCTAAAACCTACCGAGGCCAATGTTAGCCTATGGGGAAGGTCCCCATAGGCTTCCTAAAAATTTTCTGATCAAAGGAATATCCTTCGAACGATGGATTAAAATCCTTTGAATTCGATTAGAAGGATTTAATCGTTTGATCGAACGATTATTCCTTCGATCGTTCGATCGTAGGAATATCGGTAAATCCTTCGATTTTTTTTTACTTCGATGGTCGAATATCGAGGGTTAATTAACCCTCGATATTCAACCCTAGGTAAATGTGCCCCCAAGTCTCTCTAGGTGTAGGATATGTGTAAAATGCTCTTCTTTGAGTTCTTTGAGTGATCTCTAATTCATCTGCTATAAAAGGAAGCCCCCTTATAAGATATATTGGATCTAACTGTTAATGACTACCCCAATTCCTGCATGAAGACAGAATGAAGAGAAACAGATGCTGAGAGAGGAATAGAGAACATAAACTTGATTATCGCAGAAACCATCCAGAATTTTTTAATTGTTTGTATTTAGAAGGTTTCTTATTTCAGTATGATAAAGCTTATATTAAGTTTTAATTTTCACGATAGTTCCCCTTGAAGGAACTATAACTGTTTAGTAATTTAAAGTTTAACACTTTCAAACTATTTGTATTTTTGGGGCATACTATATTGTGCCTTGATAGAAATCAAATTATATTTTCAATTTTGGGTTTTATTCAAATTGATTTTATTGATTGATTAAAAACAATGAATAAATTATACTCATTCTATTCAAGCCTGTTCATGAAACAGGAAAAGGGCACAAAACAATTTAATATGAAAATAAGTGAAACAATTGACTGAAATAGTTGAAATATGTTTTTTACATTATTGGGCAGTGATAGTGAATAGAAGAATATATATTAATGTGAAAACACTTTTTTCCTTATTTTCCCCTTCAATGTGGCACCATATAATTTCAGTCTACTTACAAGCAATTTTCTTTCCAAACTAATTGAGCATGATGATAGGTCTATGAACAATAGAACCCAAACTTACTCTGGGTGTATCATTAGAAAAAATGATTTCAGAATTGCAGGGATGTATCTCTCCAATAGTTTTTAATGCGATACATAGGTACAAATTATATACACTTTTTTTTAACTTTTCTTTCTGATGTGATGGAATATATGTAGCACACAGACAACCCACAAAAGATATAACTATAATATATGTACTCCAGTCTAAGAAAAGCAAATCTTTCTAACTTATTCTAAGAAAATTGGAGAACCGCTGTTCTTTATGAGAGTTTACCTACTGCAAAAGTGGATGTAGCACAGGGAAACTGACACAGTGTCAGCTTGTCAAAGTATATTTCGATCATTTGAAACAAGAAAAAAGAAGGCATGTGATGCTTTAAAACCCACAAGGAAAAATAGATATTTTTAAAAAATGCAGTGCCCACGGATATGTAACAAAAAAAGGTATATGCAATACTATAGCAATATAAGCAGAAGCTTATGGTGTGTATTTATTTTATTTTATGTACAACTGTGTTGACTTAGACACTAGGGATGGGCGAATTTGACCTGTTTCGTTTCGCCAAAAATTTGCCGCTGTCGAAATGTCGCAGACACCCATTAAAGTCTAGGGGCGTGAAAAAAATGTTGTCGCGCAGTGAATTTTTTTTGTCGCACGATGCCATACAAGTCTATGGGCGTCATTTCTGCGGTGAAACAAGCCGGAAAAATTTGCCCATCCCTATTAGACACATTGTCCAGTGTTACATATACATAAAAAGAAATAAAAAAAACACTAGCATTTTTCCAGGGGCGTAACTATAGAGGAAGCAGACCCTGCGGCTGCAGGGGGGCCCAGGAGGTATAGGGGCCCGTGAGGTCCTAATTGATATATAATTTAAATAAATATAGGTAAAACTGGTCAACCTGGGAGCCTGAGAAATAATCTGCTGTGGGGCCCAGTAATATCTAGTTACGCCACTGCGTTTTTCCATAGTTTAATGTGAGATTATGCTTAAAAGTTGTAACTGTTAAAAATATCTTATTTACACTTTTTTTACCATCTGAAGCTCGTGACACAGTTGTTTTAGGGTAGGCTAATTTTTAGGTCAATAAAGGATCTCTTTTGCCTTTGCTTCCTTGGACATTTTGAAGTTTCTCTTGGAAGAAAGTAGTGCTAGAGAAAATTTGCTAATAAACTTTCACGCTGATGAAATGTCGCTAGTGAAAGTGCGCTAGCGTTCATTTAGACATGTAGTCGTATTGCGAAGCTTTCCAAAGCAAAGATTCGGACCTAAGTTAATGTGCCACAAAAGGTCTCATTTACTCACATGCGCAAAGTGCAATTTTGACTTTTTTTTTACCCAGAAAAACTAGTGACCTGGGGTTTTCTGGATATGAAAGTACCTAAGTACTTGTAAGATTGTTTCCCACCAATAAGGATTAATTATATCTTAGTTGAAATCAAGTACAAGGTACTGTTTTGTTATTACAAAGAAAAAAGGTAATAGGTTTTAATATTCTGAATTTATTTTGAGTTTTCTGGAAAATGTGTTTTCAGATAACAGATGCTGTACCTGTACTGCTCTTCATGTAAAAAGGATGTGTACATTTTATACAGAGTAAGCTGTATGGATTCTTCTACAGCCAGTGGCAAAAGGTGGAACAGCACCTAAAGAATTGGACGCAGAAGTAGTTTTGATACTAAACTCCACCATCAGGAGTAGGGATGTAGCGAACGTCGGAACCCCATAGACTTCAATGGGAAGGCGAATTTTAAAAGCTAGAAAAGACATTTCTGGCCAGAAAAATGATTTTAAAGTTGTTTAAAGGGTGCAACGACCTGGACAGTGGCATGCCAGAGGGGGATCAAGGGCAAAAATGTTTCTGAAAAATACATTGTTGACACAGCGCTGCGTTTTGTGCTGTAAAGGGCAGAAATCACACTACGTCACTCAGGTGATGTTTCTGGACACGGAATGTGAAAAAGCTCACACAGCTAGGTGGCACTTGGTTAAAGACTGGGCAAACAATGCCTGCAAGAGCAACGTATACAGTAGTGGATACGGAATATATTATTGCTGCTTGAAAAACGTCACTCAGGTGGTGTTTCTGGAGACGGTATTATTATTGATATTTAGACAGAATGTGAACAAGCTCACACAGCTAGGTGGCAGTTGTTTGAAAATGAAGAACACACTGGGCAAACAAATTGAAACAATGCCTGCAAGGTCAACGTATACACTACAGCAGTGGATATGGAATATATTATTGCTGCTTGAAAAACGTCACTCAGGTGGTGTTTCTGGAGACGGTATTATTATTGATATTTAGACAGAATGTGAACAAGCTCACACAGCTAGCTGGCAGTTGTTTGAAGAACACACTGGGCAAATAATGCCTGCAAGTGCACTACTATTGGTGCACTACTATGAAGAACAGCAAACAGCACTGGACACGTTAAAGAACAGTGAGATAAGTAAAATAAAAAAATATATATATATATTAAAAAAAAAAAATTACTCTGGTTGGTGCTGAACTACTAGGAGCAGCACACCAGTCCCACTCCCCAACACAGCTAGACTAATAGCACTGGGCTCTTATAGTAGCAAAGTAAAAAAAGAAAAAAGAAAATAAAAGCAGTCCTTACAAGGACTATTGGGTTACAGGCAGCAGTCAGCAGATGAGAGATCAGCAGCAGTGCCCACAGCAGCTACATACAGAGCACTGCAGTAGAAGGTAGATTACTAGCCAGCAAAGTTACCTAACCTAAAATGTCCCTCAAATCCCTGCAGAGTTCTGTCCCTACAATACAGAGCAATATCAAGTAGATTACTAGCCAGCAAAGTTACTATCAACTGTCCCTCAAATCACTAACAGCTCTCTCCCTACACTAGCTCTTCCAAGCACACACAGGCAGAATGAAAAAACGCTGCAGGGCTTCAGTTTATATATGGAAGGGGAGTGGTCCAGGGGGTGTGGGGGTGGTCCAGGAGGGAGAGCTTCCTGATTGGCTGCCATGTATCTGCTGGTCTGGGGTGAGAGGGCAAAAATAAGCGCCAGCTAAGGCGAACCCAAATTGGCAGACGTTCGCGAACATTCGGCGGACGCGAAAACCCGATGTTCTCGCTTCACAGAAAAATTCACGAATTTCCCGCAAAATTCACGAAACAGCAAAAAATTTGTTAAAAAATTGGGAAAATCTAAATTGATACCCGCATCCAATTTTGGCCGCTCGTCCCGAAAAGTCGATTGCGTCAATTTTGCTGCTGGCGTTAAAGTCAATGAGCATCTGAATAGTGTTGATGTGCTGCGATTTTGACGCAAGCAACTTTTTCGACGCACGTTCAAAATTTTTTGACGCAGGCGATTTTTCATGGGAGATTTGCGAATTTATTCACCAGCAGCGAAATGGAGAGATTCGCCGCTAATTTTCCTAGGTATTTGCTTTGTTAAATGTACTTAGAGAATTGAAATAGGTGGAATTTGAGCACTGGCAATGATATATATTTTTTTCTTTGCCTATGCAGATGAGTTCTATTTGGTCCTGAGTTCAACAGCGTATGTTCAGGTTGTCGATTGCCAGCAGAGAGTATTTAGTAATAATCCGTATGCAGATAAATTTACATTAAATAGGGTATGACTCATGAACTATAATATAAAACAAATAGAATAACTTGAAAAATATTTGAAATCATCAGGTTTAAAATCTACAAATAGTTACAAAATTATTTCCAGTCAAAAATATTGTATTGCTATAACACAGGGAGCAGTCCAAATGGAGATCCCATAGCTTCTTGAAGTCCTCCTAGCCTATCTTGAAAAGATCCTCCCCCCCATTATTACATGTGTCCATTAGTGATGGGCGAATTTATTTATAAATTCGCGAAACGCCCGCGAAAATTCGCGGCAAAAATTAGTCGGCGTTTTTTTTCTGAAAAAACTGACGCCGGCGCCAAAAACGGGCGCCGGCATCAAAAACGGGTGCCGGCGTCAAAAACGAGACGCCGGTGCCGTTTCGCGAATTTTTCGCCGTTTCGCGAATTTCGCAAATTTTTCGGCGAAGCGAAACGGCGCTAATTCGCCCATCACTAGTGTCCATATTTAAGAACAACAAAAAGAAATACTAAGTTCATATTTCAATTAACTTAATATTCATTAACAGTTGCCTGAAAGATATTTTTTTTGAGTAAATGCCTTGTTAATTCACATGTTCAGCCAGTATAAGTGTTTATAATTATTATAAAAAAAAACAGCAACGATGAATTACATTAACACGTAATTATAAATTAAAAACCGCAGCACTGTTAAATTAGTGGGTGTATACATCAAACATACAGAGGGCCCTGCTCGATAGAATTTATAATTTAAAGGTTTAAAGGAGAAGAAAAGCTACGGAGGCATTTTTATAGCTGCAATTGTGCAAGCTAGAATGCTATATTTATTCTGTAGAATGTTTTACCATACCTGAGTAAAAAGATCTAGAACCTCTCTGTTTGTTTAGGATAACAGCTGCCATATTAGCTTGGTGTGACATCACTTCCCTGCTAATTTATAGCACTGGGCTCAGATTACAGCAGAGAAGGGAGGCGGTGGGGGGAGAGGAGCAAACTGAGCATGCTCACGCCCGGGGCAAGGAGTTTTAAGCGGAAGGCAGGAAGTCTGATAGAGAAGCCCATGTGTACACAATAGAAGGAATGCAGAGCAGCACTTCTTTGAGGGTTTACTGGTATATTTAGGTGGACCTTTCTGATAAAGCTTACTTAGTTTATCCCTTTCCTTCTCCTTTAAGCACTTTCAATTACATAATTTAATAAGAAGTCAAAGAAATGAAAACAATGATTGACAATGAAATAAAAGCATTCATAATGTGAAGTATCGCAGAAAAATAATGATGTTTTATGTACTCGACACTGGCGTCATAAATTGTGTTGTAGCACTGAATTTTCAGAGTTCATAATGCAAGGTGTAATATGCCACTGTGTATAATGGAGATTGAATGAAGTGAAAATCCATTGGGAATGCAATGTTAATTTACAGATAGGCATTACGTCATTGTAGCTAAAATAGAAATGTAATTTGAGTTTTCCTTTTTAAACAAAACTGTAGGTTTTTTCTGTGCATTTTATGGGATTAATGTAAGGGTTTTCCGTTTATATTATTCAATTCGATATTATACTTTTAGTACAACCAATACATCATTATTAATACTGAGTATGATATACTGTACAATACTAACTACAGAGTAAAGGTGGCAATACACTATAAAATCTAATCATCCCCGCCCCCCCAATATGCCCACCTAAAGTGGACGGGCTTTAATCCGATAGTTTGACCCAAATAAGCACAAATCAAATAAATACATAATCAGTTTATCTGAAAAGCAAGTTTTGCTTTAGGTCTGATGCTGCCCTAGGCATCGGATCTAAACACGCACCTACATCATGCACGTTGACGTCACATGACGTATTCAGCGGAAGTGATGTCAGCGCACTGTGTGCATGATGTCACTTCCACATTCTTTCTCAGCCCCCCTACCCCTCAGCTCCATCACCGGATTTCCTATGAAAATCCGTGGCAGAGGGTGGGGAGGGTTTAAAAAAATAAATAAATGAAAAAATGAAAAAAATAGGCACCCCCAAAACTGTGCCGCCCTAGGCACAGGCCCTCGGGGGCCTATATATAAATACGGCCCTGGTTCCATGCCTGTAATACCAATTAGCGATGAACTAAATATTTGCATGACTTGGAAAATTGTTGTGCAAAATAGGCCATTAACTTAAATGCATTTGGCAATTTTTTTTAGTCTTGCTAATTTTTGGCAAAGCAAAATGGGTCAGATTCACTCATCACTAATGGAAAAATTTTGCACCACTCTCTGTTCAAGAGTTAGAACCAGAAAACAAAGGATTACACAAATACTGAGTTAAATACCAATAACATTTAGAAAATAACTGTAATAGCTTGAAAAAGGAAGTCTCCTTTAAAGAAATACTGACATCAGAAAATAACCTTTTTTATTATATATCATAACGTTGTCTTTGAACGCTATTTATCATTTTGCCATAAAAGTACCTGCCTGATGCTTTTACATTACCTTTCTTACTACCCTGTTCCTCTATGAGGGGGCTGCCATATTTGTGCAGCAGTAGTCTGTTAGCGTTAGAAACTCTAACTCACAGATTAAGAAGGGACAGTCAGGTTAGCAAAACAGTCAGGTTTAGGAACTTCAAGTGACAATTACTTACAAATGCAGAACTATCAGTGAAAAACGTGACCTATAGGTAACTTTTAGGGGCCGATTCACTAAGGGTCGAATATCGAGGGTTAATTAACCCTCGATATTCGACTAGGAACTAAAACCCTTCGACTTCGAATATCGAAGTCGAAGGATTTAGCTCAGATAGTTCGATCGAAGGATCGAAGGATAATTCCTTCGATCGAACGATTAAATCCTTCGAATCGAACGATTTGAAGGATTTTAATCCAACGATCGAAGGAATATCCTTCGATCAAAAAAAGTTAGCCAAGCCTATGGGGACCTTCCCCATAGGCTAACATTGACTTCGGTAGCTTTTAGATGGCGAACTAGGGGGTCGAAGTTTTTTTTAAAGAGACAGTACTTCGACTATCGAATGGTCAAATAGTCGAAGAATTTTTACTTCGAATCCTTCGATTCGAAGTCGTAGTCGTAGTCGAAGGTCGAAGTAGCCCATTCGATGGTCGAAGTAGCCCAAAAAAAACTTCGAAATTCGAAGTTTTTTAACTTCGAATCCTTCACTCGAAGTTAGTGAATCGGCCCCTTAATGTAGATTAATATCTTGCTAACAAATATTTTAGTGTCAGTATCACTTTAAGTACAGGATTTTCTTTAGGCGAGATTGCTGCTCTGAAAAGTGCAGGAGCTGCACCAGTGGTATGCCTTTTTTGTATTGTACCTATTGTGTTTTGCTAGGGTCGAAAATGGTCAAACTATCTCTGTCAGTTGTAGTTCACAAAGAGTTGGATCTGAATTGTTCAACATTGGGCTTCTGGGGCACTGGGAGAAATCCGGGTGGGTCCCATGCCTGTGGGCCCTAGAACAGGATCTGCAGGGATCTGGGGCAGCCTGTTCTTTCAGGTCATCTGTGTATGACTACTTACAGTCAGGGTCCGACTAGCGGGCCCGGCGCCCACCGGGGCTGCTGTCCTAAGGCCCCCTCCGGCCTCCCTTGCCTCCGAACGACCCTGCTTACAGTATGTGTGGATCATTCATGATCTGAGCACTTTATTAAATCGTTTTCATGTATTGAAGGCCCACCAAGTGCAGTACTTTTCATCTATCTATCTATCTATCTATCTATCTATCTATCTATCTATCTATCTCTCTATCTACTGTATAAAATATTGCCCGCATAGCTGCATAGCTGGAATATATATCAAGCAATAGTTACCTAGCAACTGTAGAATCTCCTTCACAAGGATCTTTAACAGCTGCAGAGTATTCAGTGATAGTACTCTGTTGTCAAAGAATTGTACTGCCTGCAGTGGATACATTCAGACAGGCAATCATTTTCCCATCAGATAAGAATGGATTTTGATATGCATTGTCATGGCAGGCAAAATATTTGTAAAGAACACCTCTGAGAATATTTTTGTTATTATATATTATATATTTATATAGTTTTAGCATATTTTTCCCACCATACATTTTTTGAGCAAGACAAACCTGCAAAAAACTGCAATACAAAGTCATGTTTGGCCATGTATTTCCATTAATTACAAATGAAACATACCATAATAATTAAGAATTCAGATGTACTTAGGGAAATTCAATATTATTCACCCACCTGTCTACACAAAGCAACAGTTTGATGGTAAAAGCTAAATGATTTATATTTTGATATTTAAATGAGAGTTTAAGAAAGCAATTTTGTTTATGGAGATGGAAAAGCTGGTTTATGACTGAATATTATATATATATACATATAACAGTCCAAGAGAAAGGCCTTGGAGGAGGCAATAAAACTTTTTTATTTTTTACTATACACAAAAGCCATGACTATCCTGTAAATTGTATCCTAATAAACAACTCTTAGGGGTTAATTTAAAGGTGAATTTCAAAGTTTCGTGAATTTTTTGTACCCTTATAAATTTGAATGTACTCACAACTCGAATGGGAGGTTATTTATGAAAAAACTCGAATATGTAAAATTTGATCGAATAGTCCAACCCGAAATTCGAATGACATTTAGGGCTAGTCCACACGGGGAGATAGCGACGCGTTTGCGGTCGCGGCGACAAAGCGCCGCGACAGTCGCCGCGACCGGCGCAGGCGACAGTTTTGTATGGGCGCCTATGTAAAAACGCCTGTGCTAACCACACGAGGCGATGCGCTTTTCAACAGTCGCCTGAAAAAGCCTGGCGAGGCATTTTCAGGCGACTGTTGAAAAGCGCATCGCCTCGTGTGGTTAGCACAGGCGTTTTTACATAGGCGCCCATACAAAACTGTCGCCTGCGCCGGTCGCGGCGACTGTCGCGGCGCTTTGTCGCCGCGACCGCAAACGCGTCGCTATCTCCCCGTGTGGAATAGCCCTTAGAATCAAGTTTTCCTCCGGAAAAAAACTTCAATGTCAGGAAGGCAATTAACATATTCAAAGGGTTCAACGGACCTCTGCCATTGACTTGTCAATTAACTCAGCAGGTTTTACAGTAGTTGGCGAATATTCGATTTAGAACTGTTTCCATGGTCTAGGTGTGATAAACCTCACATTCAAAATTCGAAAAATTTGAATTTACAGTACCATTCCAACCTTTATAAATCAGTCCCTTAAATTATTGTCGGTCTTTTTTTATTTGAATTTTGAGGTGATGGGCCTTTAATAAAACTCCCATCACCTTGGATTCCGACCCTTCATAAATCTGCCCCATAGTGTTATATTTTACAATTTTTTCACTATATATACAGTATACAGGTATGGGACCTTTTATCCAGAATGCTTGGGACCTGGGGTTTCCGTAATTTGGATCTTCATACCTTTAAGTCATCAAACATTAAATAAACCCAATAACACAGCTTTGCTTCCAATAAGGATTAATTATATCTTAGTTTGGATCAAGTACAAGGTACTGATTTATTATTACAGAGAAAAAGGAAATAATCTTTAAAAATTTGGATTATTTGATTATAATGGAGTCTACGGGAGAAAAACTTTCGGAGCTTTCTGGATAATGGGTTTCCCATGTATCAGCATAAAGAACACGGAGTACCTTTATCAAGACATCATAAACATATAAAGGTCCTCTGTGCAGGACCGAAACGTCGACTTACACCATTAAAGCTTTCACATAAATTAAGTCCCATGAGTGCTCCTTGTTCTTTATGCTAACTGCTAAATGGATCCTTTTGGTGACAAGGGCAAAATTGCATCATTATTACATTAGCTTGTTCAGGTTCCAAGTAATGCCATATACAGTAACATTTAAGAAAGTAAAACATTTTATGCATTTGGCTATATCAGGTTCTTTAACAGAAACACTGATTTTGATTTATCTCAATTCATTTGTATATTTTATCATAGCAATCAATCTTAATAAAAACGTAGTTAAGGGGGCCTTAAAAATTGGGGACTATTCACCATGTAATGACTATAAGGCGACAATTTCCTAACCAGCGAAAATTCGCCAGGCGTAAATTCGCTAGGACAACGCTAATTCACTAAAGTGCGGAGTTGCGTCCAGGGCGCCGAACGCTGGCGAATTTTCTATAGCTTTCTATAGGGCGGTAACGTTAGCGAATTGACGCTAGCCACTTTTAGGGAATCTGCCCCTAAGTGTCTTATACGGTTTCCTACCAGCAATTCACTTTATTGCGACTAATCTACTTGTCTGTCAGGGCCCTAAGAGTGTTAAGAATGGCCATGAAGTGATGATATCAATGTTTTGGAATAAGTATTAAATTGGTTTTAACTTTTGCCAGCTTTAGTAATTGCCTATTATAATACAGAATTACTGTACAAGAAAAGAAATTTCGCCAGTGTGTGTCTGCCAAGATGTAACTTCACATTTTTCTTCAAAGGCGAAAATTCACCCTTTAGTAAATTTCCCCCACTGTGACAGCTTTAACAGTATGAAGCAGAAGGATTCAAATTTTTATGATACATTGTGATATGTACAGGTACCAAGCAGCTGTAGCTACTTTTTAGTCTTTTCTAGTGCCAAATATCTATTTTTATGTGGTGCTCACATTTTAGTCTTAGAAAGAAAACATTGTTTTAAAGGACAAGTAAACCTTAATGTTTAGTATCAACAGTGCACCTGCTTCTTAGTTCCTGTAACTGTACAGCCAAAGAGATATACCTTCAGAAGGGAAACAATGTGTTCTAAGTTGCTCTGCTCAAGAAATAGAGCAGAAACCTCAGATGCACTTTCACATCTCCTTCTTGAGCTGAGCAACATCAGAACACTTCTCTGTTTTCCTTTAATAGTATATCTCTTTGTCCATGGGAACATCTTCTGGCTACGTCTGCGAACTACATTAAACTATTATCTAGACTCTATAAGATGTTGTTAAATGGTTTACCTAGAGATAAACCTGCTTTTTGCCTAGCATGGGAAAGAGAGTTAGGGATCACTCTTACTGAGCAGGTATGGAACAGAATTTTTAAAATAACACACAAAGCCTCTAGAGCCTCCAGATCTGCAGAAGCCATGTACAAATTGACTACAATGTGGCATTACACACCATCGAGACTAAGTAAGATGTATCCTTTTTCCTCAAATAAATGCTGGTGATGTAATACCGAGGAGGGCACCCATCTACATGTATGGTTGACCTGCTCTAAACTAAAAACTTTTTGGAAAGATATACTGTTAGCTATACACACAATCACAGGGAAGAAAATACTGATGGAAAAACATACTCTAATATTATTAAATCTCCCCGGTGATACTTCCTTATTTGTTTTGGATTCACTTACCTCTCACTTACTCCAAGCAGCAAAAGCCTTGATACCGGGAAAATGGAAGGATTCTCATCCCCCCACGTTAAGAGACTGGATAGCTAGAGTGGAAGAGATAAGAAAGTTAGAAGAGCTTACTTATATTTTGCATTTTGAAAGCCCCAAATATTGGAGAATATGGTCCCCTTGGTTAGCCTACACAAAGAAGTTAGGCACAGGGTAAAGTTCAGTAACATACCCGGATTACTTTAGAAGTTTGTACTATAATATGGCTCCATAGCGAACAAATTAGAGCAAGAACTTGTTGTTTGTGTTTGCCTAATTCAATTCTATGTTTGTTCTATCATTGCTTGCATGACAATGTACCCCCCTCTTTCCTTCTGTATCCCCCCCATACTTAAAACTATAAATAAAGATTATAAAAAAAAAAATAGTATATCTCTTTGACTGTAAAGTTGCAGGAACAAATTCATTATTTTAGCAGTTAATAGTAACTTTAATATCTCTGAAACGTAATGGCAATTCAAATGTGTTTAGAAAAGCACCCTTAGCATTATTTTTGTTAAGGTTTACTTATTTAAAACCTTTGCTGGAAACCAAAAGTATATAATCTACGAAAGTCAGGCTCTTAAATTGACACCATAGCATTTATGATAAACGAAACTAAAAGGATTAAGATTTTTTTATTTAGAGTGAGCTACTCTATAAAACTGGCACATGATACACTATTGTGTTTTATAATCTAGATCTAGCAAAATATAAATAATGAAAGTAAATAGAATATGTTTATCTTTCCTGTAATTTTCTTTTTCTGGCATTTTTCTCCCTGTTGTGGGATGTTTGTTTGAAGCTCGTTCTCTAAGCCATGGTGGAGATTATATTAATGTTGATTTTTTATTAATTTTCTGTTCATCTGCTTGCTATGTATGAGGGATGAATACTAATAAACATATACCGTAGATAAATGTATTACTATCAGAATAACAGGGCAGAAACATTTTCAAAAGCTTTGAAAGAAGAACAGCACATTTGACATGGGCACTTTATTATCCTGTTCAAAAATCTAAATTTTTAAAATGTATTATTTATTTTGCAGCTTTACAACATACATGTTGCATTATTACAGTTTTATTGGAAGTAATACAATAAATTAAAGTCATATATATTTGTGGCGTGAGTGCAGAAAGGGTTCTTTCTCATTACCCTGCCATACAGATTTTTTTTGTGCACTGAATTGTAGAACGAAGTCTAGATACACCATCTGCAGCAAGATGTTCTTGCAGGTATTTGGAGGTGATCTTTGGGTTGTCTGTAACCATTCTCTCAATCCTCTGCATATGTTGCTCCTGTATTTTTCTTGGCCTGCCAGACCTGGGTCTTACAGCAACTGTGCCCGTGGCCTTCCATTTCCTGACTATATTCCTTACAGTTGAAACTGACAGTTTAATCCTCTAAGATTTTTTGTAGACTTCCCCATAACCACAATACTAAACAATCTTTGTTTTCAGATCTTTTAAGAGTTGCTTTGAGGATCCCATGCTGTCACTCTTTAGAGGAGAGTCAAACAGAAGCACAACTTGCAATTGGCCACCTTAAATACCTTTTCTCATGATTGGACACACCTGCCTTTGAAGTTCAAGGCTTAACGAGCTAACCCAACCAATTTGGTGTTGCCAGTAATCAGCATTGAGCAGTTACATGCATTCAAATTAGCAAAATTACAAGGGTGTCCAAATGTTTGCACAGTCAGTTTTTCACATTTGATTTAATGTCATACAACTGAATACTGCTTCACTAAAAATCTTTGTTCAGAAAACACCCAGTACTCAACCATACCACTGTCATTTTTGTTGAAAGTTGAGTAAATTATTATGCAGACTGAGAGGGGTTCCCAAACTTTTTCATATTCAATCCCCATGTGGTTCAAATTGTTTATATGTCCACCAGCATATAGCTAAAACATTGAGAAGAGCTTTGTTTAAAAACTATGATGCTAGAATTTTCATGGAATTTATGCTCCATTTATGTATAAGTTTATGAACAAGTTTAAAACATTTCAACCATTCCCTTTCACTATATTATTTACTTTTTCCTTCCTTGTTCCTTTTCCTACTGTAGGTCTGGAAACATGAATTTGATGAGAAGGAGGAGAGAACACAAAAAGATTACCTGCTGTGATAAGTGTTTATTGCAGACTGTCAGACTTTTCATCTAATGCTGTATACTCCAGATGTGTGGTATGTCTACTTAAGAGGGTAGGAGCATTCACCATCAGTGGCAATAAGCAGTGGGCTTGATTCACTTATCTCACACTCGTTAAATGGATATTACAAGTGAAATTGTATTTATGGGCACTTGACGTTAAGTATAAAGCCTCTCAAAAAAAACATTAAAGTAGTAATTTGTGGTTTAATATCATAACCGAAGGAAGATGACAGCAAACACAAGACAAGTATTAACCTTGATAACCGTGAATGCTCCTACCCTCTTAAGTAGACATACATTAATTACAAACAACGTTTTGGTGATAGATGTTAGATGTTAATGGGTCCCACAGCAGATTCCATTCTACTAATGGCCCTTTTGCAAATAAATCAATTTGATAAGGCAGCTTTGTTGACATTCAACTGAAAATTAACAATTTGGTTGAAAATTTCTGAAAAAATAATAGGTTGGGGTCCAGCTACTGTGATTTTGTTCAACCTATTTGCCTAGTCTATTAGGCCATCTGTGTGGATTTATTTGACCATGGGCCAAATCTCTTAGTAACAGCTGAGTCAGTTTCTGTGTGACTGCCATCTTTGTAGACAAATTTGACCATGGGCCAACTCTCTAGGTAACAGCTGAGTCAGTTTCTGTGTGACTGCCATCTTTGTAGACATATTTGACCATGGGCCAGCTCTCTTAGTAACAGCTGAGTCAGTTTCTGTGTGACTGTCATTAGGCACTTAGGTCCTTCATTACTTGGCAGATTATTTAGTGGTTTCAATGGCTTCACTACTTAGTAGTGGAAACGAAGATCACAGAAATACAAAACAGGGCCTCTGGTTTCAGTAAATATATAGCGGAATTTTTTTAAATATCTGATCAATGTCTAAAAATAAAAACTTTTTGGTATTTAGGGGTCTTCTGCTGTGCTAACATAACTAATATGATGATTTGTACAGTTTTTAAAAGCTAGAAGGGAAATTTTTAATAAGTCCTCACAGGAAAAATCATGTCTAGCCTGGTATTTCTAAATGTGTTGTATTACAAAATGACCTATAAAATGAATTAAGGGAAACAGTTTCACAGGAAATTTACAGTGAAAGAATTAAATTTGTTTTTCAATTAAATTACAGGTCATATTTTATTTTTTGATCTTAAGGAATTAATATGGATTATAAATCTCATACCTTAATTAATGCTAAAGGGAAAGTGATGCTTAACGCACTGCAGCATATAAGTAATTAAAGTGATAATGTTAAAAGAAAAAATGATTTTTTTCAGATACGTTTACTAAATAAAAAGAGAATATAAAAAGAAAACTTACTTTCTCAAAGTATTCAACATAGCAACTTGAAATGCTAAATATTATTAATTGTCACATGGCCAGCAATATCAGTCAAAATATCACAGATACAGTATATTCTTCAAGGATATTCTTCAAGGCCAAAAAGACCAATCACATAACTATTGTCATAGCAAAGGTGAGTACAATTAGCGCTCTTGACCTTTATTGCTTTTCATCTACTTCAGTAGTTCAATGAAATGAAAATATGCTTGTTGGCTTGCACTAGGGAAGACCATCATGGAGTATTCTATTATATTCTTAATTCAGGAGTAATTACAGCAGCACTTATAAGTGAAATACATTGTAAAAGATTGAGTAGCACTCTTGCAGAAGCATTTTTTCATATTTACAGGTATTATGACTTCTTGGACTAGCAATTCTACATTGTATGTTCATTCTTTAGTCCTAAGAATGTTCTTATGCTGTTTCCCACCTTTCTGTCTTTCTGCTTCTAACATTTGGAATGCCTTCCCTGAATTCCTCCAGAGAGAATCTTCCTTCCTAGGGGTGTATTTATTAACACTGGTGACAAAAATCACTTGTGATAATGTCCATAGTTGAATTCAACCAAACTCGAATTGAGTTTTTTCTCAGAAAAAAGCTTGAATGTCAGGAAGGCTGCAAATATCTTCAAATTGGTCACTGGACCTCTACCATTGACTTATGCATGAATTTGGCAGGTTTTAGGTGGCAAATTCGAATTCTTAAAGGTTTGATAAATCTGGAAAACTGAATTCAAATTTTTTAAAGTTTATATAATTCACTAGTCGAATTTGACAGTTTAGACCATAAAAAAAATTTGACTAAAAAATTTGACTCTTAGGGGTTATTTATCAAAGTCC
Organism: Xenopus laevis; assembly: GCF_017654675.1. Classification (NCBI taxonomy): domain Eukaryota; kingdom Metazoa; phylum Chordata; class Amphibia; order Anura; family Pipidae; genus Xenopus; species Xenopus laevis. The sequence goes on from NC_054386.1 coordinate 16,306,982, forward strand.
GATTTAATCTCAACATTTTCTGCTGCAAACTCTGATCAAATCCGTTCGGGTTTTTTACGCTTATTTATTATTACATTTTCCCGAAAATTTGCTTTGCGGAAAAAATCTGATTTTCACGTTTTTTTGTGGATTTTTCACTGAAAAACTCAGATTTTTCGTATTTTTTACCCAAAAACTCAGATTTCTTATGCTTTTTGCCTGAAAACTTTGGGATGTTGCACAAAACCCAGCGGAGATCAAAAAATCATTGGGACTTCTCCCATTGACTTGTAGGCAACCTCGATAGGTCTGAGATGCCGAATTTTCTGATTTGAACTTTTCCATCCTCGGTTTTTAATAAATTCTGAAAAATTCTTGATTTTTTAAAAGTCAGATTTTATAAAAAAAAAAAATCAAAATTTTTTCGTGATTTTTGCATTTGGAGTTTAGTAAAAACCCCCTGTTTAAATCTGCCCATTAATCTTTGATATTTATAATGTTGTGTATTTGTAGCCCACCCTTGGGTGGAAGAGCACATATGTGCGCTCCTTTTTATTCAACAACTGAGTTACACCTGCTTGAACTGAATCATTTAATCTCTTCACCAGGAGACACTGATTACTTAAAGGAACAGTAACATCAGAAAATGAAAGTCTTTTAAAGTAATACAAATATAATGTACTGTTGTGCCGCACTGTTAAAACTGACATTCTTGTTTCAGAAACTCTACAATAGTTTATATAAATGAGCTGCTGTGTAGCCATGGGGGCAGCCATTCAAAGCTGAAAAGGGAGAAAAAGCACAAGATACACAGCAGATAACATATAAACTGTATAGTATACAATGGAATGTATACAATCAGAAATTATCTGTTATACATTGTGTATCCTGTGCTTGAATGGCTGCCCCATGACTACACAGAAGCTTTTTTTATATAAACTATAGTTGTTTTTCTGAAGCAAACACACTAGTTTTACCAGTGCAGGGCAACAGTACATTATATTGGCATTCCTTTAAGACAACTTTTAGTAACAGTAACTTTTAGTTACTGTTCCTTTAAAGTCATTATTTTATATTATCATACTATATTTACTGTATATAGAGTTACAGCCTTATTCTGCAACAGATATGTAAGGCTATTTTGGGCTATATTACACAATGAATGGTTATCCAGCTAATCAGTAGAGCAATGGTTACTCATGGCTGTAACACACAAGGCTGGGCCTTCTTTAAGTTGAAGGGATGATGGAAAGGTGTAGTTGATCTTCAAATCACATAGGCTACCGTGGTAAAACAAAAGAACAAGGACACAAACAAAACAGAACAAATGTATTTGTCCAATTTGTCCAAATCTGGGTCAGCAACCAAAGGCCAAAGAGAAATATCCACCCCCAACCAGACTAGGGTTGCCACCTGTCCAGATTTGACATTTTTCAGAAGTGCTGCATGGGTCAGGACAGTCTGCGGTTTCTAAATATGGAAAGCCAGGCAGGATCTCCCTTGATTGACAGCTATCAATGATCGCCATGTCATAGAGCCGCCCCTGTGATGGCTCTTGTTCTGCCCTCAAATGTCATTGGCCCGCCTCTCTGACATCATGGCTTAATCCAATGCCTGGATCGTGGTCACAGAAAGCTGGCAACCTATGGTGAAGTGTGACAGGAAATGGTCATAAGGCCTTTAGGGCAATAACAGAAATATGTAAATGAAGTAACTAGATACATGGGTATCTGCCCAGCAACTAGGGAGATCAGGAAGTGTAGGGGTTTAAAGTCATAGGGACTTATTAAACCTATGGGTTCCTACAGATATTTGAGTAGCAAATATTGTTGAGATGTGACATTTGTGCCTCAATAATGCTGAAAACAGAGATGCCATGTCACTTTCATCTATTATTGTACTCATATATGTTGTAGTACTAAGTTATCTCTTTCATTCAGCAGTAATTTACAGCAGTTACACATAATTACAGTTTATAAAAAGACTGCTATAAATGCTATAATTACTGAAGCACTTTAAAAAGAAGAGTATATAATAGATTTATAGATGTAAGATTATTTGTGAACGGAATATTCTTGAATAAGGTTATAGAAGTGCTGGTTATAAAAATTGTATTTAAATACTGTTGTCCTTGTACCTGTAGAAAGAGCCAAGTTCAGATTCCAGCATAGGAATGCCTTTTTAATCCATATATTGTAGGTGTTAAAATGTATGTGTATGTGTTTAAATATGAAGCGGATTAAGAGTTCAGGTATAGAGAGTTGCCCTGTAGGATGGATATAATATATGATATTGAAACACTGACCTCTGAATATGTATTGAATAATTATGCAGGTATATAAGGGATTAGTGATGGGCGAATTTATTCGCCATGCGCGAATTCGCGGCGAATTTGCGCGATTCGCGCCGAGCGAATAAATTCGCGAAACGCCCGCGAAAATTCGCGGTAAAAATTCGCCGGCGTCAAAAAAAAAAATTTCCGAAAAAAGTCGCCGGCGCCAAAAACGGGCGCCGGCGTCGGAAAAACGGGCGCCGGCGTCAAAAACGGGCGCCGGCGTCAAAAACGAGACGCCGGCGCCGTTTCGCGAATTTTTCGCCGTTTCGCGAATTTCGCGCGAAATTCGCGAATTTTTCGGCGAAGCGAAACGGCGCAAATTCGCCCATCACTATAAGGGATGTGACCTGTAACAGCCACAACTCCTCTGATGAAGCGCCCAATGGTGAGAAACGCGTCAAACAGCAGCCACATTACAGTTACTGGCTCTTCGAAGATTATTTATTGACGGAATATTCTTGAATACGTTTATATAAGTGCTGATTATTAAAATTGTATTTAAATACTGTTGTCCTTGTACTTGTAGAAAGTGCCAAGCTCAGATTCCAGCATAGGACTGCTTTTTTTTATCCTTATACTGCAAGTGTCAAAACCTAGGTCACAACATCAGGGCCACTTCTTCTACAAAGAAGGCGAGAAGCTTGCTTCAAACATCAGCCAAATTACAGTTACTGCTTCTGGTGTCAGGAGTGCTCCATTGCAGAGCCATCCAAGATGGCAGCGCCCACGGCTGCATTCTGACATCATCTTGCCGTGCCGCGTGCGTGACATTATAGCACCTATGTAAAACGGTTTACAAAGTCAAAATAAAAGGAACGCCAAGATGCGGGTTTAATGCTCGAAAAAAATAGAGTGCATTTCTTTGCGTTCCTGTGTGCTCTATAATTCTGTGTTTACTGATTACTGGACTTTTGACTTTCTACCTAGTACCTGACCACCCTCAATTGCTGCCTGCCTCTGAATCTTCTGCCTCTAAATCTTGACCACGATCCTTGTTTAACCATTGGCTACCACAGATTGGACTCTGTACCTAGTGCTTCCTATTTGGTCCAGACTTTTCAGCTAATTTGCCCATGAGGCTCTGACATCTGATAACTGTAAGTTGGTTCTTTTAGTGCTTGTTCCCCCCCACACCTGCTCTAAATAGTGATGGGCGAATTTATTCGCCAGGCGCAAATTCGCGGCAAATTTGCGCGATTCGCCGCCATTGAATAAATTTGCGAAACGCCCACGAAAATTCGCCCGAAAAAATTCGCCGGCTTCGAAAAAAATTTTCGCGGTAGTCGAAAAAAAAAAAAAACCATGCCGGCATCAAAAACGGGCGCCGGCGTCAAAAACAAGACGCCGACGCACATTCGCCCATCACTAGCTCTGAACCCATGGGGGTTGAGGTGGTGGCATCTGGCCTGGATTTACTGGAGTGGCTCTACACAACATACCAAACAGATGAGAATGAGAGATGGGTGGGCGGTTTAAAATTAAGTGTTGATTGTGAACAAGGATTGTGAATTACATAAATAGTTACAGCCACTGTAAACATGTAGACATATAAAAACCCTACAGCATAATAATTTATAATCATTAGTTATAATTATATATCATATAACTGGAAAATATGGTGGCATTTTATACTTATCTTGAAAAATATTTATTAGTGATTAAAGAGTCTGGTGCCTTTACCTAATCTGTTAGGAGCAATTCTGACCAACAGGATTCTTTCGTCTGATCTGGAATGAGCAAGTATATGATAGCAAAGCAAAACATTCTTTGTCATAAACATCTTATCTTATCACTTAGCTGGATTATTAATCATGATATTTGTATCAAACACCTCTCTTCTGTTTACAGTTCAAGTAATTCATTGTAATTCATATGCAACGTTTGCTTTATAACTCAATTTATGAAATGCAATATTCTTCCCTAACAATATTTTTCTTCACCTAATGTTTTATTGTATCGCATAATATATTCTGCAGTCATCTATCAGGATTCTTTTTGAGCCATCACACATGACATATATTGATTTCCAGTTTGTTTTCATATTTCAGTTTTATGAAATTGTGTCAGAATTTCTCCTCCTTTCAAATAGGCAGCGTAATCGACTGCATTTATATATTCTGTTCAGCAAGGGTGGCTGCTGTTAAAAAGGATATTCTAAAATGTGCTGTGGATTTTAAAAGCTAAGGTGCTATTAATCTCTTGAGGGTTGGGATTGATCTGTTTTACACTAACTAGGTTCTTGTTACAACTATGGTCGAGCTTGATCATCTGTAGGAAGAGTGAATTGTGTCAAAATGTATATTTTGATAGTTTGTTAATTACCTAATGAAAAAGGACATTCGTTTAAAGAGAGCTTTGCATTTAACATTAAGGGGCCCATTCACCAAGCTCGGGTGAATGAATAGAGGGAAAAAAGCTCGAATTTCGAGTAGTTTTTTGTGCTCCTCGACTATCGAATTGGCGTAAATTCGCCTGAGTAGAATGATTCCAATAGATCGAGCGCAAAAACGCTGCGACTATTCGCCCATTCGATAGTCGAAGTACTGTCTCTTTTAAAAATACTTCGACTGCCTACTTCACCACCTAAAACCTACCGAATTGCTTTAAAAGCCTATGGGAAAGTCCCATAGGCTTGTTTTCCAAGTTTTTGATTGAATAAAAAGGCATTCGATTGAATGAAAATCCTTCGATTGAATATTCGATCAAGCACCTATTCGCCTGGCGAATATTCGCCCATTCGACTATTCACCAGTGCGTAAATTCGCCCGAATTGCCTATTCGATTCTATTCCCCAGTCGAATTTCGAGGGATTTAACCCCTCAAAATTTGACCCTTGATACATCTGCCCCTAAAAGTATTTTACAGAATCAGAGTGGTTAATGGCCTTGTGATGTCAAACAACTGATGATTTGTTAGAGGATAAGATATTCTAGGACAATGACATCAGACTGGTTTGAAATTAGTACTTAGGTCTGATGCAAGTTGTTGATTGAACCAGTTTTAATACACATTCAAGAATTCCACGGGCTCATTTCCTTGGTGGAGAGGGGGAGGAAGGAGGCTAAGTTCAAACTGCCATGAATTGTACCCATAGTTATGTATCCCTTGCACCTCACAAATTGTTTTGTTCTCCTTTAATGTATTTCTATTGCTGGTTCTACTCATAGCTCAGGGAAGGGATGCAAGGTGTACTGAAGCCAGGTACTTAACTACTATACCCACTAAAATTTCTCATCTCTTGTAATTTCGGTGCAATGAGCCTCAACAGCCTGGCACACCATGATCGAATTCACAAAACAGCCAAGGCAAGTACTTTTGACATTTAGCAGTGTTGCCAACTTTTTATTATAACAATCAAAAACCCTGCAGATTAAGCCACACATATCAATTAGACATGTGAAAAGAAGTGAAAAGTAAATAAAAGATTCTCAGGCATTTGATATTGCCACACGTTATTAGTGCAATCTATAGCATCTAAGACATTTGGGATGCCACTGGCAGAGTAGAAGTCTCTTTTTACAGTATTCGAGTCATTGCTTTCCCTGGGAAAAGTAATATAATTCCATGACACAGAACGTGGTGCATTCTGGATCTTCCCAACATATCATAAAAATGTGTTAGTGGCTGTATGTAAGTCTCCAGTTCCTCATAAAGGTCTTTAATTGCTGCCCTGCAGCTCCTCACTTTATCTTCCTATATTAAAACATGTGATGTTGTTTAGGAACTCCTACTCACACCTAAATATCTCACTATTTTATGTTTTTTTTCGCTTAAAAGATGTTAGTGAATAATGTGTTAGGATTAATTCTATTCTATAAATATCGCAATGCGATTAGAATACCGCTGTGCAGAAGTGTAGAATTAACACTTGGGATATGTCCATTAACACATACGAAAATACTTTCATGAATCATTCCTTAAATAACGCATCTTAAATAACGTTAAGGAATATCAACCTTTTGTGAATCAGCCCCTATATGTTTATTTTGCAGTGGCAGTTGTGGTCGAAACTGCAGGCCAGCAACAGATGGAGAACCCCAGGTGGTTAATCTTTTACTTAATATGTACTAAAGCATTTTAACAAACAATTTTAAAAATGACAGCTTATAAAAGTGTATAACTGTGTATTATCCAGTGCATTTAATTATTAGTTTTATATCACAAATAAACTATTATTTATTATCTTATATAAAATAAATATTTCTTTTTTTTTCCATGTATTCCTCAAAACTAGCGTGGCATTGGATTTGGAAAAAAAAATGTAACCTTTTTATGACAGATACAGTACACTGTACATAAAATAATTGAGTTGAGAGGTTTCTGACCAAATTTGGCAGCTGACTAGCTGGGGAGCTTTGGTTTTCAACCGGTAAAGAATAATTTCAATTACAATTCCTAGAAATCTACTTTCACCAGATACAAAAATGCTCAAAGCTATTCACTCAACTAGAGCTCTCTCTGTAACTCATCACTTTTAATTCTCTGATCAATCACAATCCTGCCAATCCATCCTAACCAGGAGGGGAAGTAAATTTGATTATACTTTTTGTATCTAATATAAAAAAAAAATATCTCTTACTGAGACAGAGTTTATGGTAATAATAAAATCAGACATATTTTGGGATACATTTGGATTTTTTCTTCAGAACCACATTGTCATTTTACTGGTATTTATACCCCATTTGCTGCTTAGGGCAACTAAAAAGGGAATGATCTCTGATAATGAGCTTAGGACTCATTTCAGTTTTGGATAAATATTATTTTTTGTTGAGACTGGTGATCAGGTGGTCTTGAGGTCTTGGAAGCCTAGGGCAAATTGATATTAGTTTTAGCTTTTTCTAATTAAAGTATTTTTTTGTGAGGGTAAATCAGTGGAAGATCCAAGAACGCTTGCATTGTATCTGTGATAGGATTTTTGCCATTAAAAAAGTGTTTGTACTATGTAGTTGCAGTTAGAGTGTCTGAGATGCCTGTAGATGGTCTTTCCATGGAGGGAGGAGGGGTAGCCAGGGAGAAGCCTTGTGTGTCAGCCCTACAGCATTTTGCTCAGGTCTTTTCCAACACCGTTGTGGGATACTCCTCTGAGTTAGTATCCACCTAGACGTATCTTAATTTGAAGGAGGAAACACATATTTATAGGTTTGACTTAATTGACTATATTGACTTTATAAAGCACTCAATGCATTGGTGTGTTTGTGACTATAGTCTACCACATGCCCCAAAATGTTATTTTAAAAATATTTTTTTTCAAGAACTGTATTTTGCATTTTTGTAACTGTCAGGAGTGCCGAATGACGATTGGAAATTGACGACGTCTACTTCTGATCCCTTTCTGGTTACCGCGAACTTGGACTTTATCCTAAAGCTTCCTCCTTGGTCCGGACTTTTCTGCTCGGAGCAGATAGGCCCCTGACAATAACATAAATAACAGAGCACATAAATCTGCTTCTCTGTTTCTTCTCTTTCTTACATGATTTCCAATGTTCCGGTAGCACCTTATCTATTCTCTTTCCTTTGTTATGCCTTGTTATCTTTGTCCTATCAAATATATTTTTATTCTGTATCTTGCTTCTTTGCATGTGTCTCCAGTAAAGAAGAACAATTTAGCCAATTGACACTAACAAGCAAAAACTGAAATCAATATAATGTCAAACTTCAATGTGTTATATAAAGTGATATATGGAATTACATATATTTAATGCATTCTTTTACTGAAAAGCAGCAAGGTTATTAAAGTGATACTGATGAGTTCCTATGAAAAGTCATAAGTAATTCCTCTAAACTAGCGGTACTCAGTGCAGCTGACACTCATAGTAAATATGCCACATGGATTTCTTTTATTCCATGTTATATCCAATTATATCTAGGTATTAATGTATGTTCAATACATAATAATTTAGCAATCGGATACTGATATCACATGTGCTACTTTATTTTTTGTTTCATTTGTCTCTCATATGTTTTTTCTATGATTTTTCTGATGAGTCAAGGGGTTATTTACTAAAACTCAAATTTTTCTGGCCGGGTTTTAAAGGGGAAAATTTTTCATGTAAAAAAAGAATTCAAAGTTTTCAAGATTTATTATACCCTGAGGCTGAAAAAAGTTTGAATCCAAAATTACTCCATCTCAAACCGAATTCATGTAGACGTCAATGGCAGATGTCCCTTTTACAACTGGAAGATACGATAATCGTGCGATAATCAGAATTATCGTCTTTTCCCGAACCAAATGTTTCAAGTTAATTTATTGATAAATAAGGTAATTTTTTTCGGAGTTCTGCAAATTATACGGAAAATCAAAACAGGACAGATTATCTTATCACTAGTGACTGGGTATGAGCAGGCTTAAAGGGTTCAGTACCACATCACTCCACAGAAAAACTGTTTTCACGTAAAGCAGGTTACAGTTCAGTGAAAATTTACATATTCACTATTATCATTAAGCCAGATTTGCCACATAAAGTACAGAACAACATATGGGGGTGTCTACATCTCCCTTTGTCAGGTTGAGGCTGAAATGCCTTAAATCACTCCAAAAGCCCCACCCCCATGGCATCATAAGAGTAGATGTGTTCAGTCCATATAAAATCCATTAAAAGTCCACATACGATTGCTTGATCATAGCGTAGTGTTATAAATCAATCATGCAAAGAGCTCACATTTTATATTAAAGTATATAGGAAGAAAGCTATGTATTACCAGCTGGGCAAATTACCATTACTTGTACTTGTATTTATTTCCCAGCCAGTTATCTGTGAAGTAAAAATAATTTGATTAATACTGTAAGTATAATTAAAATGCCATGTTAAGCAACGTATATTACAAAAAGCAACTTAGGTTCCACTGTTCATTCAGGCCTCTTTGATTCCAACCTCCATATACAATAACACTCCCTTTGTATTGGATTCGTTTTTGTCTCTTATAATTTTCTGCCTCCACTGTTTCCACTGCCTCATAAAAATGTTTTGCTAATATTGTCTTATTCCTTTTTCCATTAATTCCCACTTCTCTGTTCCGGGTCTGCTTTATAATTTTTAATTGGGCTCTTATGTTCATTCAATCTGATTTGAGCATTTGAGACAGTGTAGTACATGTTCAGTGTTGCAGGTCGTCCTTTTATGGGATCTTAGTGCCTTGATGTGGGTGTATGCAATGATCACCTGATATTATACCAATACAATGACCACAATTTAGGCAGTGAATCCTCTGGCTGATCACATTTTTCACTTTTCTTTGTATCTGTTCGCATTATTTTTTTCGCTATGCTTTTCAATTTTCTATAACAAAATTAGGGAAGGTTTTTAAACAATTTACCATACACCTTATCTTTTTTTTTTTTTTTTAATTGGTCACTGTATCTTTATTGTTTTACTTAAAAAGTATGAACGCTGTCCAAATGTTGTAACATGGAATACTCTGCTCACCCACATATTTTGGTTTTGATTAAAGAAATTCCTATCTTTCTGTCCTTTCACTTCAGCAACTCCTCCCTCCGGTATCCCCTTTCCATGAATTTATCTATTAAGGTGTCAGCTTTTTTGTTAAATAAGTCATTGTTACTGTATGTAATACATCTTACCAGTGTTTGTTGGTTCTTGGGAAAACTCTTAGGGGGTTATTTACTAAACTCTGAATGCAAAAATCATGAAAAATTTGTGATTTTTTTTTAATAAAATTGGACTTTTAAAAAAAATCAGACATCTCAGACCTGTCGAGGTTGCATATAAGTCAATGGGAGAAGTCCCAATGTTTTTTTGATGTGAGCTGGGTTTTTGGCAATATCCCAAAGTTTTCGGGCAAATTTCAGAGTTTTTGGGTGAAACATCGGAAAAAAAACGTGAAAATCTGATTTTTCAGGATTTTTTCCAGAGAACAAAATTTTTGGGAAAGTGTATTAATAAATAAGCCCAAAAAAGCCATGCAGATCTGGTGACGTTTTTTTCAGAAAATATTGAGATAAATTCTGAGTTTGATAAATAACCTCCTTATAGTCACTCCTGGTGCATGGAAACTCGTTTTTTTAACAGCATGTTATTTTTATCAGTTTTTTTGGTATAAAGGTTTATAACAGATGATTTGTAATTGACTTTAAGGGAACCTCCTTCATTGTGAATTTTATTGTTTCATGTAGTGTATTTAGGTAGGTGAAGAATTTGCTCAATTTGCTCCCTCAGTGCCCTTCCAAATCACAAACATATCGTCCACATACCTTTTCCATGTCATAATTTTTCTGCAAATACAGTATGTAAGTTGTAATGTAAAAGCAAATGCTTATAAATGATAAAAAGCATGCAAAGACAATGTTATGATAGATGTAAAAAAGATTTGATTTCTGGTCAGCATTTCTACAATTCCTAGGAAGCATCAAGGCATCATTATTATGGCAGTCTACATAACACCCTCAGCAAAAGATGACATTCCGCTTAGTGACTTGTAAAACCGGATATTCAAATAACAAATCACATTTTCTGACATCACATTTGTTGTTGTTGACTTTAACCATTGTAACTAAATATCTTTCTGGTTTCATTAAAAAAAGGCCTTCTTTAGATATTAGATCATTGCTTAATCACCCTGGATAAATCTTAAACAGCAGCATTTAATCTTAGAAAGCCAGATTACTTAGACATTCTTCTGTTGCCTTTATATTGAAGAGCATGGGAATCACACCTCAATCTCAGATCAAGTTGATCCAGAGAGCTCTGGTGAAGCTCTGGCCCAAATTAAAAGCACATATTAAAAATACTTTGTAAAATGAAATTTGCAGAAAAAAAGCTGTGTAAAATAAATGCTGAATTTATCAAGGTGTGTAATTTTACGCCATTGGAACGCCGTATTTGCCGCTGTTATTTTATATTGTTTGTGATGTATTATCAGTGCTCCAGGATGGTCGCTATACAAAAACACAGCTATACACATAAATGGCTATGTAAACACAGTAAGCTATTATATCAACTAGTTCTCATCTATAGTCTTACTACTCATGTGCTGCCCCAGCAGTTGATGGTTTTATTATGTTTAAAATTCATGTTTAATTGCTTATATGTACATGATATTTTTTTTTAGGACCTTCAGCATTTGTGGATCCAAGTGTTTGTTGATTTCAGCTATATTTGTTTGGTGATTTCAGCTATTTGGCAAAGATTGCCCACAGTGGATTGTACCAGCTCCATTCAGGCCAGGCAGAGATATCATGAGGGAAACTCGGCCACTATCACAACAATTGGACTCCACAATTAAATAAAGATTTACCCTAACAACAAATCATGGTTCAACAAACAGGGGCAAATTCATCATGGGTCGAATATCGATCGAGGGTTAATTAATCGCATATAGTTTGATCGAATGATCAAAGGAATAATCCTTTGATCGAACGATTAAATCCTTTGAATCGAACGATTCGAAGGATTTTAATCCAACGATCGAAGGATTATCCTTCGACCAAAAAAATGTAGGAAATCCTATGGGGAAGGTTCCCATAGGCTAACATTGAGTTCGGTAGTTTTAGAAGGCAAATTAGTGGGTAGAAGTTTTTTCTTAAAGAGACAGTACTTTGACTATCGAATAATCGAACGATTTTTAGTTTGAATCCTTCGATTTGAAGTCGAAGTCGTAGTCGAAGGTCGAAGTAGCCCATTCGATGGTCGAAGTAGCCCACAAAACACTTCGAAATTCAACAAATGGTTCAACAAATAGGGGCAAATTCATCATGGGTCGAATATCGAGGGTTAATTAACCCTCGATATTCAACTGGGAATTAAAATCCTTCGACTTCGAATATCGAAGTTGAAGGATTTTAGCGCAAATAGTTTGATCGAACGATCAAAGGATTCAAAGGATTTTAATCCAACGATCGAAGGATTATACTTTGACCAAAAAAATTTAGGAAAGCCTATGGGGAAGGTCCCCATAGGCTAACATTGAGTTCGGTAGGTTTTAGATGGCGAACTAGGGGGTCGAAGTTTTTTCTTAAAGCGACAGTACTTCGACTATCGAATAGTCGAATAGTCGAAAGATTTTTAGTTTGAATCCTTCGATTTGAAGTCGAAGTCGTAGTCGAAGGTCGAAGTAGCCCATTCGATGGTCGAAGTACCCAAAAAACACTTCGAAAGTCAAAGTTTTTTACTTCGAATCCTTCACTCGAAGTTAATGAATTGGCCCCATAGTGTAGGTAATGGCAGGGAAAGGAGCATGAAGCTTTCTTGTGACTTAGTGAAGTACATTATATCAACGTATGCACTAGACCATAATAAGAGCTAAAATAAGGAAAGCTAATCAAAGGCTCTACTCTTACGGAGGCTTAAAAATTGGGTTTTTTGCAAAGAGTTCTAACCTCATTCTAAAAATTGTTGACTGAAAGCCAGTCTAATTTGTCAATTAAGCTCAACAGAACATAAAAGCTTTTGAAAGGATCATGGATACAGCCTTCATTTGGCATGGTGTTCGAAAATAAAATCAAAATGTACAGGTGAAACTTCTTCCCCAGGGTAGTCAGACTACTAGCGAATGATACAGGGATAACATGAGCTCTCCTGTTGTAAGAACTAACTGCACATTTACATTTATTTTCCTGGCACTACTGTCCTGGCATTCCTTTTTCTCTCTTTTTTGTGGCTACTTTCTCTGAATCCTTACTCACCGCATACCTAGTAGTATTCTGCCTTTTGTTACTACAAAAACAATAATTTGTACTTGACTTGACTATTTGTCAGTCATCCATTTGTATTTGCACGGTTTTCATTATTTTCGCAGGAAGCATGAATACATTGCACACCACCTTTTGCTTTAGATGTACAAAATGAGAACATAGATTAAAAAGCTATGCTGAAGAATGGAGGTTTGACCTCTTATATTTTCCCCTCTTTTCCCTCTTTGTTGCTGTTCATTTGAGTTCCTTGTTAGCTAGAGCATTTCTAATTTTCTTGCCTAGAGCAATGGAGGCATATGTCTTTTCAAGCATTATTTCTCCTAAGAGCAGCTGCTTGCACACGAATCTATAGAAGGTACTATTATCCTTATGTTTGCAAAGTTGGGCTTTGATGGAATACAGGTACTTTGATATTTGGCAGTTGGTTCCATGCTGGTTTGGTTCTTACGGATCACTGTCATTCACAACAGGAATAAAAATATTATGCTTTATATTTTGAATGATATTTTGAAAGTTGAAATCAATCTTTCTCTAACTGCATGTTTTGTTCAGATATACATCTGCTGATGACAACATGTTTCTTGTAAGAGAAGATATGACTCAGGGTAGATCAAAGTATAATTTAAAAATCTGTACTTGCTCAACAGCATGAATTGACAGTAAAGAATACAGGCCAAAGTTATTTTAAAAAAAAAAGTTGTTTTAAAAATCACAAGCTTTTTAAGCACTAGTAGCATAAATACTGTATTTTAAATGACAAAATATAGAAAATTGTTGATCTGCTTAGAACAAGTGAGACATCATATGGGGGCCAATTCACTAAGCTCGAGTGATGGAATAGAGGAAAATAGAGGAAAAAAACTTCGAAGTTCGAATGTTTTTATTGGCTACTTCGCCCTTCGACTACGACCTTTGACTTCAAATTGAACGTTTCGAACAAAAAATCATTCGACTATTCGACTATTCAATAGTCAAAGTACTGTCTCTTTAAAAAAAACTTCGACCCCCTAGTTCACCTACCGAGGCCAATGGCTTTACAAGGTTTTTTTGATCGAAGGAATTTCGTTCGATCGATGGATAAAATCCTTCGAATCGTTCGATTTGAAGGATTTAATCGTTCAATCGATTATTCCTTCGATCGTTCGAACTAACGAATTGCGCTAAATCCTTCGACTTCGATATTCAAAGGATTTCAATTCGGCAGTCGAATATCGAGGGTTAATTAACCCTCGATATTCGACCTTAGGTAAATGTGCCCCCATGTGTTCAACAATCCCACCATACCAACTGCTAAACATGCACTTTATATCAGTCACTTATCTCACACTTTATTACCTGAAAACTCCACTGAAATCTATTGGAAATTTGGAATTGAATTAGGAGATATAGTTTTTCTACTGCGCTATATTTAATTTGATGTAAAACATATATCTCCTAATTCTTTTCCAAATTCCCCCATAGACGTCAATGGAAAATACACAGGATAAACTATCAGATTTGTTTTTCTGGAATAGAATCTGGCCAATGATTTGCTTTGTGAATATGTAGTGATCGGCTTTTGGTTACTGAACTCTGGATTCTTTGCAGTTTTTTTTTGTTAATATTTTGTGTCAGTCAACAATTTTTTAACTGTTGAATTCAGTTTTCTGTTCTGTTTCTTGTTTAGTGAATATAATTAGCTTTGTGGAAAATGTTGCAAAACCACAGAAAATGTAATAAAAACAAGAAATTTTGCCCAAATGCATTGGAGTTAATGAAAATGTAAATGTACCTTGTGGTTAAGGCATTAGCATATACATCACCCTGCCTTTTTAAAGAAGCTTTTTGCACTATGCGGCAACTGTTCATCATAGAAAAAAATGGCTCCTATGTTGCTAACTTCTTCAAACATGGTGCACTGTAATGGGCAGATTAATGATGTCTGCTGGGAGCAGGGTTTTTTTTTCTGTGTAACACTGCATTGAGGAATTCTAGTGCAGATTTAAAAAAATAATTGCTGCCAAAACTGTGGCATGTACCAGGCAAAAAGTTTGCTCCACCCTAAATACCCTAATTTTTTCTGTAGCCTCATTATTTTATTTTGAATTATTTGTTTTGTAAATTGTATTTGCACCATACTATGTACTTGTCTCAATTCAACTGTATTCATTCAACGATTGAAAACTTGAAGGTTTTTTGGGTCATCTGGCAAAAGTATGCACACTAGGGGGCCGATTCACTAAGGGTCAAATATCGAGGGTTAATTAACCCTCGATATTCGACTATTAATTAAAATCCTTCGAATTCGAATATCGAAGTCGAAGGATTTAGCGCAGATAGTTCGATTGAACGATCGAAGGATAATTCCTTCGATCGAACGATAAAATCCTTCGAATCGAACGATTCAAAGGATTTTAATCCAACGATTGAAGGAATATCCTTTGATCAAAAAAAGTTAGGCAAGCCTATGGGGACCTTCCCCGTAGGCTAACATTGACTTCGGTAGCTTTTATATGGCGAACTAGGGGGTCGAAGTTTTTTTAAAGACAGTACTTCGACTATCGAATGGTCGAATAGTCGAACGATTTTTACTACGAATCCTTCGATTCGAAGTCATAGTCGAAGTAGCCCATTCGATGGTCGAAGTAGCCCAAAAAAAACTTCGAAGTTTTTTACCTTCGAATCCTTCACTCGAAGTTAGTGAATCGGCCCCCATAACTGCAGAGGTTTTTACTTACCTCCTAAAATGTCACGGTTATTGTTTTTTGAATAAATACTAATCTGTTCATACTGTTTCACTTATAATTAGTTTTCATTTGTCAGACAGACATGTTTAAGAAACAAAAAAAATAAAAACACCAGTTACAGATTGTCCAGAAATATAACCATTTGATACCACAAATTAATTTTAAGCTGTACTTCCCTTCACAGCCTTCTTTTCTATTCATTGTATTAATAATATGTCTGTTTAATATCTTTTTGACCACTGGAAATTATTTCATTTTTGCATTCAAATATATAAAAAGAATTTGATTATTTGGCTGGGAGTGTTGTAGTTAAGCAACATCCAGAGAATCTCAAACTGGACCTTTAATACATACGATAAAATGCAGGCAAATTAAAAATAGAAATCAGAAACTTCTCATGTTGAAACAGCTACAAACAAATAGTTTTAGATTTGGCACACATTTTTCATATCTAAGGGGACATCTTGTTGAAAGACAAGAAACTGCATTAACAGGGTATGTGGATTAATTACCATTTTTATTGAGATAAGTAATGGAAACATTTATGTAAACAAATCTTCCCAAGCTGTTTCAACATATTTTTTATGTTCTCTATTCCTCTCACTGCATAAATCTTGAGTAGATCTATTCCTCAGACCAAACACTTGTTATGGAAATAACTACAGTGAACAAAGAGTTTGGAAAGAGACAGATGTTGCATAAAGAAAATATGTAGGAGTCACAATGTGTGAAATGTGTAGGGCAACAAACATCCATGAAATGTCCATGGGCTCAGGTGTCTTCTTTGATAGCCTGTGGGAAATTGTGGTTTGTTTTTGGTGCTCATTACCATAGGTTAAATTTCACTTAATTTTCTTTAACTTTCCTAGAACTTTTCTTTACCCCAAGCAAATATATATGGAATCTTTTTTAAATTAATCTACATCAGCACTTTTTACTTCTATTAGATTGAGTCAGTCCCAACAGTCAAGAAACTTAGGGGCACATTTACTAAGCTCGAGTGAAGGATTCAAAGTGAAAAAACGTTGAATTTCGAAGTATTTTTTTGGGTACTTCGACCATCGAATAGGCTACTACGACCTTCGACTATGACTTCGATTCAAACGATTCAAACCATTCGACTTCAACTTCAATTTGACCATTCAACCATTCGATAGTCGAAGTACTGTCTCTTTAAAAAAAATTTCAACAACATACTTTGGCAGTTTAAACCTACCGAGGTACAATTTAAGCCTACGCTGACCTTCCCCATCAGTTTTCTAAGGTTTTTTTGATCGAAGAAAAATCCTTCGATCGATCGATTAACATCCTTCGATTTTAACTTCAATTGATCGATCGTAGTATTTGCGGTAAATCCTTCGAATTCAATATTTGAATTCGATATTCGAATTCGATATTCGAATTCGGTATTCGAATTCGATATTCGAATTCGATATTCGAATTCGATATTCGAATTCGATATTCGAATTCGATATTCGAATTTGAAGGATTTTACTTCGAGGGTCGAATTCGAGGATTTATTAACCCTCGATATTCGACCCTTAGTAAATGTGCCCCTTAATGTTTTGTTTCAGATTTGGTTGCACAAAACTGGACTCAATTGCTCCATGAATTAAGTCCATTCATAAAAGCTGCTCTTGGACGTTCTTTCATACCTCCCTGTACATTGTGTCATACAGTTTATGTACAGCCATATCACTAAAATACATTATGAAAATCCATTATCAATTATCTTTGGTTTTAAAGAGTGGTAATTTTTCAAGGTCCACTATTGCAGTATCTTGCATTACAGCAGTATCTAAAAATGAAGTAGATGACGAATATGAAAATAAAAAATAGTTCTCCAGACCAAAGTACTACTGTACGTAATATACTGAGAAAGTTTGACTTCACGTACATTTATACCAAGCAACTTTCACTAAATAAAGAACTTTGCAAAAGGACTTTTAACACTTATAAGCCCATAGGGCTGAATGAATAAGGCCTGATCTCTATCCTGGGTCAGTAATACGTCTATCATGTGACTATATTTTTGAAGTATTTGATAATGAAGGAACATCAGGATTCTTTAATCTGTAAGACAGATAGAATTCCTCTGTTAACATGGAAGTTCCATATGACTGATCAGCTTGTTTTTATTTTCTTGCTTTGACTTTGTTGAGTTGCCATACACTGACCTTCAACCGTTTCTTGGTCTAAGAAATAAGAAGCAGATAAATTGGTAGATACATGTATACTTTTTATGTTTTATTTGTGATGGCAATTTACTATTGATGGCAATTTACTATTTTCTTATTGTTCATAATTAGACTGTGTGGCATGTTAGATTCAATTCAAGCCTTGAATTGAGGAATATATGCAAGCATTGATTAAGCAATTCTACTATAGAAATACAAAAGATTGGCCGAGAGAGCACTCCAAGGCTAAGTAGAATATATTAGGTCAATAGAAGTGCAATTAGCAAGCAAACAAAAAAGAGGGTATGGATTAGTGAACATTTTATAGTCACCTGTTTTATTAGTTATTTAGTGTCTGTGCAAGTGCTTATACATAACAGGGTTTTTTAGTTACAAAGTTCTGATCATAAAATTGTCAAGCCACCATACTATGTCACAGTTAAAAGTATCTACTGACCAAGACATTGGGGACACAGAACTTGATCCATCATTGCTATTAACTTTCATAGGAGTTATAGGGTATTCATCTGGGTGATCTCTCTGTCCTTTTAAAGCCGCAAGTGGGGGAGGATTAAGCCTGTGAAACCAATGCTTTGTTCTGGGAAATCTCTCTCTTGGACTTGGAAATATCAAGTCCTGTTAGAAATATTTCAGTTTATGTTATTTGGTTCCCAAGTGAACCACTGGCATGTTAACTCACTTCTTATTTAAGCCCCAGTCACTCATACTGTAGTAACAGGTCCGCCACCCTCTGTTAGTAATTTGCACTGAAAACTTAACCTGCTCCATAGAAATTTATGGAATCATCACCTAAAAGCAAACATTGTCCAAAGCAGTGGAGCAGGAAGTAAGGTTAGAGCAGAGAGCTGAGTATTAGGAAGGTAAGCCTTCAAGTGAAGTATTGACTAAAATATGTGATTTCCCAAGACAGGATTTCCTACAGCCCTACCCCCCTTATGCACTTGTAACCAAAAAGAGGCCAAAAATCACAGGTGACCCAGGGCAATTAATGATATGAAAAAGTTCTCACTATTTTCTGAGAATGACCAAATACGCACTGACTTTTTCCCCCTATCTATCAATATTTTTTCGTAAAATTTATTAAAACTCCATAAAATTTGGAAAAATCCAAATCGTACAAATTTTTCAGATATGTTCCCGAGAACTGCCACTTTTTCAGATTTGACACACGAAACCTTCAACTTTTTTGGATTTGAAAAAACACAAAATCTTCAGTTTATTGAACGAAACCCAGCGTAGATCAGGATATCAGGGGAACATCTGCCATTGACTTCTACATGAAGTTGCCAGTCTGAGTTGGGATACTTTTTTATTCTGACTTTTAACACCGTTGGAGTTTAATAATCTCGAAAAAAAGAACAGGGAAAGAGCAGAATCAGAACAGGAACAAGAGCTAGGGATGATGCCTCGGTGCTCAATGTTGACCAATGCTCAGTCACTGGCAGTCAAGAGGACTGTCCTTTTATAGGGCAGCCTGATTGGCTGATCCAATCCACCAATAAGGATGCTGGGATAAAATAGCTAAAACTAAGACCCAGCAGAAGATCAAATGAGAACTTGCTGGCTGCTCTCCTGGCTGAGTGTACAGGGCAAGCAACCAGCAACCAAGAGGTCTCAGGATCAAATCCTAACAGAGCTTGACAGGAGTGCCCTGCTCTGTTGCTTTATACAGGGCATTTTTTGATTTCGAAAAACAAATCCCTCCCTTTCCCAGACAACAGCCTTTAAGCAGCTCATTGTCATGGTACTTCTTAATTGATTGGTAATTAATTTCACCACATACTCTTCTGCTTGTAAAGAGTGGTACAAGAAGATATATGGGAATGACAATTTTGTGGTCAAAATTGACATTCAAAAATATCCTGCTGTCCCAGTATCCAAAATGCCAGAACTTCAACACTACCTTCCTTTCAATTCAGTAGAATGGGACTAATAATCTTAGAGTAAAAACTGAATGACCCAAACAGAACTCCACAGATCTGCTTAGGTTCTGAAGTTTCCTGACCTCTTTGGACAGATATTGCGGAAATGACCCTTAGTTCCAGCACACATGTCTTCCACATGTCATTACCAGGAAGTAACAGGAAGTGCTAAAGTGAACTAGTTTCATTATTTCATTTAGTGCAAGAAATAACAAAAATATAGACAAAAAGTATGGCAAAAAGTTTGTTCATATTCATCGAGCTCATATTTAAATGGAGTATTTACTGCCCCTTTAAATCACAGCAGTTGTATGAGTTGTATACCAAAGGATATAACATGACGTAATATAATTATAATACCATTATTTTAGATTCTCAGTTTTTAAAGCAATCATTAAATTAACCTGAAAATGTGTCTATTTTAAAAATAGCATGAAGCTTTAAACAGCTAATTATACAGGTATGGGACCTATTATCCAGAATGTTTGAGACCTGGGGCTTTCTGGATAACGGGTCTTTCTGTAATATGGATCTTCACACTTTAAAGGACCAGTAACATCATTTTTTATTCACAAAAAAAATAATTAATATACATTACTTACCCCCAATATGCTGCTCTTTCCTGCTGTTTCAGTAAGACATCCGAAAAAAATCAAACCGACGCTGTCCCACGGCGTCCAAAGGGTCTCCGCCATCTTCTAGCTTCATCTTTCTTCTTCTCTCTCTACATGCGCGCAGCTGTGTGCCTCTTCCTGGTCTTCATGACGTCACTTCCTCTCTCACTACTGTTCCCTCAGCGTCTGTCTATGCAGCTTTCCCCGTCACACAGCCGTTGCCTCCTTTCATGTAGCCTTACCCCTCCGTGTTCCTCTCACTGACATTCCCTCACCCAGCCTTTTCTTTTCCTGAGCATCCACTTTCAATGCAGCATTCTCCCCCCCCCCTTCCTCTCACTGCCGTTCCCTCATACAGCCTTCTCCCCTCCTCTGTGTTCCTGTCACTGCCGCCTTCTCATTTCCTCCCTCTCCATGTTCCTCTTACTGCCGGCTCCTTTTCTTAGCGTCCCATGTCAATGCAGCCTTCTCTCCCCTCTGTGTGCCTCTCAATGCCGTTCCCCTTACCCAGCCTTCAACTTTCCTCCCCCTTCCATGTTCCTCTCTCACTGCCGTCTCCTTTCCTCTCACCATCGCTGCTGTCACTGTAGCGTTCACTCCCCTCACCAACTCGTAAAACAAAGTAAAATAAAAAAAAATACACGTCCAGAAAAGAGAGAACGTCTGCACTGGTTGCCGGCTTTGCTCTGAAGCTCCTCTGACTTCCGGGTTCCTGCCGGAAGTCCTGGGGGGAGGAGCAATGCCTGGGACGCGCACGTACTGCAATGAGTGAAGATTGGTCGCCAAATCGCCGTTTTTCTAAAGTCAGGTCAGACCATGGAGGGGAGTTTTTACTGGGGACTTTTCAGGTAAAAGGAGGGTGAATATGGAATATCTATTAGGTCAGGGGTATTATATGCAGGCTGTAATTTTTATTTGTTTAATAAAAAAAAATGATGTTACTGGTCCTTTAAGACTTCTAGAAAATCATGTAAACATTAAATAAACCCAATAGTCTGGTTCCTTAATAAGGATTAATTATATCTTAGTTTGGATCAAGTACAAGCTACTGTTTTATTATTACAGAGAAAAAGGAAATACTTTTTAAAAATTTGGATTATTTGATTATAATGGAGTCTATGGGAGACGGTCTTTCCGTAATTCTGACCTTTCTGGATAACGGGTTTCCGGATAACGGATCCCATACCTGTACTTTGTTTTAAGCTGTAATTATTTTTTATCACAAGTCAATTAATGCTGATATACATAAACCTCAAACTATTTTCTCATTGTTAAGTACAAAGAAGACAGTATATTTTCTAGAAATAACATGTTTTTATTATAATTGTTATTAGTAATTTTACTTTTATACTGCAGAAGATCAGACTTTCATCTTGTAATTGTTTCTGTCAGTATAGATGTGAATGTAAATGAGTACAGTGCCTAATTTACTGCTAAACAAATTCCAAAAAGGCTAACACGTCCTTAAAGACCTCAGGGTATTTTTACCTTTTGACCCTTTGTTAATTAAATTTTATTATAATCAACCATATTTATATAAAATTGTGTTAGACAGATGCCCAAGTTCATCGATAAAAATGGCAATAAAGACTTTGCTGACTTCTTTTAAGTTTGTAATTAGTTTTAAACTGACAGATATGTAATCCTGGATTAGAGGCAGACAGATCTTAACTGATGTTGTAATAGTATTTTTTCTGCATTTCAGCAGGGAGTCTGGTTTTTTTTTGCCATTTAACTGGATGACGCCATATGTTGTTTTCCACAGTGTAATGATGTGATGCACCTTAATGAAGAAACACTGGCTCTGATTTAAAACAGAAAATAAGACACCTACATTAATTGAATTCCTCCTTGTATTTTTGATAGTGATGGTTATCACAGAAAAAAGTAGATATAACAGAGCACAAAAGGTAAATTGTTCATGTGTAATTATGATTATAGGGATATACCACACATGTTGATAATTAATAGGATAGGTCGCACTGCTTCTAAAAATATATCATGGGAAATCCCCATCTCTGGTTATTTCTGGATTCCCTATATTGTTATAATGTCTTTCTGGATGAAGGGAGCTCCAGGAGGTTTGTTTATTTTAGGGTGATAGTATCAGCATTTTTATTGGCCATTAACTTGAATGCCTTAAGACAATTAGAAATGGGTACTGCGTTTAGTTAGAAAAAGCCATTAAAAATTCATTGTATAATTCATTGAAAATATTGGAATGGAAGTATGGAAGTGTTTTTACTGATTGCAGGTCTAGGGCCTCAGATTTATCAAGAGTCGAAGTGAAAATTCGAATTTCAAGCTATTTTTAGTGTACTTTGACTATCGAATAGTCCAAAAATCTATTCAAATTTGAAAAAAATGTGACTATTTGAATATCAAAATTTATCATGTACTGTCAAAACAAATAAAACTTCAACTTCGACCATTCAGCATCTAAAACCTGCCGAATTGCTGTGTTAGCCCATGGGGGACCTCCCAGAACCTATTTGGAGTCATTTGATGGGCAAATCCTTCGACTCAAATTCAATGCGGTAAAACTTCGATTCGAACAATTTTAATACAGCATATTCACCCAAAGTTAAAACTTTGATTTTTTAAATAAATTTAGTTCCCATCACCTCGAAATTCGACACTTTATAAATCTGCCCCTTAGAGTAGTGACGGGTGAATCTGACCTGTTTCGTTTTGCCGAAAATTCGCAAAACGGCAACAAAAATGGAACAGAAATGCATGTGAAATGCAAGTGAAATTTGCCCCTCGTGTTTTTAAAAATGTATTCAAAGATGGAATTGCTATTGAAACATGGGAGTGGGAATTGTCCAATGATCTTTTACATTGCAGTGCCTTGTTAACCTTTTGTATCTGTTAAAGTGTTTTGGACATAATCTGAATGTTCATTGTATACACCCATTTATTGTACAGTTTTGAAAAATATGTTGGGACTTTATAAATGTGTATTCATTATAATTATAGTAATTGATCAGTTCTTTTTTTTATACTTTGTACTTATACTTTAATAACCTTGGAGTTCTACAACTGGCGTAGCTATAGAGCAGGGATCCCCAACCAGTAGCTTGAGAGCAACATGTTGTTTGGATGTTACTCCCAGTGGCCCCAAAGAAGGTGCTTATTTTTGAATTCCTGGCTTGGAGACAAGTTTTGGTTTCATAAAAAACAGGTGTACTGTCAAATAGAGTCTCCTGTAGACTGCCAGTCCATATGGGGCTACCAAACAGCCAATCACAGCCCTTATTTGACATCCCCATGGACTTTCTCATGCTTGTGTTGCTCTCCAACTCTTTTTACATTTTAATATGGAGACTCCTGCTATAGAGGAAGCAGAATCTATGGTCAAGGGTGGGGGCCTGGAGTGCGCTGTATAGACCTCCCCTCCCAAGCCACTCTCCTACCTAATATGAGTATGTTTGTGATCAAGCAAGATTGCCTTCCTGAGCTTTCTGGATATTGTTTTTTTACATAAGAAATTCCTTATGTATATGGTGTATTTAATTCAGTCTTCCCTTTAAACATTACTTTAATTTATAAGAAAAAAGTGTCTTTTTACAGAAAGGCCGTCTGGACATTTCTGCTTGTTTGTGATGAAGGAAATACTGTGCAAAAGCAAAACTGTCAATTACTGTCCGGCATAAGGAAGCAGGACCCTTGCTGGTAAGTTTCTAAATTTACTGGTTTCACCTCCTAACCAGCTGGGGCTGTAATTGATTGCTTTTCTTCTTCTTGTTGCTTTAGTTGCATGTGTCAGGTTCAGCAATTGTAATTTTTAACTTAACTAATGAAAATAACATGTTTGTTGTATGGCTATTTAAGCAATTTTGTAAAGTGCATTATACAGTTGTTGCTTGCAATATTATTAAAGCCAAGCACATATATTCATTAAATTGTAGTATTTTATCACGGAGGGAGCTTTTCTTACAGTTTATTATACTTTTTGCTTGTAGTGAAGCAAAAGAATAGAGCTGTTATTAGGCATATTGTTTGTGCACCTGGAGTATATGTGGGTAATAATGGAACGTTTTGCATGAGAGATTTTCTGGTACAATACTTTACTGAATATGTAAGGCCATCAGAACCTGATGAGGGTTACAGGACAATAAAGGCTGGTTTTAATTCCATTTGTTAGGTCATATAATGGCACCACAATATGTAAGCGCTAAAGCACACAGAGTTGCATGTGAGAGCCATGAAGCATTAGAATATCCGTACCTGTATATATTTTGCCATTGCAATTATCAGCAATATATCCTCAGTATTAAAATACACTGGGAAATTGTTAGTATTAAGTCCATAGTCCTATCCATGTACATATGCATGTACGTATGTCATTTATTATAAAGAATGTTTCTATTTTAGGATGTTTTATAACACAAGAATTTTAATACACTGGACTATTTTGGATATTTTTCTATTTTTTATAAAACGGATTATGGATTTTTATCATCATGGACACTATGGACACTAATTTTCACTGTGGGAGTCGAGAATTTATTGCACTTTATATATTGTGTATTCAGATGTTTGGATAATTATATATGCTAATTTATTAATTGAACACCCTATTTCTAATGTCTGCACTATGGTCTCCACATGCTTGACAAAGGGGCGTGACACCGAAACGTTGCAGTCCACACATTAAACGAGCAGGTAACACTGCAAAATTGAATGCCTGTGTGCCGATCCTTCTTTGTTCTCTAGCATAAGGGAGGCTGCCGGATCCTCTGGGATTGAGCACCGGGCTGATCTGGTGAAGGGTGTGCGTTGGTTCTCTCTACCTTCATATGCAAAAAAAGACACAAAGGGGATTATTTATAAACTCGAAATTTGAAATAAAAATGACCAATCAAAATTTCTAAAAAAAAAAAAAACTTTTTAAATTCGGGTGAATAGGATCGACTCGCAAACTCAAATCTAATTTGATTCGAATTTGATCAAATTAGATTCGTTTTTTTTAAAAAAATTTCCACCAATTGACTCCAAATTGGTTGTAGGAGGCCCCCCATAGGCTAAAACACCAATGTGCCAGGTTTCAGATGGTGAATAGTCAAATTTGAATTCTTAAAGAGACAGTACATAATACATCCATAAATTTGAACTATTCCCTAGTCGAATTACACTAAAATAAACTCGAAGTTTGAATTTAAACATTTGAATTTTCAATTTGACCCTTGAAAATCTGACCCTTAATAAATAGGCCCAGGGCCGTTCCTGCCACGAGGCAAGGTGAGCACCTTGCCTCAGGCTGCAGTGAATGGCCAGTTACAAGGGGCGGCAAAAAGCCGCCTCCTGTAACTTTAAGAGACTCTGCTAGTGCAGAAAGCTCAGTACGCGCTCATTGCACTAGCGATACCGCCCCTTTTGACCCACTCCGATGCTAAACTTTTAAGCGCGCATCGGCACAGGGGGGCGGCATCGGGGTTGCTGCCTCAGGCGGCAGCAGCACACGGATCGTCGCTGAATAGGCCTCCACTTATTTTAATGGAGAGATGTTATATTGAATATTGCAAATAAAATATTCCTGACTGGGATGTGATTGCTTCTATTGCAGTGTGGAAGTGATGCAAAAAAGATGTCAGAGCAACCAAAATATTTTCTATCTACAATGGTAATTGATCCACAATATGGTATAATATTTTATCTATTTTGTCTATATTTAGTTGCATTGTTATGGATTCCTTTCTTTGCATAAACTGGTCATTGATATTTACTTGCATGTTATTGTCAGAACAATAACAATATCAAGTACAGTATGTACTTATGCCTCATGCTTGATCTTTTAGAAACAATTATGAGGTTGTATAATTACTAAAAATCCAATATAGCACAATGAATAATTTGTTCAAAAGGGAACAAAAGGTAAATTGGCAAAGGTGATACATTAAAATGCAATTTTGTAAATGGCTATGTAGAGTTCTTGCCCAAATGACTTGGTATAGCAGTGTATTCACATTGCCCTCATAATGCATCCCTAGGAGAATATATTCATTGAATTATTCAGCACCATATAGTGAGGTTTATGTTTACATAACTTATTGTAAGAATTTACATGCAGTTGAACTATCAATGAGATTTGCTCTGTAATAGCACCAAAGAGTATTTTCTTTTGCACTGGAACCAGTAGAATGATTCTCCTATTTAATTGGAGTTTTCTCTAAGGAAACAGTGAAGCATCATTAACTACAAATACAATTTAAATGCTGGCCTCTATCAGGAAATAACACAAAATTAAAATGACCAATGCAACGCTTATAAATGAAGTATAGAAAGAAGCCAAGGAATAATTAAACATCTGTTCTTTTTAATCTGTTGATAAATGAATCTCTGACTACATATATACAACGTATCATACAACTTTAGTTCAGTCAGAGGTTTTGTTGAAAACGAGTATCTAGATTACAATAAACCATGTTTTGAAGTTGTTAGGGAGTATTTGTTCTTTAAAGAAATATAGAACAGAACCTCAGAAAGTCTTAAGGACTCATTAATAACCAGGCCACAATACATGCAGTTGTTGTGCACATTGACACTATTTATTCTTTTACTATCTAGCCAAAAAATTGGTGCCTAGTTGTGGGTTGCCCCACCCCCCTATAATAACTACTGTGGAGGCTCAGATTGTGGAAGGCAGATAAAGCCCTTAAAAACCTATTATACCGGGGAACTAAGAAGCACATGGGGGCAAATTCACTAAACGACGATGGCGTAAATTCGCTAGTGTTACTTCGCACCCTTACGCCTGGCGTAACTACGCAAATTCACTAACGCGCAAAATATTCTGAACGCTACCTTTTACGCTAGACTTCCTTCATCACCTCAGACCAGGCGAAGTACAAAAGAGTAGATAGGGATTGCTTCAAAAAAAGTTAAAAATGTTTCTAAGTCCGAAAAAACGCTGGCGTTTTTTCATTTTTTATGGGTGATAGGCAGAAAAAGATGGAAAAAATTTTTGGGGCTACCCTCCTTTCCCCCTACATTTCCTAACTCATGGCAACTAAACTATACACATGTGTAGGGCAAAATAATTTTTTTTTTTGCTGTTTTGAAGGTTTCCCAGGCTTGTGTAGTGCTGCTGCATATATCTCCATTGTAACTTGAATTTGGCGCCGTATGCAAATTAAGCATCGCTAGCGTAACCTTGCTTTGCTTGGCGAATTAATGCTAGCGCAACTTCACAACCTTACGCTTCCCCTGAGCGCAACTTTGGATTTTAGTGAATTTGCATAGCGCTGGCGAAAATACGCCTGGTGAAGTTTGGCGAAGTGTGGCGAAGCAGATGCTGGCGCAACAACGAATCTTAGTGAATGTCCTACATGGTCTCAAAGCCAACTAATTAATGCATCAGTAAAAATTCAGAAAGTGACCTTTCCACATTTTTTCAGAGGTGACAATTATTTTTCGAGATGTACATAAATGGCATCTAGGATCCCTATCATTACTTGCTGATGGTAAGATATGTCTCTACCACTTTATTAGTACCTCTTGAGGAAGATCAGTCTGTTGCTTGAAAAACAACAACATCTTACTGGGTGCAAACTGCATTGGAGCCATTGGCAGAACTATGTGACTTTTTCTCATAGTAGGTGTTAACCATTTAGAGCAGTGCTATGGCACTTTCTTTCTCGATGGGGGCAGATTTACTAAAGGGTGAAGTGGCTAACGCTAGTGACCTTTCGCCAGCGTTGCCACCTGCAGGGACTTCAATTCACTAACTGGCACAGACGGCAATTCGCTAGCGAACGGGACATCGCTAGTGCACTCTATCACCAGTGCGATTTTACTGTTAATGTTACCTTTTTTGCCGGAGTTGACTTTGCCACCTCAGACCAGGAAAAGTGCTTAAAGGAAAACTATGCCCCCAAAATGAACACTTAAGCAACAGATAGTTCATATCATATTAAGTGGCATATTAAAGAATCTTACCAAACTGGTCTATATAT
The DNA here is from genome assembly GCF_017654675.1 of Xenopus laevis. Lineage (NCBI taxonomy): Eukaryota > Metazoa > Chordata > Amphibia > Anura > Pipidae > Xenopus > Xenopus laevis. Next base: position 16,335,362 of record NC_054386.1, read on the forward strand.
TTAAGTAAATCTTGACCTTTTACATCTCTTGCTTTGAGCCACCATTTTATGATGGTCTCTGTTCTGCCTCAGAGATCACCTGACCAGAAATACTACAACTCTAAGGGGCAGATTTACTAAGGGTCGAAGTGAATTCGAGGGAATTTTCGAAGTAAAAAAATTCAAAATTCAAAGTAATTTTTTGGATACTTCGACTATCGAATAGGATACTATGACTTCGAATTTACTTCGACTTTGATTCGAAGTAAAAATCGTTCGAATATTCGACCATTCGATAATCAAATCAATAATACTTCGCCAACTTAAACCTGCCAAAGTGCTATGTTAGCCTATGGGGACCTTGTACAACATTTTTGTAAGTCTTTACACATCAAATAAAAATCATTTGAATCGTTCGATTCGAACAATTTAATCGTTCGATTCGAACAATTTAATCGTTCGATTTAACGATTTTTATCAGACCCTAGGATTGCCAGATTTGCTGAAAAAGCTTCGAATTAGATATTCGAATTTCGAAGTTTTTTGTACTTCAAAATTCGACCCTTGATAAATCTGCCCCTTAATGTAACAGGAAGAAGTGTGGAAGCAAAAGACACAACTCTGTCTGTTAATTGGCTCATGTGACCTAACATGCATGGTTGATCCCAGGGGGCGGCCCTTATTTTTTAAAATGGCAATTTTCTATTTATGATTACCCAATGGCACATACTACTAGAAAAGTATATTATTATGAAAATGGTTTATGTACATGAAGCAGGGTTTTACATATAAGTTGTTTTATAAGATATATTTTTATAGAGACCTGCATTGTTTGGGGGGTATAATTTTCTTTTAAAATAAACAAGATCTTCCTCAATCTTCTGTTACTTACATCATATCCTGTGTGCCGAAAATGCATTAAATTTCTAAAAATGCTGGCGACTTTTCCTTTTTGAAGCGAAATTGGCTGCAAAAGTCCTGACAAACTTTTTTTTGGCTGACTTGAACTTTTTTGAGTAACCATTTTTCTCCAGACATTTCATAACATATGGGACATTAATTTTACAGTGGACTCATGTGTAGGGCATTATATTAACTCTCTTGTCTTTATTAAGGTTCCCTGGACATGTATAAGAAAAAGTGGTAACTTCAAGCATTTGCACCAACATTTATAATAAACACGTCCATACAACTTTAAATTACCCGCCGTATGCAAATTGACCTAAGCGCAAGATCACTAGCTATTTTTCGCTAGGCACAAACGAATGCTAGCGCATCTTTGCTATGAAATGCTCGCACTGCCGAAGTAACGCTAGTGAAAAGACGCCAGCGTTCAGCGCCCAAGGCACAAATTCGCATATTAGTGAATTAGCGTAGTGGTAGTGAATTTGCGCCTGGCGAAATGGTGCCATGTGTGTGAAGCGGTCGCTGGGGACAATTCGCCCTTTAGTAAATCTGCCCCATGGTTGCTTTGTCCTGCAGACAGATGATGCTCATGTGTACAGTATATCAGAGAAACACTTTAAGGGCTCTTACCCATGAGCGTTTTTACCTGCGCTCCCCTGCGTTCCGTTTTTCGGCGTTCAGCCGCAGGGGAGCGCAGGAATAGACGCATTTCATTATTTCAAATGGGGCTGTACTCACACAGGCGCATGTAGGAGCCGAACGCAGATTGAGACGCAACATGCTGCATTTTTCCTGCGTTCGGCGCCTACTCGCGCCTGTGTGAGTACAGCCCCATTTGAAATAATGAAATGCGTCTATTCCTGCGCTCCCCTGCGGCTGAACGCCGAAAAACGGAACGCAGGGGAGCGCAGGTAAAAACGCTCATGAGTAAGAGCCCTAAGAAATCTGAACACCTTTCAATTGCCTTTAAAGTCACTTTGTTGGCATCTCTTTTCCATATAAAGCAAACTACATAAAGCAACTTCTTACATCTTTCTTACCCACAACGACATCAATTAATTGCTTATTAGAACGCGGCTGTTTCTAATGCTGATTACCATGTTTTCTGAATATAGAATCACAGGCTTGAAATAATTATTGCTTTCTCACTGCCTTCATCTTGAACGTTCATAATTATATACTGATGTACAAATCCAATTAACAAAAGGAATATATAAAAAGCTAGCTGGAAAAGGCCAGTGGCTCTGCTAATTGTGTGTACCTGCAGCTGGTGATGAGAAAGTGTCGGCAGTTTTGCTATTCATCCAAAATATCTCACAACTGCAGGTAATTGCTGTTTCTAGAAGTAGCTTTGATTATCTGTGGTTTTTCAATGAAAAAATGTTGGATTACGCTTACATTTTGGCATTATTTAAGATCTGTGATTAACTTAAAAGCATCATAGCTTTATTGTTATAAAAATTAGATTAACTGCAAGTGTAAATAGCAGAAAGTATAAAAAGGTTGATGAATGAACAAGAAAAGAAAAATAAGTCTGATACTTTTTAAAGGAGAACTAAACCCTAAAAATGAATATGGCTAAAAATGACATATTTTATATACTGAACTTATTGCACCAGCCTAAAGTTTCAGCTTGTCAATAGCAGCAATGATCCAGGACTTCAAACTTGTCACAGGGGGTCACCATCTTGGAAAGTGTCTGTGACACTCACATGCTCAGTGGGCTCTGAGCAGCTGTTGAGAAGCTAAGCTTAGGGGTCGTCACTGACCTGTAATATAAGCTGATGCTACAGGGCTGATTATTAAATTCTGATGCTAATTGCACTGGTTTCTCTACTGCCATGTAGTAATTATCTGTATTAATTACTAATCAGCCTTATATTGTAACATTTCTATTCTATGGGGCAGATTTACTAAGCTCGAGTAATGGTTCGATTTTCAAAAAGTTCAAATTTGGAAGTAAATTTTTGGGTACTTCGACCATCGAATAGGCTATATTCGACCATTTGACTTTGATTCGAACAATTCGAAGTAAAAATGGTTCGACTATTTGACCATTGGATAATCGAAGTACAAAAAATTTTTGACTTCATACTTCGCCAAATTAAAGCTACCGAAGTGAAATGTTAGCCTATGGGGACCTTCCAGAGCACTTTTCTACGTTTTTTTTGGTCGAATAAAAATCCTTTGATCGATCGCTAAAAATCGTTCGATCGAACAATTTTTATTCGACTGCAGGATTGCCAAATTTGTTGAAAAAAATTTGAATTCGATATTCGAATATCGAAATTCGAATTCAAAGTTTTTTAATTCAATGGTCGAAATTCAAAGTTTTTTGTACTTCGAAATTCGACCCTTGATAGATCTGCCCTGTAATATTTTATTGAATTTCCAATACTCAATATATTTCAATTAAACCTCAAGTAACCACATGTAAGCTTAAAAATGCCGGATTCATTATCACCACATCATTCCGGCAATTGCAGTTTTAGACTTGCTTCTTTGTTGAATCAATATAAATCATTAGATGACGACTTTATTGTATGAATGTTAATAAACCCTCCGCCTATGAGAGGTACCCTGAAGAGCAAGGGGAAAAGTGCAAATTTGAGGTTCAGTATTGATTCCTCCCAGCTCTATATGGTAGTTGAAGGGAAAGATATAATTTGGGGATGAGCTAAACTTTGCATATTTAATATTTCTGCCAGAAAACTTCTGTAGCATGAATACTCATAACTAACAGTTTTTAATAAAACTATAGATGCAGAATGCATTTTTTATTTCCAAGAAAATGTAAAAAGTTCATAGAAGAAACATGTCAGTAGTGATGGGCGAATTTATTCGCAAGGCGCAAATTCACGTCAAATTTGCGCAATTCGCCACCGGCGAATAAATTTGTGAAATGGCTGCGAATATTTGCAGGCATAAAAAAAATGGACGCCGGCATCAAGAACGAGACGCCGGCACCATTTCGCAAGTTTTCCGCCGTTTTGGCGCAAATTCACCCATCACTACATGTCAGTAAACATTATAGTAATTTAAAAGAAACATGACAGATACAGGTGATACTGAACTATTTACAACCAGCCTGGAACCTTCAAGCTAAAGTACATTAGAATTGTTGGACAGTATTTTCTGGTTTTTTATCTAGTTAACTGGCAGAACAATAGACAGGTTGAAGCTGATAATTTGTTTGTTACTAATATAGAATCCTCTCTTTACTAGACCTTTAAGTAACCTCAGGTAATTGGCCAAGTGATAGGAAAATATACTGTATCTCTAGAGAAAGCAGGAATCTAATGTAGATATGCATCAAACTGAACCTAGCCTTTTAGGGATGCAATAATTGGATGCGAGTCATAAATAAAATAAAAAACTGACAACTGGATATATCAGGGGTCATTTTAGGTTGCCATGTGTTTTATACTTTGCATCCTGTCCCAAGGGCTAACCCCCCTAAAATGCCTATGACAGGCATCAAGGACAAGGCTTCTTTGTGCCTTGGGCACTGCAACTTGAACACATTTTTTAATCTGCTACAACATGGAGAGAGCTGGAAAGTCCTGGATACAAGTGCTTAGAAATTAATTGAGATATAAGATAACCAATTATCCAAAAAGTTTCAAACTACGGAAAGCCCGTCTTCCATAGACTCCATTATATCCAAATATTCCAAATTTTAAAATATGATTTCCTTTTTCTCTGTAATAACAGAACAGTATCTTGAACTGGATTCAAACTAAGATATAATTAATCCTTATTGGAATCAAAACCAGTCGACAGGGTTATTTAATGTTTATAAGTTCTTCTAATAGACTTAACGTATAAAAATCCAAATTACGGAAAGATCCCTTATCCGGAAATCCTCAGGTCCCGAGTATTCTGGATAACAGGTCCCTTACCTGTACTAAGTAGGAAAGATTTAGGGGCAGATTTATCAAGGGTCGAATTTAAAAGTAATGGGAACTCCCATAACTTCGAAATTCAAATAAAAAAATACTTTTTTTCAAATTCTAATCAAATTTGGACTATTCCCTAGTCGAAGTACACAAAAATTAGCTTCGAATTTGAATACTTTTAATTTGAATTTTCACTTCGACCTTTTGATAAATCTGCCCCTTAGGGGCAGATTTACTCAGGGTCGAAGGGGGTCGAAGTGAATTTTCGAATGCAAAAAGTTCGAATTTCGAAGTCATTTTTTGGTACTTCGACCATCGAATAGGCTACTTCGACTCGAAGTAAAAAAGTTCGACTTCTAAAATCGATGTACTGTCTCTTTAAAAAACTTTGACTTCAATACTTCGCCATCTTAAACCTGCCGAATTGCTATGTTAACCTAAGGGGACCTTCTACAACATTTTTCTACATTTTTAGAAGTCTAAGTAAAATCGTTCGAATCGTGCGATTCGAACGATTTTACTTCGACCGAAAACGGCCAAATTCGATTAAAAAAAATTCGACTTCGTTATTCAAAGTCGAACTAATTCTATTCAATGGTCGAATTTCGAAGTTTTTTCTACTTCAAAATTCGACCCTTAGTTAAAGTGCCCCTTAGTGTTCTAGCACTTGTTTGCATACTATTCTGAGCTGGAAAAAAAAATCTGCAGTTTCTGTTCTTTTCAGTTTAAATATTTCTTTTTGAGAGCCCTAACACAATGTGATTGGTACATAAATGATTAATAAAAGAATTATGCAGTTCACATGTTTCCCAATACTTACAAAGTTTACTTTTGTACAATGTTTATTCATTTATACTAAGATTTTGTTTTATTACTTACTTAGAATATATTACCAGGCAGAATATTATAATGCACATTATATAATAAAAGGCTCCTTTCACTAAGTACATGTACACTTTTTTAGCACTTAAGCTCTAGCTGCTCTCAAGTGACACTTGTAGATAAGGAAATGGTAATAAAAACAGTCATCTGTCAAATGACAATCCATTATGCACTGTAAAGTAATACAAATAGAACATTTGCATTCGTTTAGTTTTATTCAATACAATTGCTTTAAAAAATACTGGATTCATTATCACCATATCATTCCAACAATTGTAATTTTAGACTTGCTTCTTTGTTGAATGAATAGAAATCAATTGATAAAGACTAATAAATTACAGGGTAGTTTCAATGACTATGATCTCGTAATCTGCATATGACTGTAATTTAAATTTAGATGTTTTCGTATAAATATATACCTATTGGTATAAATTCAAAAAACACAATGTGCATATGTAGGTGTGGGAATGCCTCATGTACCTCATGCACAGACAGAAATAGAAAGATTATTATCTGCCAATATATGTACTCAATTCTTCTCTATCCTTTTGGCTAACCGTGTAATGCCAGCTTCCACCATTTGTATAAATCCAGTTACGCATATAAACATCAGTTTATAATTATATACATCAGTATATAATTTGTTGTATGATATTGCAATTCAAATTACAGAGCTTTAGACTACTGAAATAAAACATTTTGAGATATGTAAAAAGCAGTTACTATCTGTAATAGCTTACCGGTGTGGTCTAGTGGGAGGGGGTCGGCAGGGACTCCTGCCATCCCCTCGGCTGGGATGCCCGCCGCGAGGTACGCCCTATTCCTCTGGTGTTGCCAGTTCTGGCGTGCTTAAGTCTGGCGTGCTTAAATCAGCGCTGGCGTGCTTAAGTCAGCAATGGCGCAGAATTCAAAATGTTTAAAAGGTGCATTTGGGCTTTAGATCATTGGCCGTTATAGGATCTGTATCCTCATGCGCTTACTGGTGCCTCTGTGCTGTATAGCTTCTGATATCTGTTGTGACCCCTGCCAGTTTTTGGACGATTCTGACTTCTGCAATCCTGACCCTACCTGGTAACCGACTCTTCTATTTCTGATATCCCTTCTGATTGATCTCCTCGTTTGACCCTTGCCTGTTTGACTCCGATTGTACTCTGCCTGCCCCGACCCGGCCTGTACTGTCTACGCCTTGTACCTTGTACTGCCCAAAAGACTTCTGCTGTACCGTCGTGCCCCTTTGCTCGTTCAGAACCCTTCGCTTCGCACCTCTCTTATTTAAGACCTGGCGACATCCGATTAGCCGAGGTGAAAGGCGGCTGTTATAGGCGGAAGCAAGAGCTGAGAACAGGGTGCTTAGCATTAGTTCTGAATTTAGGGGGCCGACCGTGACATTATCTAGGCAATAAACTACAGTGGAAGTAGTGTATGATAAGATGAATGCATTTCACTTACCTACGATCTTTTTTTCAAGGGCTACCATTATTAAGGTGATGGTGTGGGATTTGTGAGGCTCTGTACTATGTGTATGGATTAATTACAATCTTACTCTGAACTTCCTTGTCAAATGTTCTTGGCATCTTATTTTAGATTTCCTGATACTGACCTCCAGTTTGGTTTTCTCTACTTATTCTTTAAAACACACAGCACTTATTTCTGGTTTTCCATTTGCAGCCATAACTTGATTCCCAACACAATTTATTTTTCATTAAGAACTGGGATACTATTTGTCAAACAGAAACCTACAAAATGTGTTGATGTTATTGTCAACTTTTCTGCAGACAATGGGACAGATGCAAATATAGACTTAAGTCATATATAAGGTGCTAGTTTGCTGTGGTTTTAACAACTATATCACAACAGTAAATTAGCCCTTTAGGTAAAGAACTAAAGAAAGTCAATATCCACATAAAATGGAAAACAACAATAAGCTGTGCAGAAGTACTGAATGCTTAAAACATCTGTGTGTGCTCTTTTAGCTGCCAGATTGGTACTTTGGGTAATGTTGAATTTCCAATGATTGGTAGGAATTTGTTTTCATTATTGCATATGCAGATTTTAGTATAGATGCTATTTCATTTACCTAAAATGTCCTTAAAGCAGCCACATTTATTATATAATAAAATGGTTAAAGAAAAACCATTCTGATTCTGATGACTGAGATTTCATGTTTTGGACCAAATTCAATTCAATTTTCTCATGATTTCAATTTGAGCAGAAAAAACTTTTCTCCAAATTCAGTTTTAGTTTTTTTTCCCATAGACTTCAATTGAGTTTTCATATGATAAACTGTGAGATAAGTTTTTCTGAATTGAATTGCATCTTAAATTGAACCTCGTCCATGACTTTTTATATGATAAACCTATTCTTACTGAATTGAATCTGGCCCTTTGACTGATATAAGTTAATGGAAGAACATTGGCACTAATCTGTGAGAGACAGTACATGATAAATTTCAAAATTCGAATTTCTGATTTTTTTTCAAATTCAAATTGAATTTGGACTATTCCCTAGTCGAAGTACACAAAAATTTGCTAGAAATTTGAATTTTTTTAATTTGAATTTTCACTTTGACCTTTGATAAATCTAAAAGTTCAAATATGTTTTCTAAAGGCATATGTAGGTGAAGGGGCTGAAGTGTGACTATGACATATTAGAGTTAAATTTACACCAGATAAAATGAGAGCGTTGTCTTCTGTCCCTATACCATATCATGTGTCAGCCACTGAGCTAAACCTTTTGTACTACTACATTGTGAATCTTGTAACTGTGTGTGCATTATGAGCCTCCTACCCTGGGACAGAAAACAAGACAAGACAATTCTGCAGAGTAATGGACATGCATTGGCCCCAATAAATCAATTTTGGAGGAGAAAAAGGAAGCTATTTTAAATGAATTGTTCAGGGTAAAAATAAAAACTGGGTAAATAGATAGTATGAGCAAAATAAAACATGTTTCTAATATAGTTAGTTAGCCAAAAATTTAATGTAGAAAGGCTGGAGTGACTGGTTGTCAAACATAATAGCCAGAACAATACTTCCTGCTTTGCAGCTTTCATGGTTTCCACTGATTGGTTACCAGGCAGTAACCAATCAATGACTAAAGGGGAGCCATATGGATCATAACTGTTGCTTTTGAATCTGAGCTGAATCCTGATGATAAATTGCAAACTCACTTAACAGTTACGTCCCATCTGGCCCCCCTACAAGTTGCTGACTGAGTTAGAGAGCTGAAAAGCAGTACGTTGGGTTTTGGCTGTTATGTTAGACATCCAGTCACTCGAGTCTTTATACGTTACATTTTTGGCTAACTAACTATATTAAAAATATTTTTTATTTTGCACAGCTTACCTATTTACCCAATTTATATTTTTATACGAAACAATTCCTTTAATATTAATAAGTCTTCCCCACCACCTCTTTAGTCCATAATGAATACTTCTGCCAGGCTTATACAGCTCAGCAGCTAATCCTTCTCTGCCATGCCAATTTGCCAATCCGTTCTCTGGTTTCCAATACCTTTCTGAATAAAATTCAAACGAATGACCCTGACATTGAAAGCAGTTAATAACTCCATCCCACCCTACATCTCTGAACTTATCTCTAGATACTTACCCAACTGCTTGTTACGTTCCTCTACTGATCTGTCCTCAACTCTTCTCTCATTGCTTCCTCACATGCTCTCTTTGAAGACTTTGCAAAGGCTGCACCCCTTCTCTGGAATTCTCTGCCATGGTCTGTCCAACTTTCTCTCAACCTTTCTGCTTTCAAAATATCTCTTATAACCTCTGAAACATTTTCACAGATAACATAGAGCTTGGAGAATACAACATAATAGAGAGCTAAACATGTGGACAAGTGAAAAAAATAGCAAATACTTTACCAGCTTCTTAACAAAAAAATCGACATTTACTTCAGGAAACCAAAGCTGGTGTAGACAGGGAACCAAGGGGCCTGAGCTTGAGAGAGAATGCAAGTGGCAATGGATCTTTGACAGTGCCTGGAGATAGGCTTTTTTTGGAGATAGTGAAGCTGGCTGATAGAGAGAAGTTATCTCTGAACTGTGAGTTATTGATTGCTAACCTTGTGCTGGTCTGGAGTCTGGAAGAGGCCCAGAGGTAGTGAGGGAGACTATAATCCCATGTGTTTTTGTTGTAGAACAATTAAAGTCAAAGTCTTATTTTTCTGCATTTTGTGGTCTCTACTCTGCATAGTTTCTTATGCAGAGAAGAGTCAGGGACACACAAAATGCGGTACAAATCGTCTCTCCCCTTATAACTCAGTTTATTGTTGTTTTTTAAATTCCATTTTTCTTAAACAGTATGTTTTAATAGCCTACACAATATTTTCTCATTATTGTCGTTCTGCAGTTCCATGAAGGCCATGTAGTACTATAGCATCGGTCAAATGTCAACATGCATCTTAAGGTTAACAATGCACAGCAGAAGGTTATTGTAGTGAAGGACTTTTTCAAGTTTTATTTTCATGTCTGTGGATTTGTTCATTCTTTGCCGTGCAGTGTGACCCTTTAACTATGCTACTGTCATTATCTTTTTAACCCTGTCACAGACCTTTGCCACCCTAGTGTCCTAACATTGCACAGCTTGAGTCAGACTCTTCTTTCTGTCCACTACCTGCTCCATGGCATTATTGTATAATGATGTCTTATGCTGTGAATTTTCATTTGCATATGTTGCACTTACTGATTCAAATATTGTGAAAGAAGACCTGTAATAATATAATAAACAGATTCAGGGTCATTTCCTGCATTGTACCATATGCAACATTTGCAGTCAACTTATTTCACCTTATTATTTCCAACTCTAAGGGGCCGATTCACTAACTTCGAGTGAAGGATTCGAAGGTAAAAAACTTCGAATTTCGAAGTTTTTTTTGGGCTACTTCGACCATCGAATGGGCTACTTCGACCTTCGACTATGACTACGACTTCGAATCGAAGGATTCGAAGTAAAAATCGTTCGACTATTCGACCATTTGATAGTCGAAGTACTGTCTCTTTAAAAAAAACTTCGACCCCCTAGTTCGCCATCTAAAAGCTACCGAAGTCAATGTTAGCCTATGGGGAAGGTCCCCATAGGCTTGGCTAACTTTTTTTGATCGAAGGATATTCCTTCGATCGTTGGATTAAAATCCTTCGAATCGTTCGATTCGAAGGATTTTATCGTTCGATCTAAGGAATTATCCTTCGATCTTTCGATCGAACTATCTGCGCTAAATCCTTCGACTTCGATATTCGAAGTCGAAGGATTTTAATTCCTAGTCGAATATCGAGGGTTAATTAACCCTCGATATTCGACCCTTAGTGAATCGGCCCCTAAGATATGCATACATTTTCATAGAGAGTAAATTCATCTGATATTTACACATATAGTGAATATAATTAACAAAGGAAGGAGAGATTAAAATAATTTAAAAATTTAAAAATTAGACATTTGATAATGCTTTAAAGATATTAATGAAAGCATTAGTGAAAGCCACAAAGTGTGTTACTACTCCATTCTTGCAATGGGACTGTCTATCAAAATACTGCGATCACATGAAATCTTGTACTAGCTATAAGCATGCTTGCCTCCAGCGTGTAGTTGATAAATGCTCCCTTAAGACAAATTCTTATGTAAAGAAAATATACTGACACTTATGTTTATGAAATTTCAGCCTGAGAAGCCGGGGAAGACTTTTTCCATCTAAAAATGTGAGGAAATCAAACCTCAGGTTAGGCTATTTCTTGCATGAAACTTGTCAAGGATTCAAGTACAAGGAAGGTGAGATTACTCACTAATGATATGTCACTAGTGACAGAGATGACAGAAATAGGAATGTAATAATGTTAAAGTGGGATTAGAAAAGGAGAGCTGGCAAAAGTAGAAATGAATAAGGAATGATAAAGGGACAAGCAGACAATTCAATTCAGAGAATTTGCTACTATCAGTCAAACTCATATTACTCTAGTGGTTTCTATTTGCTAAGTGTAACCCATCCTTTATTAATTTAGAATTCTATACTCTTTAATATATTTTTCTCTTAATTAAAACTTCTAAATGTAAATAATTTATTCAGGAAACATATTCACTATCTGTCTAGACATATTCCAGGATTACTGGCCAATTCCTTTTCAATACTAGCAATACAGATGGCAAAACTGTCATCCAATGTTATTTTTTCACCAGATTACAGCAAGTGAAGCCTGGGTCAAAAATATAAAAATAATTATACTGGGAAATTAAGTTGGCCATGCCCAGATATATATCTTACATTTGCCATAAAAATGTTAAAGGAACAGTAATACCAAAAATGTAAGTGTGCTAAATGAATGATAATGTAATGTTGCCCTGCACTGATAAAACTGGTGTTTTTGCTTAAAAAACACTACTAGGGTTTATATAAACAAGCTGCTGTGTGGCCATGGGGGCAGTAATTCAAGAACAGGATAGAAGAATCCCATTGTATATTACAGAACATATACTGTATGTTATCTGCTGTGTGTCCTGTGCCTTTTCTCCTTTTTTAGCTTTGAATGGCTGCCCCCACAGCTACACAGCAGTTTGTTTATAAAAAACTAGTTTTTGAAGCAAGCACAACAGTTTCTGAAGCAAGCACAACAGTTTTACCAGCGCAGAGCAACAGTACATTGTATTTTCATTATTTTAAAAGCCTTTAATTTTTTGGTGTCCCTGTTCCTTCAAATATTCCAGCAGCTGGATCGCACACACAAATTATTTTGACCATGAAAAATTACTATTTTTGAAATTTCTATTCAGTTCTTGGACACAAAAAGATGCACTTCAGATTATGAAACTGGAAGATTTTAACAAAGTCTTGGTTTGAAGCCTATTGGGGGAATGTAAAGTCGCAAAGAGCAAAACAAATTTGCACAAATAAGAATAAAAATGTGCATTTTGCATTGTAATATTCTTCCTTAAATTGTTGTTGCATTGCAAGTTTTAATTGTGCATTGGCCAATTTTAGGAAGTGCTTGAAGGTGCCGTAATCTTCTGAAGCAGCAATTTTCTCAGTAAGAAGCTTTATTACATTCATTGTGCTATAGCGCAAACTATAAAATTGGTTTCACTAAAAAATAAGCCAATCAGAACCAGTCCCCATTTTGGTCAATGGCATAGAAACAGTATAACAATGGAGCTGGTTTTGGCTGATTTGAGAGCAGAAGAGGTAGAGAGAAAGAAGGAAGTATAACCTGTGGGCACATTTTGAAAGATCTGTGTATAATTTGCTGTCTCTCGGCTGGATAATCTCAATAAATCGTTTCATCTCTGGGTACCTTGGTTGCACATTTTACCTGGCTGTTGTAAATTATGGAATCTACATTTCACAACACTATTCGGATATAATTTAAAAAAACACAACACACTTCAGAAGAGGTTGCTTAACAGTTTCAGGGTTTGCAAAAGCTGTATTAAATTTGCACAAAGGAAAATTTGTTAGTGCAAAGGAATAACTTTTCGCATTGCAAATATTTTTTCTGTTAACAATTTTTATTACATTCCCCCTGTGGCTTTTAATACTTTTTTTTGGGGGGGGGGGATCTTAATAGCCTCTATTCAATAGCGTGCTCCCACAAGTTAATATATTGGCTGTCTAGAGAACGGGAGCATTATACTCAGGTAGTGATGAGTAAATCTGTCCTGTTTCTTTTTGGTTCAAAATTTGCAAAATGGCAAAACACTTGCAAAGTGCATTGAAGTCAATAGGCTTTTTTCATGGCAGCTTTTTTTCAAAATAGATTGCAATCAATATGCATGCTTTTACTGCTATTAAAAAAAAACAACTTTCAGCGCAAAAATTACTTTAAGATCTATGGGAGTGTTTTTGCACTAACTTTCCTTTTTTTTCTTTCTTCAAAATATACTGGGGTCAATGGGTGGTTTATTGATACTTTTTTTTACCACCTAATTTAGGAGGGTTATTAGTATATAAGGAAGAAGGGTTGCCTGGCTAATATATGTTCCATTTAATATTTTGAAAAAGTTATTTGAGGGCTTCTGGATTTTCTCTAGCATTGCTGTCTACTAGTGATGAGTGAAAAAATTTATCATGTGCAGAATCTGCACGAACTTCTGGGTTTTGCCACTTGCAAAAATGTTTGCAAAGCTGTGTAGAGAATTTGTCAATCAGCTTGTTTCACTTTGCGTGCCAATCAACAATTGACACGAGACAAAACTAAAATTTGACACACGACAAAACAAAAAGACGCGCAACAAACGCATGTGTCATTTTGATCCTTCCCCTCTCCTTCCACATCAACCAAAGGCATCAGAGCTGGCCCACTATCTATGTAAGGATATACACATATCTATATGGTTTATTCATTTTAATGTGGGTTACAAAGCACCTAGATATTATCTGTTGGATTGTCAGATTTATTATTAGTTGTACCTATGTTATTAAGCTATTAGTAATTTATAAACTATAGATGGTACTTTTTGCTTAAAAAGCAAGCTATTCCAATATATAATTTTACCCAAGTTCCAGCAATACGATACCTCTGTTTTTATGCATTCATATATCATAAAACCTTACAAAGCTTGTTTGCTCTTTCCACTGATACATTTAATATACAGTAATTGCTTGAGCTGAGCCTAGAAGGATGCTAGGTTATTTATTAAATAATCCTAGCAGAAATCTCCTTAACCTAAATATTAACCAAATATTGAAAATCTAGTATGTGCTGTATATATATGGTCTCAGATATTGTGAGTTCATTTTACGTTAACTTTTCATAATTTTCTCCTCCATATGATGGGGAATGTATGTAGCATGGCTACCTATAGTAACTTATATGCTAAAGGCAAAGGAGTCTAGAGGGCATTATAAAAAATTAAGCTAAAAATTGCTTTTTAATATGAGCCAAAATATAGATTCTGGCATTATTGCAACAGGGTCCACAATCCAATAGTATGTTATATTTTTACTTCAGAGCACTGTTAATTAAAATCAGATTTTAGTATGATTTAAGTCAAAGGTATTCAATCCCCACATTTTTAGAGGCACTTTTTGTAGTAATAACACTTAAGTCTTTTAGGAAAATTTCTAAGTACTTGAGCCACTCCAGTGTTATATTGGTGTTATTTGGGAGCCTCTCTCCTGTGGAAAATTAGACTAAAGCCCATTCTCAAGCAGACTACTTCAATAATACCTATCCTTCAAATATTAATCTGAAGGTTTTTTTTAGTAATGGCTTCATGTTCCACCCTGACAAAAGGACATGCCCCATTATCCATGTGCCAACGTATCATTGCTTTCTAGATACTATTGGGGGCACTATCCACCTCATAAGACTGACCCCAGAGGTAAGCTTGTTGGAAAGCTAGATGTGCATGTGAACTATTTTTGACTACTCATTCTTTTTCCACCCTCCCATATAGGCCTGTGTTATGGGCAGAGTTCTTCATATGGTCAACTCATACCAATAGTATAGTACAAGTTAGGGATTATAATATCTTTTTTGTATTAAAGTGCTAATGATATGGTGAAATTGGTAATCTAATGTATTTTTTAAGATAAATATATGTGCTAATTTTTGTGTTTTTGATGACTGAGCAGCAGATCTCAGTGGTTGTTTTGCATGGATTACAAAGAGCAAAGCTTCCAAAGATATTCAAGATAATAAACCAGTTATGCAATGCTTACATGTGCGCAAATGTTATCATTTCCTAAGGGGCATAAATTATTCATATTAAGCTGAAAAAAGGTGCTCTTGTCTCCTGGTTAAAGTTCATCTTTAATGACCATTCGGGAGCTCTGTAACTTCAGATTATCTAAAGGAGAATTAACATTGGATTTCTCAGAGATAGTAATGCTGGACCAAAATGTGCAGGATATTTTTCTTTTTTTTTAGAACATTCTCCGTAAAACTTTATTAATGCAAAATATAAGTATGACTTAAATAACAATGAAATTTTTCCAAAGAGGAATGTTGACTAAATGAAAAAAAAACTTGAAGATACATTTCTGCAAAAGAATAAAGTAATTTGTGAGGCTCTTGAACTGCATAAAATATGAGGTGAAAGTTCACCTAAAAGTATAACTGTTAAAAGGTTCAATAGACAGCCTCAATAAAGTCTTCAAATATAACTTAATGGAACCATTATAAATGGATTGCGAGATATATAGAAATGTTTCAAGATCTTACTGATATTCATAAGAAAAAAGGATATTTCCTTTATGGCTATTTACAAAGGCAGAATAAAGGTATATTAAATAACAGTTCAAGAGTAAAATTAGACATTTTATCCATCATTCGTTGAATCAGTATTTGTAACTATACATCACTTTCCAAACGGTTAAGATTATTCTCATTACCCGCTTGAACTATATTATAAAAGTCTCAGTTGTTGAAAGTTATTTTTTCACTGAAAAGAAAAAAAAATAAGTAGCAGAAAATTGTTCAGAGCAAAGTTACCATCATTTGAACATTTGAATTGGTCTGGAAAAAAATTGTAATTGTAATACATGGTAAAGTTCTTAAAGGAATGAAACATCAAGGCACTCGTTTGTACTAATTTTACACAAGATCTTTGTCAACTGCTGTGAGCTCATATTATCATATATTGTGATTATTCATCATGCTACTACCATAGTGTAGTGTTCACAGATGGGAAAAAAAGTCCAGAAATCAGTTCAATCACTGAAGATCAAATAAACCCACAATGGAATTTCTTACCATAATCAGTATTATAGCCTTAGTTTGTAAAAGTCACATTTTGGAGTGATATCTCTCTCTTTTTAAATAACCTGACCCTGTATAAAGATACTTTATCTAAAATGATAAACCTTAGATGGTGTCATTGTTAAAAAAAAAGTTCATTTGTCTTTTTTGTTCTCATGCAGCTCACTGTCAATGGGTATCAAATTTTGAAAGGCTGATCAGCAATAAACTTATTATAAAGAATCACCAATCATTCACTCAGGGTTAAAAACATTTCCTACCTCTTATATTGTAAGTTCTAATGTGAAGGGCCCACTGATCTAATTTTTACTCTGTAACCTGTGTCAAATTATTGTAAGACCCCTAAATTATTGCAAAGCACTACAGAACTTTCTGGCATCATATGAATAAATAAAGGATGATGATATATGAACAAATAAATAAATGATGATGATGGTGATGATGATGATGAAGGTGTAAGTTGTTATGAGCAGCAGGATTAAATGTAGTGCATTAGTGATGGGCGAATTTATTCGACAGGCGCAAATTCACGGCAAATTTTCGCGATTCGCCGCCAGCGAATAAATTCGCGAAACGCCTGCGAAAATTCGTGGAAAAAATTCGCCGGCGTCAAAAAATATTTTTTCGAAAAAACGGACGCCGGCGTCAAAAACGAGACGCCGGCGCGATTTCGCGAATTTTTCGCCGTTTCGAGAATTTCGCGCGAAATTCGCGAATTTTACGGCGAAGCGAAACGGCGCAAATTCGCCCATCACTAGAGTGCATCTATTGATATTTTGTGATGCAAGACAAAGAATTGTTGAGTTTCCTGGATTGCGAGATATATAGAAATGTTTCAAGATCTTACTGATATTCATAAGAAAAAAGGATATTTCCTTTATGGCTATTTACAAAGGCAGAATAAAGGTATATTAAATAACAGTTCAAAATACTAAAAACGGGCGCCGGCGTCGAAAAAACGGGTGCCGGCGTCAAAAACGAGACGCCGGTGCGATTTCGTGAATTTTTCGCCGTTTCGCGAATTTCGCGAATTTTTCGGCGAAACGGCGCAAATTCGCCCATCACTAGAGTGCATCTATTGATATTTTGTGATGCAAGACAAAGAATTGTTGAGTTTCCTGGATCTCATATAGCTGAACAAAATATATTCTAAAAAGCAGCTGAGTTAGTAATCTCAGATGGTTTCATAATGGCCTAAATTTATTGTCATGGCATGTCACAAGTCAGACACCCAAAAAGAAAGTGCCAACTGTCTGTTCAATCAATTTTGGCAAGGCTGGAACCCCCTTTATGATGCTGGGCCATTTTGGGGGCCCTGGACGTTCTGTGGTGGTACCAACAGGGAACATCACCCAGCTGGAGTGGCAGATTAGTGTGATAGCAGAAACAGCAAGGCAAGAATGATCAGCACTAAGGACAAGATTCCCAATTAGCCACGGGCAATATACTGGGAAAGAGAACACAAGAATCAGCATAGACAGAATTGGGCAGAAGGTCATGGCAGGTAGTTTACAGCTGAAAATCCCAGGAAACATGCAGAGGTCATAGTCCAAAAAAATGTATGTGAATCTGTCAGTATTGCTGGTGCAAGGGCACAGGATAACACCTACCTCTACTGCCATCCCAAAACATAAGAAATGAACGTTTCTTGTTTTGCATAAAAAGAATAATCACCATATTTATATTTACTTTTCACCACCAAATATTTACTTTTAACTCCAAAAGTTTTGAAACCCTGAAACTTAGCTATCTTTGACTAAGGCCAGATCTTGAGCTGCCACCCAGGAGTTTTAATTTAAGAAAACATGTAGACCCACAGGTTTCAGATTGCCAAAGTATAATTTGTGTGATTCATTGCAGCTATAATACGCTACTTGATAACTGTGACCTTAATCTCTTTGGGAGAAATAATGGTGTTGTCGAATATCAGCTGCTTCACAAAATTCAGTTAAAATGCGAGCAGCAAGGTTAATTCGTTTGTCTGTCTAGCACAGCCTTCTTGTTTTGATGATTTATATTGGGTTAATGAACTGGTTGAAAGAACAAATAAACTGTACAAATACTACAATAATTATTGCAATGGATTGAACTCATTCTGTATGTTTAATAGACTTTCTAATGTTGTTCTTTGAACTTGAGTCAATATCATCAATTTACTTTCTCTTTACATATTCCTCTACAGTTAAGTGTTCTACCCACTCGTAGCGCATATCAGATAATTATATATCAATAACTATATATCAACTTAATTTTCTAGACAATGGTACAGAGACATTAAACAATAGGAATGATTTTTTTCTACATGATAGCAAGGTCAACAAGATGTTTTCTTCAAGCATAAAAGATAAAAAGGGCAGTCAAATCTTTTAATTTATTGTTTGCTCCTTTGTAGGATTCTTTTAAAAAATGTTTAGAATTTTAGATGGGTTGATGCACACAATTAATTGCATAAACAACATCTTTTGCAGATACTATAGATGATTTGTCTTTACCATGACATTTATTAATCCAACAAATAAACATAAAAGAAGGGGCACGCTCCCATCATGTAAAATTTTATCAGCACCTTCTTTTATCTTATATAATTTTTTGGTATATTTTAAGAAATTTAGATGGATGGATGCGCACAATTCATTTTTTAAACATAATTTGAAGATACTGAAGATGATTTTTCTTTTCCATGACATTTTTTAAACCAACAAATAAACATAAAAGTAGTTGCGCACTCCCATCATGTAATATTGTATCAGCACATCAATTAACCGATTGCAGCCTGGAGCAAATTAGCAGTAAAGAAGATGGGGAGCTACTTGGGGCATCTTTTCGAAGCCCAGCTCCTCACTGCTGTAGGTCGGACTCTGGCAAGCTGTTAAAGAAGCCCTAAACATAAGGTGTAGTATTTCTAGCTTAAGTCAAGGTCAAATGTTTGTTCCCTTTTAACACATATCCATATAAAACAATTGTATTTATGCAAATGTTTGCCTATAATTACATTCTCTGAAACAGGCCTTCAAGTGTTATGGGTAAATAAAAGCAATTAGTAAAAATCAAAATCTTATCATAACAAGAATAGTTAATGCATTTACAAAACTAACATTTATCCATAAGAACTGAGGGCATGTTTTCTTCAGTGCCAGCATATGGACATGCATGCGTGTTAATACTTTTTATTTGTAATATAACTGAGAACCTTTTCTAATGCAGATGAGCAATCCAATGACCTTTACAGCCTGTTTGATTCATTAGCGTTCACTACCAGATAGAAAAAAACATAAACTCAATTTATTTTTTGTAGTGTTTATTTGAATAGAAATTTGAAATCTGGATATCTGTATATCTGTAGAGAGCAAGATTGATGGCTATTGTACACTTAAACTAGTTATGATGAGAAGCAACTATCTCAAGGAAAAAGGGGCACACAAGGTACGTTGCACAATAGATGTAAAATTGCATCCATCAAAAATCTACACTACATTTACTTTGCTGTACAAAGATGCAAGTACAAGTCATTGGACACAGGTGTTCCTTGCAGGGTCCCTACTGTATTGTTATTGGCTTGCCCCTAATGAATTTCACTCTAACTTAGTTTCTGGTACTAAGCATAAGTTGCAATTAAACACTGCACTAAAATGTACAAAACGAAGGTCTGTGTACTCCTACAATTGCTTGTTTGTTATCTTACAGTCCGTGAAGTTCTACCAATGTGGCTTCTGCCAACTAATTTCTTCAATTCTTTTCATTATACATGACTTTATTTTAAAATCATGCTTAACGTGCACACACACCCCTCCTTCTATTCATTTGTCCTATTCATTGAATATTTACTTTCTAGTCATGCACATATACAGGTTTAAAAGTGTATCTACGATTTATTGTTAGGTTTAGCTTAGCAAGTCATGGTAGCTTAGAATTTCAGAAAAAGGAAATGCAGGTATGGGAAACCCATTATCCAGAAAGCTCTGAATTATGGAATCTCCCATAGACTCCATTTTATCCAAACAATCCAAATTTTTCAAAATGATTTCCTTTTTCTCTGTAATAATAAAACAGTATCTTGTACTTGATCCCAACTAAGATATAATTAATCCTTATTGGAAGCAAAACCGGCCTATTGGGTTTATTTAATATTTACATGATTTTCTAGTAGACTTAAGGTATGAAGATCCAAATTATAGAAAGATCCGTTATCCATAAAACCCCAGGTCCCGAGCATTCTTGATAACAGGTCCCATACCTGTACTGTATTACTTGTGTAATATGCTTTTTCTAAGATTGTTTTAGCATTTTTCATGACAACATCTTTTGGAATGTGTTTGAATTTTAATGCTTGGAGTTGAATGTAAAAAAGGCCAGTGTTTCCATAGCAACTCCTTTTTGGTTTTAAAAGTAGCACTTGCCTTTAAAAATACACTGTATGGGACTATATATTGTACCTTGCATGGCAAAAAGCTGTTATTGTGTTGTGTTTATTATTATTATTGTTACAGTTGCGAGTAGTGATGGGTAAATTTGGGGCATTTTGATTTGCTTAAAAATTTGCGAATTTCCAGCAAAATTCGCTAAACGGCGAAATGGATGCTGGCGCAAATTCTCCGGCGAAAATGCACCAGCGTCCAAAAAAACTGACTCCCGCGAATTTTCACTGCGGTTTCCCGAATTTATTCGCCGGCGGCAAATAAATTCGCCCATCACTAGTTGCGAGAGCTACATGTGTTTATTTCATAGAAATGACGTTTACTCGGACTTGCAGGTGGAGCTTTTTCTATTGAGCAGTATAAATACATTTGTATAAGGCACTGGGGGATTTTGACACTGATTAGAAAATCCCCTGATTAAAAAAATGCAATAAAGACTCTTCCAAGGCAGGTATATTTGCTGTGAGATGAAGAAGGGCCCCTCAGCCAAGTTCTCAAAAATGAAATCCCCACATAATTATATATATTATTGCTGTATGCAATAGATAATTATATGCAGGATTCATCCCATAGATGTGGAGCACATTTTTTACTATATTATGTTATCCTCGATTTCTGTGAAAAAAATGGGTTTTTTTTCATTACTAAATGAGAAATTGTAATTAAATATATGCAAGGAGTGCACTTGCAATTATAGTCCAGATTAAATAGGTTTAATAGCCATCTCCCATGGTTTGCACTAAACAATAATCATTGAGATCCTATTCTACCAAGATGTAGCTATACTTAAGCATTTAACTGAGAACATCTGGAAGATGAGCCCTTGGAATGTTGTTACTGAAATACCAAGTATCTTATCTTTCAATTGCCTAAATGTATCAAATTGTGGCAGAGATTGTTGGCTTACATAATATAGTTTGGAATTGCACTGTGAGGGGCACAGTTATTAAAGGTTGACTTTTTCTGGTCTGGCTTTTTGTTGCAAATAATTTGAAAAAGTTTCAGAAAAAATAAAAGATGACTTTTTTAAGATTTATTATGCAACAAAGCTGTGACAAATTCAAATACTCCAGCTATAGAAGAAGTCAATGACAGATGTCCCTTTTACAACTGGAAGTTGTTTCTTGCCTTCATGATCTTCAAGGGTTTCAGGCATGTTTTTTGTGCTACAACACATCATGGTTTTCAAGCGGAAATTATAAAAAGTTGCATGATTCGAATCGTTGCATGATTTTGTTGTGATATTTCTCACATGCTTTTGTCGTTTGGATTTTTTTTTTAGTAAAGGACATTCATAATTAACTTTTAAACATTTTGCTCTAATTCCTTTTGACCGTGGTTTGGAACTGTGAACCAAGCCTCCATCCGAAATGAGCCCCTGAAAATCTGTTCATTTCTTAAAAAGAACTCTTCTATAACATATCGGGAAACTATAGTATTACATTTTAGAAATGACTGCTTATGTTTGTCAGTTACTGTATATGATCAGAAAAAGTAGCTAGTCCATCACTTTCTTACTTGTGTCCAATCCTTGATGTTCCCGTGTTTCTATTAACACAGGATCGGAGTGGCGTGGTGGGAGACCGGGAAAAAACATGGAGTGCCCTGCTGCCCCACACCCGATCCCCATTGGTGCTCCTCCAGGCTGCAAAAATTAAACTTACTGTACCTTCAGTGTGTCAGGGAAGGAGTAGGGTGGGTGGCCCCTGTAGGGAGTGTGGGGACAAAGCTGGTCCCATATTAAAACGTTCCCATCTCTAAAATACAATGACAAAAGAGTGCTGAGGTTAAAGAG
Source organism: Xenopus laevis (assembly GCF_017654675.1). NCBI lineage: Eukaryota > Metazoa > Chordata > Amphibia > Anura > Pipidae > Xenopus > Xenopus laevis. Next base: position 16,357,936 of record NC_054386.1, read on the forward strand.
TGTCTTTTGCAGTCTTAGACCATATGATATTTCCCTATGCTTTTGACAATACTCTTATCACAAAACTTTATGTTTATTATTGTGCTGCATAATAACTAATTGTTTTGCTGAACCGTTGCATACTCTCTTTATTTTTTTATCTTTTTTATTGACTTATTGTATGCCATTTTAAAAGGAGCATTTTTTTTTCATCTGATTTCATAGTCCAATGAAGTTCCTTTTACCTGGTTATAAAAGAGATCTTTGGGTTTCTGCTGCTAGGCTCTTAGAGCAACTTCAGAATGTTTCCGAGGAAAGTAAACTTTATAATGATCCACGTTACAGAATGGGGAGACATTCTAGGATGTCAATTTAAACTTACATTGTTTAGATATGACAAAGGAATGTGAAGGTTTGAAGAAGTAATGAATGAGAAAGAGAGTAAGTCATGCAGAGTCAAAGCTGCTGGGATTTCAGCAGGTGTGCAAGATTATTCCTTTGAGAGTCAGATCCTAACATGATGTCACCTAGTTTGGCTGATGATGGCTTCACATGATATGCGCATCCTCAAAGGACAAAGACTGAAACTCCTTCTGTAGTTGTTAAACTCTTTAGAATCAGGTGCTTCCTATTTTAAATAAATGCACTTTGGTTTAGTTAAAGGACAAGGAATGACTTTCTTTAAAAAATGCATTGTCATGCCCAAATACGGCTTGATATACTCACTGCGGCAATCTTTAGATCTTCAATGCAGACATCGGTCATGGCTGCCATCTTTGGTAAGCCTATGTCATGGAGAACAACTAGACAGATGAACTGTGCATAAATGCCGGCTCTTCTTGTGTGAAATCACCATGCTTTTGTTTTCTAACCGGATAACGGGTTTCAAGATAACAGATTCCATCAGTGGCATAACTAGAGTTCACCAGGCCCCCTGCAAAAAAATCTTCAGAGGGGCCCAGCGCACTCTGATCCCCATCCTCCTGCCCACTTCTTATCCGCCTCCACCCCACCCATGTCCCACTGCCACCCTGCTTCTGCCCAGTGCCATCCAACTTGCCTCCCCCCCTAAGGTGACCAGATTTCTATATAGGAATCCGGGGACAAGTTAAAAATTTTAAGCCACGCCCACTTTTAAAACCACACCCCCACAAACCACTCCCATTTTCCTGTACACGCCCCCTAAATTCTTGCATGCTTCAGCACAAAAAAAAAAATGTCTTACCTGTCACTGGGTCACCCATTATACTGTAGCTATGTAAGTTTCAGAATGGCTAAGGCACATTAACTGAAAATTGGAAAATAAGTCAGCTGGGCTACATTAATATATATGAAATAACAGTCCATTCAAGTAATGCCTTTTCAAATGTTTATTAACTCAATTTTAGTAGCAGCATCTGCAACACTTAAAGCATGGAAAATCAGGGCCTTTGTCTTCATACAAACAATTTACATTACAATTTAAATACATATGTTTTGCTGCTCCTTCCTGCCTGGGCATAGCCCTGGTAACCAGGATACAATTTCAAATTCTTAAAGAACTGAAAACAGTTTAAATACAGTTTAAATACACATGTCTTGCTTCTGCCTGGGCACAGCCCTGGAACCTGGACACAAGTTCAAATTCTTAGAGAACTGAAGTTACTTAGAAAACAGTTTAAATACAGTTTAAATACACATGTCTTGTTGCTGCCTAGGCACAGCCCTGGAACCTGGACACAAGTTCAAATTCTTAGAGAACTGAAGTTACTTAGAAAACAGTTTAAATACACATGTTTTGCTGCTGCCTGGACATAGCCCTGGCCTGGAACAACTTCACAGTTCAAAATACTTAAAGATAAAGATACTTAGAAAATAGTTTAAATGCACCTGGGCATGGCCCTGGATCCTGGAATGGATCAGAATCTGTCTTGAAGAAGATGGCCCTGCTGCCTGGAAACAACTTCACAGTTCAAAATATTTAAAGATAAAGATACTTAGCAAATAGTTTAAATGCACCTGGGCATGGCCCTGGAATGGATCAGAACCTGTCTTGAAGAAGATGGCCCTGCTGCCTAGAAACAACGTCACAGTTCAAAATACTTAAAGATAAAGATACTTAGCAAATAGTTTAAATGCACCTGGGCATGGCCCTGGATCCTGGAATGGATCAGAACCTGTCTTGAAGAAGATGGCCCTGCTGCCTGGAAACAACTTCACAGTTCAAAATACTTAAAGATAAAGATACTTAGCAAATAGTTTAAATGCACCTGGGCATGGCCCTGGAATGGATCAGAACCTGTCTTGAAGAAGATGGCCCTGCTGCCTGGAAACAACTTCACAGTTCAAAATACTTAAAGATAAAGATACTTAGCAAATAGTTTAAATGCACCTGGGCATGGCCCTGGAATGGATCAGAACCTGTCTTGAAGAAGATGGCCCTGCTGCCTGGAAACAACTTCACAGTTCAAAATACTTAAAGATACTTAGCAAATAGTTTAAATGCACCTGGGCATGGCCCTGGATCCTGGAATGGATCAGAATCTGTCTTGAAGAAGATGGCCCTGCTGCCTGGAAACAACTTCACAGTTCAAAATACTTAAAGATAAAGATACTTAGAAAATAGTTTAAATGCACCTGGGCATGGCCCTGGAATGGATCAGAACCTGTCTTGAAGAAGATGGCCCTGCTGCCTGGAAACAACTTCACAGTTCAAAATACTTAGAAAATAGTTTAAATACTGTAACTGGGCATGGCCCTGGAACCTGTCTTGAAGAAGATAATAACACTGTTGCCTGGAAACAAACAACAGTTCAAAATACTTAAAGATACTTAAAATAGGTTTCAATCCAGGGCCATGCCCAGGTGCATTTAAACTGTCTTGAAGATGGCCCTGCTGCTTGGACATACCTCTGGAACCTGGTTACACAGTTCAAATGCAAAGATAATTAGAATTAGAAAACAATACTACTGCTGCTGGCATTTGAGTTAGGCCAAACAAGTCATAATACCTAACACTTATATTTCTCAGAACAGTGTATCTTTTCAAGAATGTCTTTTCTACTTGCTAATTCAGCAGCAAATTCCTGGCATGTCATTGGAAAGTTTACCAATACTGTAAGCATAGAATTAACAGACTGTACACTTAAACGTGATCGATTGGATGTCCACATCATGTTCATAGCAGAAAAAACTCTCTCCACAGGTGCATTGGATCCAGGCAAACAAAGTGTTATCTCTACCAATTTTTGTAACTCAAGACAAGGAACCATCTTTTCTTTAAAATGGGAAAAAATCTGACTCCATCTCTGACAAATTGACAGATTATCAGAGTTCCATTCCTGCAATTTTGTATGTGTTGTAAAACATTTTAAATAGCTAATTTCATCAAACAAGTCATCCTCCTTTATATCTAACAGATCTGACTTACTCTTAAAAAACTGAACAGCCTCCTCAAAGGACTGCCTATCAGGTACATTTTTTAGTAAAACACACTCAGTTTTATCAATGTGATCAAAATGAGCACACCAAGCATTCAAGTAATCTACGCCTGTATTATAAAACTCATTAGAAACATGAAGGTAGTCCGCTTTGGTATACAAGCCATCTTCTTCAAAACAAGTCAGTGTGGCTTTTACCACAGATGGGATAAAATTCTCATCTCTTCGTGCAGTCATCTTTCGAACTAATTCACTTACAATCAATGAAGACTCAACAGCAGTTCCTTCTTGTGTTTCAACCTTCTTAATAGTATCATGAAAAAGAGGTAGGGTTGCATTGGAAAATTGTAGCCAAAGCTCAGTGCAAGGATCAGAGAACCATCTCTTCAAGACAATTGGACATTTGTCTTCAGATAAGAAAAATGATTTTAATGCTGGGTAAAGGTCAAGAATTCTTCTTAAGGCTGGTAGCAAAGATAACCACCTGACATTGCTAGAGCTAAGAACTTCCTTCCACTCTTGCCCAACAAAATCACAAAATTCTTTGAGGCGTTCAACTCTAACTGTGAAGATATGAAAATATCCAAAAATCTTTGAAACTACACCATGAATATCTAGAGGGATCATACCAAAACTGGCGTGTGCAGAGTTATGCACAATGTGTGCCACACAGCCTAATGCCACAACATTTCTGTTAGAGATTCTCTAACTTTAGTAATAACATTATTGCCCTTTTTTCTTTTCAATCCACCAAAATTAGTGTTAGTGTTATCAGCAGATATGCCAATTACTTTGTTTTCTATATGCAACCTACTAATAACCTGGAGGGTTTTCTTCGACAAAATCTCAGCAGTTTCTCCTTCAAGCTCAAAAAAGTCAACCAATTTAGTGTGTATCTGCACTTGACCACCACCCTGTGACTCATTACCAACAAGGACATATCTCAACAGTATAGGAAAAAGTTTTATATTGCTATGGTTTGAAGCATCAATCAGTAAGGTAACAAATGAAGTTCTCTCTAAATCTTGAGTAACCATTTCAGTTGCCCACCTAGTCATCACATTCGTTACAATTAGTTCACATTTTGTTCTCGAACAACTAAATTTGCTCTCATAGAATTTCTTAATTAAATGTGAAGAACAGTCCATTGACCTAAAACTATGATGATGCTTTATTGTATGGAATGCATATGTTCCTTCTTGAAGTGCCAAGTGTAACTCACTTTTATCAGGTAACAATTTTTTAAAAAATGTTTTTACTTTTGAAGTACCAGCTTGAGACAGCTGTGCCCTTTTATGTTTTTTACAAGCTATATGGTCAGTTACAGATGCTCGCCCACCACTTGCGATAGTAAAAGATATCTTACACATTGAACAGAAAGCTGAGTTTTCATTTTCTCCTGGCCTGAGAAATGGAAATTCTTTTCGTATAGAGTCAGTCAATACACACTTGCGTTTTTTTAGTTGTTTCTGCATCCTGTTGGTCTTTCAAGAACGTAGCTGTAAAAAATCCTTCAACAAAGAAAAAGCTTGTTAGAATCAAACAAACATATTGCTGAATTTGCAACCTATTAAGTTGTTATCCTAATTAGTTACTTACCTATTTCCAGACTTCGTATCCTGTGTAAGATGATACTTGTGAGAATGGGTGACTTGAAGAAGAAATCCGACCTTGACTTGAAGAAGAAATCCGACCTTGACTTGAAGAAGAAATCCGACCTTGACTTGAAGAAGGCATCTGACTTGACAAAGAAATCTGACTTGACAAAGAAATCCAGCACAGATATCCTGTAAATAAAGCGACACATTAGTACTACATCAGTAACACTCTGGAAGGTCAGTCTCCTAACGCTTCTTTTTAGAGACTTACCTGTTTATCCTGGCTTGTAAATATTCAACATGGCAATTGTGAGATGGAAGGATGACTGTCTTGGAATGCTTGAAGTTGTCTGACTTTGAAGAAATCCAACTGTGAAGAAGTCCAGCAGAGATATCCTGTAAATAAAGACACACTTTAGTTCTACATCAGCAACACTCTGGCTGCTGGCAGGTCAGACTCCTAACACTTCTTTTAGAGACTTACCTGTTTATCCTGGTTTGTAAATATTCAACATGGCAATTGTGAGATGGATGGAAGGATGACCGGCTTGGAATGCTTGAAGCAGGAGTCTGACTTTGAAGAAATCCAACTGTGAAGAAGTCCAGCAGAGATATCCTGTAAATAAAGAGACACATTAGTACTACATCAGCAACACTCGGAATCTGGCAGGTCAGACTCCTAACACTGCTTTTTAAGGACTTACCTGTTTATCCTGGCTTGTAAATATTCAACATGGCAATTGTGAGATGGATGGAAGGATGACCGGCTTGGAATGCTTGAAGCAGGAGTGACTTTGAAGGAATCCAACTGTGAAGAAATCCAGCAAAGATATCTGTGAAACGGGGACGAATGGTAACCTTACTCTAAACTGTTCAGTTCCACCTGTTGCCACATTATGTTAACTTTGCCCCCTCCCAAACTGTCAAACACACACACACACACACACACACCTGTGAGCCTTAAGGGTGAACAGCCATGTATTCAAAAAATGTTTACCGGATATCTCTAGAATGACCCTAAAATGCATTAATGGTATTACACAAAACATATGTGCATATATTATGGTTCTTTAGATTTGAATAGTTGTTCCAGAACACTTCACATTAAGCTCTCAATTATCAATAGTTTTGACAGCGAAAGACCCCACTACACAAAGCAACAACTAAAACTTTTGGTTAGAGCAAAACAGTTTGGTTGGGGCATTGGTAAGGGCTGTAATCAAACACCGACGCCACATTTCTCAGCACAGCTTTACACCAAACTAAAAAGCACTGAACTTTCACGTTTGCATAATACGTTGAGAATAATGTGAGATAAACACGGAGCTCCTTTAACAAAATGACAAAAGTGTCAGTAGCCAAGGAGAGCAGATGCAGTGCTTGGGACCAAAGTAAAGTAAGTGGGTATTTTACATTTTTCCTTTGAAGCTGAAATAGGATCATCTCTTGGGTGTGCTTGCCTGTCACCACGGAAACCCTTCAGCATATGTGCTGTAAACAGACAGGAGAGCAACGGTCTTTCAGGACAATGCCTCAAGGTTTAACTGCCACCCACCTCCCTGCCGTATTATTAGTATTCCTCCCCGCTGCCATATCTGCAACAATAACGTGGTCCTCGGCGCACCTGCCCCCCCCCATCGCGTGCCCAATTGTCAGGTAGGAGTCGGTACCGGAGAAACAAGGAGCTCAATAGCAAAAGTTCAAAAAAGGGATCCTCCCAGCGAATCATTACATTATAATGATTGCTTATTTTCAACAGCCACTGCCTTGTCCAAAATTAATGAAATTCCTTTTGGCTTACCCCTTCCAGCGGCAGATCCCCATTTGCTGCCCATCGATTAACCCGCATAATAACTTCCTTGTTGCTCTGGGAGCGGAGGGAATAAAATGCCGATTCAGGGCTCCCGGAGATGGGGCTGTAACCCCACAAGTGCCAACCCCCGCGCGCTCTTACTGCCATTAGATGGGCGAACAGCGTGTGGTCGCTTGTGCCGCCCGGCCTATTGAGTTCCAAGCACTGAGCTCTACATATTCTAGTCAAAGAAAATCCAGATCTCTAACTATCCCTTCTGTGTACTATGAGTGTAACCCTGGCCTGGCATAAATTATAAACACCAAAGTGACACCGTGGAAGCGAAAAGGTTCTCGGACACTGTCAGCCCTCTATGCGCCCGGCGCTACGGGAAACTTTCCACAACAGCAGCCGGAGCGAAGCACCACAGGAGCGAAGCACCACACGACAGCTGCTCCATGCTCAGCAATAGGCAAAGTAGCAGCGCACACAAGCCCATCTAGCGCAGAAGCGAAGGCGAGTCAGTTAACTGGACAGGAAAGTAGCAGCTTACTCAATGTGCCTGAGAAAAAGAAGAAGAATGGTCGGCAGGTGCCGGATACTCACCATAGTCACCCTCAGTCTCTCAGCAGTGATGTTACGCGCGGACAAGTGCGACTCCTACAGAAAGGGCAGCGACTCAACTCTGTGCAGCAAACACCGCGACCCCCAGCCCAGCGACCCTCCCCCAGATTCACACATTGGGCAACAAAGGCTTCCCCTTACACTAGCACTGCACTGTTACTGTTTACCTACCTACTAATGGGATCCCTACAACACTGACTGGCTGATGCAGCTAACTAAGCCAGGGGCCAGGGCTCACCTGCCTTCCCTTGCTGCTAATACCTTGTCCTCCGCGTCCGTGACTCCTGCTTCTCTGGTGAGTCCTGTCTGGTCTCCATCCACTGCGCAACTGTGCACGTTGAGGGCAGGGACAACTATATAACCTCCTGCGGCCCAGCCCTTTCTCCTTGGCGCCAAAATATAGCCAATAGATTGGTCAGTCTGGAACTCTACTCTCTTGACAGATGTTTTCTGTGGCCAACCAGGGCTCCTAATTCACGGGGATGCAGCCAGGCATACACGGGGACTTTTAAATTAATGGCCATTTTACGGGGACACTTCACGGGGCAATTTTTGACGGGGCACAGGGTCTTGAAACGGGGCATGTCCCTGTGAAACGGGGATGAATGGTAACCTTATCCCCCCCTCCTCGCAACAGGTAAGAGAGCGGCTGGGGAGGAGGGTTTTTTTATCAGCTCTAGAGGAAGCAGACCCCACAGTCTGGGCCCCCCTGTTCCCAGGACCCCCCTACGACTGTGGTGTCGGCTTCCTCTATAGTTTCGCCACTGGATCCCATACCTGTGGACTGTTAACAATATGCACCCTTAATTCTTGATAACCTTAGTGTGCAGTAATAATTTGTTTGCAAAACCTTGATTTTTTTAAATTAATATTCCTTTAAGGATAGTAATCTACAAAGAGCAAAGAAGCAAATTATACTGGGATTTTAATGCTAATTCGTAGCCAAAGACTAATGTAAATCATCAAATTGATCCCTTGGATCACATCTACAATTATATGCATCCTTAAAAGCTGAATGTTATGTTTTTAACATATGTGAAGTTGAATTACTTAAGCTTTCTTCTAATAGTTCCTCTTCTACGTGAGCCTATGTTAATTGTGCACATAAATCATAATCTACCATAAGTGGTTATTTCATTTAAGATACATTGAGATTCAGCCAGTCACTTACCAATTACACCAAAAGCCTTCCATAACAGCCTAACGAACAAAATTTATTCAAAGCTTGATTGCTGGAACACTTGGCAATTTAAGAACATTGATTAGTAATTGAAGATGATGAAATGAAGATGGATGTTAAACATGCATTCTTAAATTGGTAATAGCCTCACACACAACCACGATTAACAAAGCAAATAGTCAGTAAAGAGATATGATATGTATATCTTATCTCTTTAATCCCTGATATCATTAAAGATAGCTCTGTCAAGAATATAACTGGGGTACAGCCAATTTGCAATGTATTTTAAAAAGCTAACTAACTGTGTCACATTGGTAAATATCACATGAAGAAGTCACTAGCATTAAAATGTAAAATGTGTATTATTAAACTCATTTCTTGGAGCACTAGTACAGTATCATTATTTAGATGTGGTACTTATGGGTCACTCACGCTTCAAAAAAAGACGCACACTCGTGGACTCCCGGACAGTCTCAAAGGTCTATCAGTCTTATGAATTTACCCACACAATTAGATTATATACCTCACAGGGCAGGACCCTCCTTCCTTCTGCATATCTTAACACATGGCACATATATAACATATACAAGTTGAATTACTGTATATTCACTATTTGCATGACATAGATTTCTTTGATTTCTGCACATATAGCCATTGCTGCAACATATACTTGACGATTCTGCACCTTTCCCTTTCGCCCCAAGCACATACCTTCCATCCCCAAATAATACATACACACACCACTGGTTTGGAAAGAGATGGCTGCAGTTGTTTATTTAACACAGTAATAATAATAAATAACATGTATAACATTTTAACCTTTTACTAACCGTTTGTATAACAAACCACCCGAGGGAAGGGGAATGGGGGTGGAGTGGCTGTACCCCAATTGTAAAGGTAGGTTCCTGTTCCATTCTCCCAAGCCCTAAACCAGGCTGCCTACATTCCCATGAGGACCCAGGCCTACCTTGCTACTTCTACTCACTTTGAAATACCCCCTTGTAAAGGTACCCTCCGCCAACTGCGACATAAACCACCCATATACGGGAGGGAGGGCGGGATGCTGCGTCCTGCTGCCTCCACGTCCCGGCGCCAAATGTAAGTATCCTCTCTTCTCCTACAGGAATCGCGAGCCCAGGGTCCCTCCAGCCAATCACCGCCTGTAATAGAAAAAAGGGGGCGGGGCCGGCGCACTCCTACGCACCGTCAAGGCCCTGCTACCCCTACCCGGGTCGTGGGGTCCCATTCTGGTGTTTTAGACAGCAGCGCAGTAAATCACCAGCCAGCATCTTATTTTTTACCTCCTCAAACCAATAACATTTGGTAATATTCCTAATAAAACATTTATATAAATATTTTTTATTTCCATTGTTTATTTTACACATTTTATATGGGGGCAATATTTTTATTTCCTGAGCTGCCGCTCCTCTTCCTTAGTTTTAAAAAATACTCCGGCATGAGGATCTTTCTATAGAATTGCTGTGCTGCCATCTTATTTGTATTTCCCATGGATCCAGCGTGTGCGCTTGGGGTGACACATGTACAGTAAAATGTTCCAATTTAAGTGTAGGGTCCAGGTGTAAGCCTAAGCCAATGAAAAGTATCCCTGGGAATAACAGTTAAAATGGTGGCATGGTGCTTCTTTTGGATGAACCCTAGCCCAATCAATTGCCTAAAAATTGACACAAGTCAATAGTTGATGACTAGAAGCACATAGTTAAAAGTGAAAAAATTCAGAATCAGTCAGCAAAAAATATTTTTTCTGCTTAATTTGTCTGCCATTTTGTCAGCATTATCATTACTTCTCTTTCCTCCTAAACAATTGCAACTGTAAGAATACCTGGTGGTCTATTGGTGAGGGAACACCCAAAACGTCCTTCATTGAACGCCGGTGCGCAAATGACCAACGCCAGTTATTTTAGCTGAGAAATAGCCATATAATTTTTTTTAAAAAAGTTTCAGAGTTCCTTCTTGCTACAAATATTTCTTCAAACAATCCACAAGCAATGTTCTCATTGTAAACTATTAGCTTGGCAACCATTAAATAAAAAAGAAATTATTCAGGTCAGATAACTGTGATTCAAATGTCATCATATTAACAAGACACTAATAATTTTTACATTTTTAGCTCTCAAAGAAATAGTGTTTGTATCCGATTACTATACTCATAAATGAACAGGTGTTCGGGTTCAATTGGATTCAGTTTCATCAGGAATGAAAGTCAACTAGATTTGCAGATTTAACTTGATTCTTACTTTGAAATAAACACTTATGATTATTATAACACATCACATTAAAATGTAGTAAATTACAGATCTTTGTGCGTGATTTTGGATCTGCCATTCCAGGGATAATATACTTCTCAGAGATGCAGTTGGGGTAACTTTTTGAAATCAGGGCATGAACCATATTATATGTGACTTGGGAAATGTAGACTAAGACTAAGACAAAGTTATAAGGGTAAAAGGGGCTGGATGGTTTCTTTTCAGTGAATTCAGCGACAGCAGCTTTGCACTCCTAAGACATGCTGAAGTGGGACATACAGGAGGTAATGAAAATGTAAATCTGATTTCAGAGTTTTAGAGACCAAGCTATTAAAAATTTTAGGTATATAATCCATGCCATGTGCTATAACAAGATGAATGTGTGAGTTGTGGCAAATTAATAAGTGGCTAAGCAGATTATGCAATTATATAGTTATGATTAAAAAAATATTTTATATCCATAATGGGGAGGAGCTGCACTTCATTGATAATGTTGCTTCTGTTTTGCTGGAGAAAACTTCAAGATTGAGTAGCATGGCTTAAAATTAGAAGAGTTAAAAGAGAGAAATTATGGGGTCCAACTGTTGGACAAGGCACCCCTTAGCTCACAACAATGTTATGTATTTATGAAAACATTGGTCTAATGGTAGTTAATTAAGGCACTCAATGGAACTAAGTTTTATCTCTTGTCACTCATACAGGTAATTCTGCTCATCTGTATAACCCTCTGCTTTATACTGCTATGTGCACCAACAAATTACAGCCTCTCTATATTGCCTAATTCTGGTAATTGTATTTTCGCTTGTATTTTTGTCTGTTTGGCCCACTTTGATTTAGTATTTGTGATAACTATCTCAAACTCACATCTTAGTCCTCTTCTTGGAGAGCAATAGATATAGCCCCAAAACTTGGTTCTATCATTGTAAAGATGTGTCCTTTCCTATACAGCCTGCTACCTTTGATCACTGATAAACTGATTAATGAGTCAATCAGGGTCTGGTTTTCCCAATCATCTGCATATAAATGCAGACTCAGCATAGGGGATCGCTCTAGTGCTAACATTTCCTAAGTGCTAATATTTCACAAGTGCTTGGAAAAGTGCAATTAAACAAGGCAGCACAATAAGGCAATAACAAGGCTCAAGGCACTAGATTATCTGCAATCAACACTGAACGAGCTGGAATAACAAGAAAACAACTTTATTTCTTCTTGTTACTTCTAATGTTAAAACATGTCCTATCCTTTATTTCTCCTCTTTGAACTCTCATCCTTCCTGAAGTCAGAAAGATATAGAGATGTCAGCCTTTCTACTTTCCATGCCTTACCTCTCCACAGTGAAGTCCATTGTTTTGCAGAACTTCTTCTCTTCATATAAACTTAGAATTTATGAATGCCATTCTCACCTAGCTTTTCCTATTGCCCACAACCCTGGCTCTTACCCAATCCGAGTTCTATCACGGCTACATTCCTTTTTCCTTCAGTATAAATTTCAGCAATACAGAAATATTATCCCTTTACCAAAAGGATGCACTAAAAATGCTAATATACTGTATAGTGTAGTGTAGGAAGGAAATTATTTACAGGTATGTGAATTGGCTTGGGCTTAAAAGCTCCCTGCATTCTCACTAGATCTCCTGAGTCAAGGGTAAGTGCAGAATGGTCGTACACACCCACAGTTGCTGGGAGACTTGATTTTAAATACACTACAAATTTGGAATGCTCACAAATAGTGTAGGACCTAAAATTGTATGAGCTTACACATTTTGGCCAACGTGTGGTACTAACACCTCATTTTTGCAATAATTTTTTTTAAAGGCAAACTGTGCACTGGCGGTCTTTCTTATTTCTCTCATTAAAGAAATATCTCAAATGTGATATATCAATTGTATAATGTAACCATTTGTATATAAAATGTATCCAAATAATACACAGGTAAAATACTGATTGCCTAGTAACTAACTACAGTACATCAACCTGAAATACATTGCAGTATTTATACCTTCAACTCCAGATATTTAAATGTGCAGAGCCTAATTTAATGCCTATTTGATATTGTTTATCTTGCTCTTTATTTGTGCAGCTTTTTCTAAGGATAGTTTTATTTTTTGTTTTATTCTTTTGTGCTTTATTTTTTATCTTTTATTTTATGCAGACAATAACACTAACTCCTTAGATACAGTTTAAATATCCTCTTTTCCCATGAAAGATCAGTTAAATATCACATTAAACAAAAATATATTCGAATAGCCTTCTAGAGCTGCATGAAAAGCTCAGACAAAACCTGAAATGCAAAAGGTTTTATTTAACCATTTAGGGTGCCTGGTTTCTGCCGAGAAGATCCAAAACACTTTCCTGAGCAACAACCTGGGAAGTAGATCACTGCCTCTTTTTGATGCAAACCCAAACTCTTTATCCTGTAACTGGAGAAAAGTAACATTACCACCATTACAATACCTACAGTAAGATGCTTAGAGACTGCAGAGACCTTAGAAGAAGATGTGGTTAATATGCTCCCTCATTTTTGAGGGGCCTCCTAGTGCAGCCCATATATTATATGTTACATTTTTAACATGTAAGCAATCACATGCCTGGTGTCATAGTTAAAATACATTTATAAACATCTGTTGTAACTCTACTCACCAAATCCCTATGCTCATGAGCACTTGTAACACAACTTGTGGCACTGCACTTATTGCTCCCGGAGCCATTTAACCATATACTTCCCAACGGTTTTTTAATTACAATACTTGGAGACAAGACACTAGCCAAAGTTGGAGCTCAAAGTGCTACCTGTCTACATCCATTCCCTAAATCCTCTCTTATCGTCACCAAAAAGAACTGGCAAAAACTTATACATTTAACCTGCTTGTACTGTTTACCAGAACCACCTTTATCAAGTCTCCAGAGCAGGAGCAGCCTTTAACTCCTTTAAATCCGTTTGCTCATCTGGTGACACATTGGAGCTAGATCATTTCTTATTTAAAGAGAGCTGCTAACAAATTTTATCAACTCTGGTTCAACTAATTCCTGAAAGGTCTCAGGTATAACTCCCACTAAAGTAAATGAGAAAACAAATTGACTAGTGTTCGGGTTAGTCTCCAGTTGAAGAGGCAGCAAAACATGTAGTGTTCTCTCATCCTCTCTCGTTTTCTCATTAGATTGTTTTGCCAAAGATAAGGTTTCCATTGATTGTCATTAGCAATGAAATTCACCAAATGAGCTGCCTCATTTTAATGAACAGAAAGAAAGTATTTCTTTAAAATAATTTTAAGAATAACCTGATTTTAATCAACCATAGTGTCAAATACCCCTTGTAGGGGAAAATCTAAATAAATATGGTACAGCAAATACAAGTGCCACCAATTATCACCATATGAGCCTTTAAAATGAAAGTCTGTAGGCATTCTCTCTTATATCTCATCCAAACTGACCTTTAGGTCTCCCCTAGGAGATTAGTATGACACTTGATTAATAATGAGCTATTGTGTATTCTGCTAGTGCTTGCTATGATCTACAGCAGTGATACCCAACCAGTAGCTTGTGAGCTCCCCAAACCCTTGGATGTTGCTCCCAGTGGTCTCAAAGCAGGTGCTTTTTTTTGAATTCCAGGCTTAGAGGCAAGTAGTGGTGGGAAAATTTATTCGCCAGGCGCAAATTCACAGCGAATTCCCGCGATTCGCTGCCGGCGAATAAATTCACCAAACCGCCATGAAAAAAGTAGACTCCGGCGCCGTTACGCAAATTTTTCACAGTTTCGCGAATTTTTCGCTGAAGCGAATTTGGCACCACCCAGGATCATTTTTCATGCTTGTGTTGCTCCCCAACTCTTTTTACATCTGAATGTTGCTCATGGGTGAAAAATGTTGGGGACCCCTGATCTACAGTATACCTGAATCCTCAAACATGTTTTGTTTTAATATTTTAGTCTAATGTTCCGCCCTTTTAACTTCTTTTAAATATATTCATGGTTATAGCACAATATCACATGTAACCGATAAAATGCGGAGTGTATTTGTATTTCAATATATCTACAAGTCCTGTTCATATGCCGCTATATAAGTTCAGCCCATTACAGGAACAATCTTATAGTTTATTAAAAATTATTACTATTGCACCTATTGAAATATGTTATTCTTATTTGCAAATCTATTATAATTTGAAATTAATTAACTTCTTATATAACTTTTAGTGTAGTTTAACATTTTAAGTAAATTACTTATAAATAATGAATATTCCATTCTTGCTCTTTCTTTTTAGCAGGATGACAAAATAAAGAGCTCTCTTCTGACTCTTAGAATTGCTTTTAATGCCAAAATTCTCTTATCTTTAGACATTGCAGGGAATCAATTGCAATGTTCAGTTGTTTCTTCTTACAGTATGCGTAAAAACATGAAACAAAGTATACAAACATATATTTAAGATGAATTAGCTATATAAATGTAATTAACTCTGTGTATATAGAAAAGTAAGGGGTTTCTTCCTGTCTCTTGCCTGAAATTAAACAATTACTATTTGGTATTTGTTCTGTATATATTATATTGTTATTTTTTTATTTCTTATCTTGTTATTTTACCCTTTACTGTTAATTTTCCAATGGAACTTTGACAATCATAAAACAATGTACATTCCGGATTAGCGAGGCACAGAGCCAAGTCAACTGAAAAAAAAAACACAAAAGAAATACAAAAGTAAAAAGGGAACATAGGGGCTAATATATCAACATTCCAATTAAAATTTTTACTGGGATATGAAAATTTGGGGCTAAAACTCATGAGTTTGAATACACAAATGTTCATTTTTCATTAAAGGGCACCTGTTGGGTTTTTTTTCTTAAAAAATGTCCCCCTCCAGCGCTACGCTACCCGCACCGGGAGGGAGCCATGTCTGGTCACTCACATGCGCATAATGAAAATGTGCCACAATTTGCTCATTATGCGTGTGATGTCACATGTGTGTTATGTGCATGCAAATGACATAACATGGCTGCTCGCACCTCTCAGCGGGGGGTATTAAACAAAAAACAAAACAAAAAAAACTAGTGTTTTCCCTAACTGGAATGCAGGCTCTATTAGCCCACACCTTTGCTTGGGGATACCATTTTTACCCAACAGGTGCTCTTTAAGCGCGAAATATTAAAAAAACCCAGATTTAAAACTTCTTGTTCTAAAAGCTTGTGATTTTGTATAGAATTAAAAGGGAGTTGTCCTAGACAAAATGTAAGCAAGTTTTTAGAGTTTTTTTAAAGAGTTTGTAGACCCGTTGAAATGTTGCAATATATGCAACAGCATTCTATGTGCTATACTAAAATGGTCGCAATGTGGTGCTGTGAATATTGTTAATGTGTTTTCAGTTATACAGTATGCACTATTGTATTACAGTGCTCTTTCCGTTTTCTTCCACCATATTGTTCTTGGTTTTCCACACTGTTAAATGTGCTCTGTGTTGTCCCTGAGTGATTCACCAGTAAATCTTCTCACAAGTTGCTGTGTTGAGTAGGGATGGGCGAATTTGACTATTCCTGCTAAGGAAAATATACCAGATGAGACTAGGCACAGGAAAGAACATGCAGGAGCATAATGCAATGTTAGAGGCTGTGGAACAACTCCAGGCAATTGGAGAGGATATAAAAGACAGCCATGTATCAGTCATACTTCTGTGCAGTTTACCATACAGTGCACTAATATCCTGGAGACAAGGCCTGAAGAGTGGATAGTCATCAGTGAATGTGGGGCTTATTTACCCCTATATACCTCTATTACCCCTATAATCCACACAGACTGTATAACCCTGAGTGGCCACCCCTGAGTGGCCACCACCAACTTCTTTAAGTTGGCTGCCCCACTTTTTTATGTTATTATCCATTTCCATGCACCTTTCCAGTTTCTATATCTCTCCATCTCTCTACCCCTGGTTCAGCTATAAATTATTTTACTGGTACTGGGACTCAAGTGCTTACAATGAAGTAAAAAAGTCTTTAAAAAATAAAATGAACACTGAATTTTTACTTTTTTGATTGATTAATTAGGCGTAACATGAATTTTTAGTTAATTAATGAATTACAAGTTTATTAAATGGAATGCAATTCAAGCTGATGGAGTACTGATGTGAATAAACTGTGTATCTCTCTCTCTATAAACTTTTACTTTTATGTGTAAGTTGCTGTGGTAAATAAAATCACATGCAAAGATAAGCTGGAAACCCGGGGTACTGTCTCTTATCTGTGTGAAAGGAGCTGCTGCTACTATCTTGAGAGCCATTCCCCCACAAAAAAAAAATAAAAAAAAATAATATATATATATATATATATATATATATATATATATATATATATATATATATATAATATTATTTACCTACTTGGTACTGTGGACTGCCTTTCAAGCTACAGTTGCTCTCTATCATATTCACTTCAATTCACTTACAATCTAAGGTCCCTATGACATTTCTATCAAACCCTGCCCAGTGAGCTTACAATCCTGTAAGTCAAAAATCCTGAAAATAGTTAAAATGTAAGATCTATGATTGGACAGAAGCAGGCCCGTATTTGTGGCAAGGCCTGGGCCTAGGGCGGCAAACCATTAGGAGCGGCATGTCGCCCAGCCGCTTGCTGAGGAGTACTGCTCAGATGCATGCGCTCACAGGGGGGTAGGCAGCGAGCACTAGGACTGCGTGGCCTAGGGGCGCCCATGCTCGAAATCCAGCCCTGGACATAAGTTGCTTGAATCATTTCTGCTACTTAACATTGAAAGGGACATTTCAAATAATTTAAGTTATGATGATATCATTAATTACTTTGCAAACTCATCTTTCCTCCTGCAAAAATTGGTCATTTTAGTTTGATTGCTCTTGTCTGTGTTAGTCTGAGAAATTATGCAGGGAGTTGGTTTTGTGTGTTTATTTATAGATGATTAAAAGTGCTTCTCGGCTCTTGCTTCTGCCTTTAACAGCCGCCTTTCACCTCGGGAGGAGGCCTTGCCTAATAGGATGCCGTCAGGTCTTATTAAGAGAGGTGCCAAGCGAAGGGTTCTGGACAAGCAAATGGCAAGTCTAAAGCAAAGTCTGTTGGGCAGAAGCAGAGCCGGACTGGGAGTTAAAAGCAGTCCTGGCTAAAACAGCAAAGCAGCCCACATGCGTACATCTGCATGGCAATAAACCGTATATATAATGACTTTGCCCTGGAACAGGTATGGTGCCCAGTAAAATACTCCTAATCTGATGCTACACACTTGCTCACTTAAGCATATAGCAAATTTGTAATTGCAGTACAGCTCTTGGCAAAAAATTGGCAATTAAAATGCCTGTCACTGTAGGTGAAGAAACCGTTTGAATACTTCCAACCTAACACCATCAGTTTCTGCCAAAGGCTGAGTTTTTCACTGGTAAGTGTTTTACTGCAGGTCTTCTTGACAGCACTCAGGATTAAAATGCTACTTGTGTCCTTAGCCACTTACAATAAAACTCAGCTTGCATTTAACAAATGTATTACAAGGAAATTAGCTTATTCATCAGAAAAGAGGCTGTATTTCTATTTGTGATATTTCTCACAATGGCTGACAAAGTTCACCATAAAGTACAGGGGCACAATGCAAAGTTCACCAAAAACTGAAAGAGCTCGGAATGATGTGAAATAGACAGGAATGGTGACTGGCTGCTGAATTTTTTAAACCATAATGCCTTTACCATATCCCTTCATATGATGTTACATAGGCAGTAGAAAACATTGTTAAATATCATTCAAAACGTACAAAAGTGGCATATTTAGTGTAATAGAATCACTATATAGCTCCACTCTTTGAATTAGGACTATGGCCCAACAGGCCCTAAAATGTTGCTGACATGTTATAGTTCAACACTATGAAAATTTGCACTAGAAGCAGTATCATAGTCTAAGCAAGATACTAGCTTTTAAAAAATCTCAAAAAACACAGCAATTGACGTAGAAATAATCACCAGCACCATAAAAATGTAAAGCATTTTGCCAAAGAATAAACCTATTGCTAAGAGAAAATGCAGGAGGTTTTTTTTTACCTTGCTATGCTGTACAGTGCTTTCTCTGTGCTGGCCCCGCCCCCTCCTCGGCAGGCTCAGCCAGGGAAACTCTGTTACATTGTTGCAACTAGAGCTACACAGGAAGCAGATGGGCTGAAAACTGCTACATAACAGCTACGGATTCCAGACTTCATCTGCCTGACCCATCCTGAAAAAAACTCTGCTTTCATGGTATGTGCAGCCAGCTTTCCACTGCTTCCCTCGCTGCCACATGCCCATGCGCCTTCAGACTGCCTTAGTTCTTTCCAATTGGTTAGTGAGTCTAAGGTTGGGAGGGCCTTACTCGATAGGGGGTTGGGATATCTCTCCAGCAGCAGCCCGTTTATAGAACAGAGGACCCGTGCAGCCCATTTATATCATAAGCAGAGAGGCCCTTCGGGCAAATGCCCGTACTCACAGATGGCCAGTCCGGGCCTGGGCAGAAGGTCGCAGTACAAGGCGTAAACAGAAGGCATATTCAATCAGGCTGGGTCGGGGCAGGCAGAGTACAAGCAGAGTCAGGCAGGCAAGGGTCAAACCAGGAGATCAATCAGAAGGGATTCGGATACAGAAGAGTCGTTTACCAGGCAGGGTCAGGATTTCAGAAGTCAGGATTGTCACAAACAGGCAGGGGTCACAACAGATAATCAGAAATCAGAAGCTTAAACAGCACAGAGGCACCAGGAACTCTTTGGAAAGAAACCTATAACGGGCCGTGAGAAAATCTAAATTGTGCCTTTAAATACATTTAAATTTCGCGACATTGCGCGCTGACGTAATCACACCAGCGCCAATGCACCTACAACAACGGGGAGTGCACACCACGCGGGCAGAAGATTAATCGGAAGGCAAAGGGGCAGCACCACGCGGCAGGCATCCCCATAGGATGCGCGGTGGACATCCCCGCCGGCCCACTGAACCACCAGGGTTAGTGCCCCTTACAGCAAAAAAAGGCCCTTTGGGCAAATCTATAAAAATGGTAGAGATTTTTCTGGCATAAAACCCAGCATGTTTAGTTAACTACTCAATGCATAAGTAAAAAGGATGTTAGTATTTTCTCTATGTATACTCACGGGGGTTCGAAGCCCACAGCACAGCAAATGGTTACCATAATACAATAAAATCATAAAACCCCATATAAATGAAATTCTAAGCTTCAAGCCTATACCAAATAATTTCTTATATGAGCTAAACCTTGAAAGCAATTGGTATCTGAAACAAAGACATGGACTACAAAATGTAAGTTGCAAACAGCAAAAGAAGAAACAGCAAAATCTATTCAACCTGATACAGTATTAGTGTTATTGCCCATAGAGTAACTGGATAAATCTAAATGGGACTGATCATTTATTAACTGGATACACATACACATTCTGGGGCTTAACATGGTCTGGATCTACGGTATGTTCTTTTTTTAATTACTTGTCTTTAGCAATTGTAATACAAATTAACATTTTTTTAAATATATAGTATAACATTTCACTGTACACTGTATATTATATTCCCCCCACCTAAAGTGTTCTATCTTTGAATCCAGTTACAGTATATGTATCTACACACAAATTTACCTGTCGGACCATTAATAAAAAATCCACTTAAAATAGAAAAAGACACAAAAACGAGTTACATCCCAAAAGTAACTAGAACTATGCAGTAAAAATTGTGTTAGTCCAAAAAAGAGAAACAAGGCATGTTTTAACTAGTGTATTGATTTTCAATTTGTTGTATCCAGCTTGAAATTTGACATAATTTACATTAGTTTAACTTAATTTACAATTATATGTACCTTTATCTGCTTTTTTTCCCCCGAAAAACAAGTCAGAGAAATAATATTTTCTTATTACTTTGCAATCATATTTTCTCCTGTGCTAACAAATAAAAACTAAGGGAAGAAGACAAAAGTCAGGGCTTTTTTGCTTTTTCTTTTACTGTAAGATACCAGCAACAAGAACAATAAACATCAAATGTTATTTAATTTCCTTTTCGATTTTTCTTTTGCCTTATATCAGCAATATTGTAAATGTAGCATGTGAAAATCTTCCTGAAAATAGTAGATCAATGATGTACCCTTTCAGATGCGATTTAACCATTGGATCATTTTATCAAAATCAATATACAGATGTTGGCTGCACACTATAATTATAACACTTTATGTAGCCAAGGCAATGATCAATATTCTTGATATTAAGATCTAAAACATAGAGAACAATTGAAAACATAATGAAGTATTGATAATTGTGGTTCATTTTATATGATACAATACTGGAATGTGTATGCCTTCTTTGCAGTCCTTATTCTACTGTATTAAAAGAATATTATATATGATATCTTGTGCAGTTTCTTTTTATTTTGGATTAAGTTCAGATTTTTATTAGGTTTTCAATGTTTATATAACAGCATGATCAGTTGTCATACCGTATTGCATAGGGCTCAAGAGAAAAAAAGGGGGGAGGGAGGTACAAATAATAAACATAATAACATAATTAGAAGAATATCAGTGCCCTTCATTCAATATATCAATATATCAGGTCCCAGCCGCTGCCTTCAGCTCCAGAGCTGGCATCCCAGCTGCTGCCTGAATGAGTAGTCAACTCCTAGTCTGGTACTGGCTGCTAAATTTCTGTCTGCTTTATGTCCTGTGCCCCCAGGAGAGGGGCTTCTGTCGAGTCCTGTGCCTTCAGGAGAGGGGCTTCTGCTGTGTCCTGTGCCCCGTGGAGAGGGACTTCTGCCATATTCTGTGCCCCCAGGAGAGGGGCTTCTGCCATATCCTGTGCCCTCACGAAAGGGGCTTCTGCCATGCCCTGTGCCCCCAGGAGAGGGGCTTCTGCCATGTTCTGTGCCCCCAGGAGAGCGCTTCTGCTGCGTCCTGGGTGTGGTAACCCAGTGACTGAGATGACCCAAGCCTTGAGCAACCATGAGGGTGGCCCTGCCCCTGAGTCCATCTGCACCCCGGGTACCCACAATGGTAGCTTTTCCTGCACTGTCACCGGAACAAACGGCACCCACGAGGGTGACTCTGCATGCACTGTTGCAAGAACCCTAGGCACACAAAAGAGTTGCTCTGCCCACACTGGTACAGGAACCCCGGGACCCACGAGGGTGGCTCTGCCTGCACTGTCGCTGGAACACCCAGGACACACAAGGGTGACTCTGCTCGCACTGTTGCCAGAACCCTATGCACCCATGAGGGTGGTTCTGCCAGCACTGTCACCGGAACCCTGAACACCCATGAGTGTGGCTCTGCCCCCAGGAAAAGGGGTTCTGCCATGTTCTTTGCCCCCAGGAGAGGGGCTTCTGCTGCGTCCTGCATATGGTAACTCAGTGACTGAGACCACCCAAGCCTTGACCTCTGAAGCCTGGGCACCCACGAGGGTGGCTGTACCAGCATTGCTGCCAGAACCCATGGGGCACCCATTAGGGTGGCTGTGCCCACACTCCAGCCAGTTCCTGGGGCACCCACGAGGGTGGCTCTGCCTCCACTTCTGCCTGTTCTTGGGGCACCCAGGAGGGTGGATCTTCCCGCACTCCTGTCTGTTCTTGGGGCACCCACAAGGGTGACTCTGCCGGAACCCTGGGCACCCATGAGGGTGGCTCTGCCTGAACCTCAGACATTGAAAAGCTTTGCTTTCCTGGGCACCTGGAAGTTGCCTTGTGAGGGGGGATAATGTCGGGCTCTGTTGGGGTTTGATCCTGAGACCTCCTGGTCCCTGGCTGCTCTCCCAAACCACTGGGCCAGAAGTTCTTATTTATACTTTGCCTGGGTCTCAGGATAACTGTTTGCTTTTGCATCTGAGCTGAATTCTAAGGATCAATCACAAACTCACTGAACATTTATGTCCGCCTTTAAGTCGCTGACTAACTCAGAGTTAGAGAGCTGAAAAGCAGGAAATCTGTTCTGTTATGTTAGAAATCCAGTCATTCCAGCCTTTATACATTACATTTTTGGCTAACTAACTATATTGAAAACATTTTTTTTATTTTGTACAGCCTATCCTATTTACCCAGTTTTTATATTACACTGAACTGTTGCTTTAAAAAAAAAAAAGATTGTTATCCATTCTGAGGGTTTAAGAATTTAACCCTCATATGTAATAAAAGGAACAAACTCTGGCCAGGAGCAGTAACCCATAGCAACCATTAAGGTATGACCAGTAAGCGCAATCTGCAGATTGCTTTCCCAGGGTTACTTACTGCTCCTGGGGAAACGTTGTGCCTTTTATTACATAACCCCATTAGTACATGATGAATCTGTAAACTCTTGAGTAAGGATGTGAAACCTATGAATATATACAAGAATTGTATTGTAAATGCATAGACATGTGCAGAATACACTATTTTCTGCTTTCATTTTAGGAATTTTGATTGTTGACTAGTACATTATAATGCTATTATTGCATTTGTACTATTTACAGGAAGTTGTTATGAGAGAAGTGTAATCCTCTTGCAGGTTATAATACTATAGCACACTAGCTTTGATCATTTTAAAAGAGCCATGTGATGTGTTTTGAAAAGAGATCAAAAAGACTAGTGTTAATGGTCATATAATGGAACACAGAAAAAAGAGATAAATGTGTGGTTAGCCATAGCTTAAAACATATTCCTGCAGATTAGTTATTGGCTGTGAAAATTCATTTGAAGATTAAAATTTTTGAGTAAACTCACAAACATATCTTTTGTGTATATATATATATATATATATATATACATATACACACACACACAGTGAGGAGTGTATAGTGAGTGAGAAAAAAAAATCAGACTGCAAGGTTAAATGAAATTTTCTGAACCAAAGCTATCCTTGAATCGTCAACCAAATTATATTGCCTCTCTCTTCAACGATTAGACAGATCTCAAAGAAAATGAGCTTTAAAGCTATTAATTCCTGTAATAGAATGTCTTCCAGATTAGTGACATGCGAACCTTTTTCACAGTGGATATATCAAAGGAAGATTTCTCTTTGTTCCGTTCTCTCTGTGCTTCGGCAGAAGCCGTGACAGTGTGATAGAAAATAATGCATATATTTACCAAATGAGAGAAGACAGAGTTACTTGTTGACTGTGCACAATGTACCCCACACAATTTCCATCCCACACTGATTTGCAAAGGTCTGAGAACACCAAAAATGAAGGGACTACAAATAGTCAAATATTATTTACTATTTATCGTGAGTGCGAAAGTGAAGTGAAAATATCTAAGGTTGACATCTGTCATGACTGGCTTTTGACCTTGAATCCACATTTCAGTAATACAATGTTTTTTTTAATGAATGGCTTAGTAGATATTTGCTTACGACTAGGAATTCCAGTCATCATCCTTAGAGTAATTATTCTTCATCATCTGGGAACATCTTCAAAGATGAACTAAAGTGTGAGGGGTAGTTGAGTATACCATAACATCGTCTGCAAAAAGACAATTTTGACATTATTATTTAGCAGCAATATGAGTTCGATATTAGAAGATTTGAGGGCAGATTCACTAAAGGGTGAATTGTCGCCAGCGACCACTTCGCACACCATTTCTCCAGGCTCAAATTCCCTACCACTCCTCTAATTCACTTTTATGCGAAGTTGCGTCCTGGGAGCCGAACGCTGGCGACTTTTTGCTAGCATTACTTCGACAGTGCGAGCATTTCATAGTTTCACTGTTCGTTTGTGCCTAGCAAAAATTCGCTAGTGATCTTACGCTTAGGTCAATTTGAATAGGGCAGGTACATTAAAGTTGTATTGACGTCTTTATTAGAGATGGTGCAAATGCTTGAAGTGACCAAGGAACCTTAATAAAGACAAAAGAGTTAATATTATGCCCTTCACATAAGCCCACTGTAAAATGAACGCTCCATGGGGCAAATTCACTAAGATTCGTAGTTGGGTCAGGCGTAACTTTGCCGCACTTCGCCAGGCATAGTTTCGCCATCGCTCCGCAAATTCACTAAAATCCGAAGTTGCACTCAGGGGTAGCGTAAGGTTGTGAAGTTGCGCTAGCGTTTATTCGCTAAGCGAAGCAAAGTTACGCTAGCGATGGTTAATTTGCATACGGCGCCAAATCCAAATTTCAATGGAGGAATATGTAGCAGCACTACAAATGCCTGGGAAACCTTCAACACATCAAATAAAATTTTTATTTTGCCCTACACATGTGTCCACTGTATAGTTAAGTTGCCATGAGTTAGGAAATGTAGGGGGGAAGGAGGGGAGCCCCAAAAAAAATTTAGCCTATCACCCATAATATAAAAAAAACGCCAGCGTTGAACTTTTTTTGAAGCAATCCATATCTACTCTATTGCGCTTTGCCTGGTCTGAGGTGGCGAAGGAAGTCTAGCGTAAAAGGTAGCGTTCAGGACAATGCGCGCGTTAGTGAATTTGCGTAGTTACGTCCGTTGCGCAAATTTGCCAGGCGTAAGGGTGCGAAGTAACACTAGCGAAGTTACGCCAGCGTTCGTAAGTGAATTTGCGAAGTAACGAAAATGCCCAACACTAGCGAATTTACGCTAGCGTTAGGCGCTTTGGCGCTTAGTGAATTTGCCCCCATATGTTCCATATGTTCCATATGTCTGGGGAAAAATGTTAAGCCAAAAAAAGTTAGGACTCTTGCAGGCAATCACACTTAAAAAAGGAAAAGTCAGCATTTTTTAAACTTTAATGCATTTTCAGTAGGCAGGATATGATGTAAGTGACATAAGATTGAGGAAGATGTAGCTTCTTTTTAGCAGTTCTCCTGGTCTGAGGTGGCAAAGTCAACTCTGGTGAAAGAGGTAATGTTCAGTAAAATCCGCACTTTATTGAATTTGCGGATCAACAACCATTCGCCTGAGTAAATAAACCCTAGTGATGCTCCTGTTCACTAGCGAATTGTCATCTGCACCTGTTAGTGAATTGGCGATGTCCCTGTGGATTGGATTTCTGGTGAAAAGTTGCTAGCGTTCACCCTTTAGTGAATCTGCCCCTTAGTGAGGTCTTTACCCATCTCCGATAAGGCTTTCAGATAGTTGAGCTGGGACTTAACTACTACTAAAATACATTTAAATTAGGAACTATTTTGAAAAACGTTGGAACAACTCTTTCTAAAGTAACATAGTATCATAGTAAGATTGAAAAAAGACACACATCCATCAAGTTCAACCTTTTGAGTCTATATATAACCTGCCTAATTGCTGGTTGATCCAGAGTAAGGCAAAAAACTCTGTCTGAAGTCTCTCCAAAAAAATTCATTCCTGACTTCAAGATGAGTCCCTGGATCAACTTGTACTATGAGCTATCTTCCGTAACCCTGTATTCCCACATAGGGTCCTGGGATATTTTCTGGTTTGCATGTATTTAATGGCTTTGAATAATTTTTTTGTGGTAATAAGGCTTCCTAGTAGTTTAATTTGGCCAGATGTGATTTACTATCCAGATATATCTTAGTTTCTTTAGTTTTTGGTATTGTACTATATTCTGCTAGTTTCTAACATTTTCTATAAATGGTGACACACGTGTTGGTTATTTGTTTGAGCTGTATTCCTTTCTGCCTTGATGATCTCATATAAATGTTATTTTCATCTGCTGTTGTTGAATCCTCAGTTAATTGTGTGTAACTTTGATCCTGAAGAATGTTTCATTTATCATTTTTATTTCCAACATGTTAGCAAATTGACATTTATTAGCTTGTTTGAATTAGGTAAAGAAAGTTCTTAGAGAAACTATCATTTTTCAATTCTTTCTTTTTTAATGGCATCATTTTTATACTGTTGTGGATTTACTATGTACCTTGGTTTGTCTAATTATTCAGTTAGTTAAATCTGTTCTGTTCATGTTAGGATTTTACTATTGCATATATTCTGCACTTTTAGTACCCAGGTACTCTGTATTTATCTGTTTTTAACATGCATTTTGAACTTTATATAATAGAATACAAGAGAAACATAAAAGCTAGAAAAGAGCTTTCACTATGCAAAGGGATAGAAGTAAAAATGATATGGCTTATATAAAATATCTAAATAACTAATCATATATCATTAGCATTGCCAGATTGTTTAAAAAAAATATGTCCACAAAGTTCACTTTTAGCCCTTGGTGAGCACCCTTTATCTCGCTAGAAGGCAACTCCAACTTTGGGCTACAAGTGTTTGTATATAAATATTCCACTTTATGAGAAACATTTCATATATATACAATTGTCAGTTGTGTTTTCACATATGGACTAAACATATTTATGTTTACCAAATCTCTGCAGAAACTTCAATATGCTTTGAAGGATCTTTGGTGTTTTGTTGGATTAATATAGGAAGGACTTTTCCCATTGGATCAACAATTTATCTTAACTCCACTGTTGCTGATCCTTTTTTTGTGCTAGAATGGACACAAATTTTAGATGATTGCTTGGAAAATCTACTTTAACAGCTAACTAACTAACCAGCTAGTTGTTAGTAATTCATCAATTAATGTTAAATGAATTGTATATGAGAAATTACTAAATATACACAATATTTAAAAGGAAAATTAATTGTGTCTTAGTTTTACCCTATTTAATGCTAATTTATTGAGGTTCAAGCACTAGCACTTTGTGGGTTGAATTATTAAGGGGGGAACCTATAGATACTGGATCACGAGACCAAATGATTTAAATGAAATCAAATCACACAGTGATAATATATAACTTTTTGTATTCTTTCTGATTAAGAAGACGGGGATACTTTCTTTCTTTTCTCCTATACAAAAATTGAGTACTGACGGAAGTCAGATCCCCTCTTCTTAGTTAATTTTATATATCTGAAGTTAGATCAATCCTTTTTTTTATTGATGTATAAATTATGTCACAGGGGGGGCAAGAAGGGGTTACATACTGTACATAATAAGGCTCTAACAGGTGTTTAGGTTATAGGAATTCAATGTGTACATTCCTATCCTCTAAGTAACTGTATTGCAAATATTTTACATACAATGAGAATCACTGAAATGTTTGTTCTCAATGGTCATAAAAAAAATTCAGATTTTGTTACAATTTGATTTCTTTTGTTTTTTTTTAAATTGCTCTTATGGGTACTGTGTCTATTTCATTTGCATGTCTATTGTGTACTGTATACATATATTAGAATGTTTGCTATATATTGTTTATACTGAGTGCTAGTTCCATTGGTGATGTTCCTTGTTGCTAAGTTACATGCATTTTATAAATGCATTCCAAAATTAGTCACACGGTGTACTTTTTTGATAAATCTATGCCGAACTTCTGGGTGAATTTGGAGTGATATGTTGCAAGGTTTGGTGTAGCTTATACGTCACTGACACTGTCTTTGTGTTCCAGTCGGCATTATACAATCTTTATAACAAGCACAAACCAGTGTATGAATCATTAGACGAGAAAGTCGGAAACACAAACAAACACGTTGGACTTAATATTTGATAAATTAACAATATACCACAACATTGTAAGTGCAACAGTTTTTATTTAAATACTGAACGTTATTCTTACATTTTCATACAATCGGATTACACCTCCCTTTTTTTTTATTGTCACTAAAGGAACATGACATGAACTATTTTGGGTGGAAAGTATAGGTGCCTTGGCTTTGGTCATATACAGCATTTTTATGTGGCTTTGTTGTGTTTGCCATATAGAGGGTTTATTCTTATTTATTAGGTTCACTCTAAACTCTAATTCAATATCATTTATGTGAATTTGTGGGAAAACGGAGGTGCAAAGGGGAAAAGAATGATTTACTTTCCCATAAAGTTGTGTGTATATTTAGATGTTCCTTTTAATAAAAATTTAAATATACTTCATCTGTATTCTTATAAATCTGCACAGATAAACTACGCATTAGACCTTTCTGGAACATTTTCATTAGAAAATATTATCATGAGTATAATTTATCATAATCCTGATTATTTGTAATATTCCCATTATTCCCTATTATTCCCTAAGCAAAGTATTGTCTTGTAATTTTCTGAAAAATGTCTCCATATTTAATCATGTTAATTTCATTAGTGGTTAACTGCTATAAAATAAATCTTAGGTGAATAATTGTATGCATGATAGCAGCAGTAATTTATATTTTTGCTAAAAACTCCCTTTAATAGAAATAGCTATTTTAAACAGCGATGTTATAAATGCTATAAATCATACTCACTGGCCTTCACACAACTGATTAAACCAAAATGTCAGCGTGCATAATGTGTAGAGGTACAAAGGCAAACAAAAATTTGCATTAAAAAAATTCACAATGTGTTATTTTCCAAGGTGCTGATTTTGAATTGTATTTCGGTTCTCTTACATTTGCAAGAAAAACAAGGTTAATCCACAAGGTAGCATACAATCCCATATTGTATAATAACCATGACTTTGTATTGGTTGTATGAGTAGTGGTCCCTTTAGAACAAAATAACAAATAAAGTAGGAAACAAAAACCATTGCCTCTTCCATTGGTTGGACCTTGCTGTTCAATCATGCAGTGCAAAACATTGGAGAAAAACATCACCGGTGATGTTGCCCATAGCAACCAATCAGCAATTAGATTTCAACAGTCACCTACAAGTTACAAAACAAAATATCTGATTGGTTGTTATGGGCAACATCAGCAGTGATGTTTTCCTTCAATATTTTCACATCACAATTATTACATTTAAATATACAATCAGTATAAGCAGTAAATCTACACAGTCAGCATTTTGTAGGGAAAATGTAATGGCTGGTTTCATCCAGGCTGCTTGTTGCTCCACAATAACAGAACACTGACGTAGCAGGATATATTGATGATGTAATTTATATTCTGTCTCTAGCCTCTGACTTCATGGAGTTTGTTAAACGGCACTACTGTGGATATGCTCAGGCCTGTTGGCACCTATTCATTGGGCACATATGACAAAACACCACAACGCCCAACAAAGACAGATGCCAATGGCAATAATTTATTTAGCTAAATAGGTCCTTACATTTAACAACGCTGCTTAATAAACATTAAGCATTGATTTCTTTATTGTACTTACCCAGATGTTCTTAAATACTAGAAAACCTGTGGAATTCCAGAAATGGCGGAAAGCTGTAAGGAACACTTATGTGATCTCCCCAACTAGTCAGTAGTAGCTAGTAAAAGAAAACAAAAATGTGCTCCCTTGCCAATAATATTATCTGAAGGATTCAGGGACTCAAGAAATCTAGATGTATATGTGACGATACATGTGTGTCCTTTTCATGATATGACTCAGGAGTCAGGACTTAACTTTCAGTGATTAGCTGATCACAGAACATCATGTTACAATAGCAATTAATGAATACAATGTCAGGGTTTAAAAGTATATCCATACTATAGATCTAATAACATGCATCATGCATAGTACAGGTATGGGATCCGTTATTCGGAAACCCGAAGAGCTTCAAATTATGGAAAGGTTGTCTCTCATAGACTCCATTTTATTCAAATAATCAAAATGTTTTTAAATTATTTCCTTTTTCTCTCTAATAATAAAAAAGTACTTTGTACTTGATCCCAACTAAGATATAATTAATCCTTATTAGAGGCAAAACCAGCCAATTGGGTTTATTTAATGTTTACATGATTTTCTAGTAGACTTAGGTATGGAGATCACAATTGCGGAAAGATCTTTTATCGGGGAAAACCCTAGGTCTCGAGCATTCTGGATAACAGGCCCCGTACCTGTACCATTTAGAGTGAAACCCCTATTTAATTCCTTTGGCCATAAGATCTGTTATTTGTTAATAATAATTGACTTTCTGAGTGATCTATCACTGCTGAATTTTGCCAAAAAAATTTGCAGATGGCGAAATGCAGAAATTTTAGTTGAGAAGCCATGCCTGGCGAAAAAATGTGCTCATCGCTATAAATATATATATATATATATATATATATATATATATATATATATATATATATATATATATATATATATATATATATATATGTAAATACAATTGGCATAATGGAAAGCACTCGCCAATAATGCTCAAAAACTTGTATTAAATAGAAAAAAAGTTACATCATCAACAGCGACGTTTCGAGCCAACAAAGGCTCTTTCTCAAGCCATATGAAACAATGGTGTAACAGCATCATCAAAGTCCATAAAGCTTTTTATAGTCCAGCAAGGAAAGTGAAATTGTATATTTTCTTTCAGTCTCTATGCAGGGATTCCACCCTATAACCTGAATAAAACAATATACAGGTAACTCTATATATACATATATGTTAAAGATTTTTTAGCACAATTTTCATCCTGTCAAAATGATAAAAACAAATACAGATCATAGTCTTTGTTAAGACCATGCGGGTGAAGTGAATTTAATTGATTCATCCACCACTGTCTCTGTTTTAGTCTCAGTTCCCGATCACCTCCTCTCTTTAATGGAGGTATAGTCTCCAAGTAACCCTGGGATGAGAGAGCTTCAAACCAAACAAATGAGAACAAAATTGAGACAGAGAGGTTACCCTTCTAAAGTATTGGACAGAGCACAAAAAATCTAGAATCATAGAAAGGATAAAAAAAAGAAAGGGGCCGAGAATTACATTTGTTACCCAATATGGGCCACTAAGTAGACAGATAGATTTTACAGGTACAGATTCAAGAGATATAGGTACAGATTCATCCTATACCTAGTAGTACCAAGAATGCCACCAGTTTGAGGCATTTCAGCCCAAACTATTTGTTGGTGCCCTTTTATATGCCATGAGATCCACAAACTTGCACTATATGCCTTTGCAAAGCAGATGAAGTTTGAAGAAAAGGGTTATCCTAATGGGTTGCTTGATATAGAGAGATTTTTGGTTCATTTTGGCTGAAATGCTACAAACTGATCCAAACTCGCAGACATTTCTTGGTACCACTAGGTATGGAATATTTTACTGTAACTCTTCTGTGCAGTGTAAATTTGCCAGTAAAATATATATATATATATATATATATATATATATATATATATATATATATATATATATATATATATATTACTCTCCCTGATCCTTGATATGCTTTTTCTTTCTACACATTTTAGTGCAACCTTTTCCTGCCAAAATGTCAAAAATCTTAATAAGCAATTTGATCTCCATTACCCTCTTCAATTCTTGGAAATATTTCATAGTGCAGAAAGAAGAAATGACAGAACACAGCCTTTCATTCTTTACTAATTTTTTTCAGGATATGATTTAATATTATTCACAGAACTGTACTATAAATTATGGAGACACCAGTTATGAGGTATAACACTATAAATTAAATCCTAAGAGGCAATATAGTATTTTCTACTGCCTCTAAATCCAACTTTTCTCTTAACTTATGATTAAGAGATGCTGGCTCAGTGACCAAACTCATTTAACATGTCTGACTAGCTCATTAATGGAAATTTATATAGAGATGCTTAAAGTTTTGCATGAGTCAAATCTGAATATAAGTTTCTAACTGTAAATCATTATTTATGTGGAAAGAGAAATTATGAATAAGCATAGAAGTACATATGTGCTTCAATGTTTTTATAAATAAAGGTATGGGATGCATTATCTGGAATGATTGGGACCTGTTTTTTCCCCTAATAATGGGGTTTCCATAATTTGGTTAACCATATGATAAGTCTGCCAAAAATATTTATGCATTAAATAAATGCAGTAGGATTGTTTTGACACCAATGGATATATACAGCTTAGTTACTATCGGTTGAGGTAGTATTTTAATATTACAGAGAAAGGGAAATGATTGAAAAAATAGAATTACCCAAAATAGACTTTGTGGGAGATGGCTTCCATGTAGCTTAAAGGAGAATTCAACCCCCACTGTAAAAAGTCCCACTGGCCCCCTCCCTGCCCTCCCTGCTAAGTGTTACCCCAGAATTGTGTCCCCTATAGTATTACTGACCACAAATGCAGAGCTCACTGGCGTCATCTTCCGGTGCTTCGGTAATCTTCAGGTCTTCTTCTGGTGCTTCAGCAATTTCCGTCACTTCAAATTGGAAAACTGCTCCAACTGCTCATGTGCCAATATGGCGCTCACTCTACGAGGATTACCGAACCGCCAAAGATGGCAACGTGAGCGCAACGGGGCTCACTCTGCATGTATGATTAGTAATACTATAGGGGACACAATTCTGGGGTAACAGTTAGCAGGGGGGAGGCAGGGAGGGGGGCCAGCGGAGGAGGGCCAATGGGAATTTATCACAGTTGGGGGTTTAGTTCTCCTTTAAGCTTCACATCAGGTTTCTGAATTAGACATCACATATATGTAATGTATTAATACTTCCTTCACTGTTTACAATAGTATGAATATAAAAATATCAATAAAATATTTTTATTTATTTTATTGATATACAATTTTTTCCTAATGTAATAGATGTAACAGTGCCATAGAATTAGATGATAGCAAGCAAGCAACAGGGTCGTGTAATGGCCATGACCTTCTGGCTCTGAAGCAGCGGAAATAAGATATCTGAAGTGAAAAATCACTCTTAAACATATGGCTAATGATGGGCGAATCTGCGCTGCTTTGCCGAAAAATTCACTGGTTTACAGCGAAACAATGGAAAAATTTGCAAAACGTCAATAGACGCCAAAATAATTCTGCCTCCCACCAATTTTATTTTGACGCGTCGGATTTTTTAACTGCAAATTGCTGCTGCAGTTCCGTGAATTAATTCGCTTGCGGTAAAACGTGGAAATTTGCTGCAAATTCATGTCTTGCGAATAGTGATGGCCGAATTTATTCGCCAGGCGCGAATTCGCCGCCGGCGAATAAATTCGTGAAACGGGATTGAAAATTTGCCGGCTGTTTTTCGGACATCGGCGCATTTTCGTCAAAGAATGGATGCAAAAAAACGATGTTGCGTGAATTTTTCACAGTTTCGCGAATTTCGCAAATTTTTCGGCGCAAATTCGCCCATCACTACTGCCGAATTTATTCGCCCCCATCACTGCATATGGCAATTTAACAGATGGGTCTGGGTTTGGTGGGCTACAGGAAAGTACTCCTAGGGGCACATGGATTAACATATTATTGTTTCCATACTGTTGAACTAAAGGAGAGCTAAAGCTTAGCAAATGAGTGGGCTAGAAATGCTGCACATTAAGTTTGGGCTTCTGTTCAATTAACCACAATACTTTAGTAGTGAAGATCAGTGCTTCTGACTATGCACCTAGTAGCTCCCCATCTTCTTTTCTACTGATTTACAGCACTAAGCTGTTGCCTGAGCTTAGGGACCAAATCACAGTATACTGTTTATACCGAATATAAAACTAGTCTACTTTGTATCAGAATGTAATAATCAGTCCTGTAGCATCAGCTTCTATGGCCTCATAGTCTGCTTTAAGATTTGCAACAACTCTAAAACTTTGTTTCAAAACAGCATCCCAGAGCACACTGAGCATATTTGTGTCACTGACAAGTCTAACAAAATCCAAGATGGTGACCCCCTGTGCAGAAATTTGACAGCCTAAATCATTATTGCTATAGAAATTTTGATTCTTTGGGTAGGTACAGCAAGTTCAATAAATAAAATAGAGCTTTTTTATCCATATTTGTTTTTAAGGTTTAGTTCTCCTTTAATATGCTGAAAGTGACTAATCATTTAAAAATCAGGGTCATAATATGGATAAAGTGATATATAGTATGATATTAATTGAATATAGGCTTATAAAATATGGATTTGTTGTGTGTGTATGTGTTGGGTTGAAATCGTTTTTGTGCGTCTTATTTAGTGTTCTATTTTGCACCTGAACTCAGCGGGACAGGACTTCTATAGAATAAAGTGGGGGAGTCAGTGGAGGAATTTGTACCTTTGGCAGTAGAAGTCTATATATGTAATCTCTCTGTGTGCACTTCATATGCTTGTGTTTTTTCTTTAAAATAACAGCTATTTAAAGGGGAACTCCGGATTCAAAACCAAAATTAGATAAAGAGGCCCACATAACACAGAAACCCCTAATATACCCATCACAGTAACCGGTTTCTTCAAAAAGTATAAATAAATGCTGTTTTCTATGCTGAAATCCAGCTGTTTAACAGTTCTTCTCTTTCTGCAGCATTTGAAATCCTGGCAGGGAAGGAGGGACTAAACACTGATGTTACAAATTGTAACAACTTCTCCACAGCTTATAGACAGCATGCAGGAACTACATAACCCACAATGCAATGCACGGAATCATGTGTGTAGGGAATTGTGGGGTTTGGAGGATGCAGGCTGTGGACAGATGGCTGCTGATACAAAGTAACAGTAGTCAGTCAACTCAGCAAAGTAGTCAGAGAGATCAGCAGGAAAGCAGGGAGCTAGGCTTAGGGAACTGTTCTAACCCATTCAAAATCATGAGAAGTCTGCCTATTTTTTAATTAATGTATATTGCAAAGTTACTTGAAATTATGTTTACTATTTAAAAAGCTTACTTTTTGTTTGTGTGGAGTTCCCCTTTAATTTAAGAAAAAAACTTCCTGGTACCTACAGTACATATTTTTACTGTTCTTCCAGCTACTAAACTGAGAGCCCTATGAGGTCCTGATGAAGTGCAACATAGTAACATTGTAAGTTAGGTTGAAAAAAGACACACAACCATCAAGTTCAACCTTTTAGTCTATATATAATCTGCCTAACTGCTAACCCCATTTGAAGCCACTTAAATATGCTTCCGAATCGGAAAAAAAATTCCTTCCTGACTCCAAGATGCCAATCGGACTAGTCCCTGGATCGGCTTGTACTATGAACTATCTTCCATAACCCTGTATTCCCTCACTTGCAAAAAAGCCATCTAACCCCTTCTAAAAGCTATCTAATGTAACATGTACTTCTGCATATAGTTATAACTGTAATTATCATCATATAATTATCATATCTATAAGTCAATGTTTATGAAAAACATATATAAATGCTTAGAAATGCGTCATGTACAAAATATTGCTTGATGTGAATTTGTATAAAACCTAAACCTTAAGCTTGTAACTTGTCTTGTGTTTTGGCAAGAGCTTAGAGAATATAATACTAAAATAAATATTCTGTTGTGGTGAAGCTTTATTGTATTCTACAATCACAGACGATTTTCTTCCGCATGAAGGTTTTGTTCTCCCAGCTATGCTTAAAATAATAAAAGCAACTTGCAATTTCATTCCCTGTATTGTTAGAAGAGCTTATTTAGATAAGGGTTTTATGAAAATATTCACAGAAAAAAAACACAGATGGAAAAATGTTTACATTGATAAACACTCATACAAATGAAATTGGTTTTCTTGTTCTCACAAAGTATTCCACAAAAGGTGATGAATCGCTAAACTAAAAATAAGTCAGAAAAAAAAGCCACAAAGGAAACCAAAGTATTAATTTACTTTTAAAAAGTAAAGTAGAGACATTTAAAAATGTCATGAATAAATGATAATGTCCAATGAGTAGAAGGAAGAAAGTCATATTGCAGTGGCTAAACATATGAATAATATCAGTACTGCTCAGAAATGCTTGATACCAGCCTTGCACAGCAGATTATTGCTGGTATACTGTATATGCTAATTAATGGTTTATCTAATGAAAGAAATACTGATTGCATTTGTGTGCTTTTAATCAGCTAAATTAACTGTAGCTTTTATAGTAGTCCCCAACTTCAAATATATCTACTGAATCAATATAAAAATTTGAATACAGTACAGTGTTGCAATAATCATGCTAGAAAATTTTTACACCTTATTTTGAGTTCCTAGTGCTGTAAACAAATTAAAAAAAATATATATACATTTATACATTTTAATAATAATTCTTGTGAACACTTTGGTTTTTATTTATTTTTATTAGGGATGCAGGCCGAATGCCTGAATCCTTTGCAAAAGATTCGGCCAAATAACGAATCGAATCCTAATTTGCATGTGCAAATTAGGGGTGGGAAGTGGAAAACATTTTTTACTTCCTTGTTTTGTGACAAAAAGTCACATGATTTCCCTTCCATTCCCTATTTTGGATATGCAAATTAGGATTCCGATTCGGTTCGGGCCTGGCAGAAGGATTCGGCCAAATCCTGCCAAAAAAGGCCGAATCCTGGCCAAATCCCGAACGAATCCTGGATTTGGTGCATCCCTAATTTTTATTGAAAACTTGACAAGAATTGTGATAAAGCATCAGTTAATTTATAAACACCACATTCATATATAAACTATTCTATTATACCACAACTCCAAAGGGGGAAATATGTGATGATAGTTCCCTTTTAGCCATAAGCATTGATGTTTATTACAAAACTGATGTACTTCCTTGGTACAATAACGGATGAGGTAAAGTCAGCAGTATACCATATGGCATATTAATGGCTAATCTCACCATAGGTGTCAGTGTACTGGATTGTCCAGTGGGGCTCCAAGGAATTATACACTACTCTGAGCCCTGGAGTCCCTGCTCTGACTAATTTCACCTGAGGAATAATAACTGCCCTGGGATGGTTACTACTCAAATTCTGAAGCCTTTTTCTACCTCAGGCCCCTTCTAAGGCCTCCTGCTCTCCAGCAGCACCCACTCTAAAACTAGAGAAATCTGACACCCCTGGCCGGCTACAGAAGTGCCAAGGAAACACCTTACTCTGGAACGGGAAACAGCCCTCCCAATTGCGAAACAGTGCCTGTCCTAGGTTGGCTCAACCTGCCTGAGGGTGAGCAAAACCATTACACTCCCATAAGAGTAAAATGGGCAGTAACTACACTCCCACAAAAGTAAACTGGGCAGTAACTACACTCCCACAAAAGTAAACTGGGCAGTAATTACACTCCCACAAAAGTAAAGTGGGCAGTAATTACACTCCCACAAAAGTAAAGGAAGCAGTAACTAGACAGAGAGGGGAAAACAGCATAAAGTATAGGTATGGGACCTGTTATCCAGAATGCTCGGGACCTGGGGTTTTCCGGATAACGGATTTTTCCATAATTTGGGTCTTCTTGCCTTAAGTCTACTAGAAATTCAATTAAACATTAAATAAACCCAATAGGCTGGTTTTGCTTCCAATAAGGATTAATTATATCTTAGCTGGGATCAAGTACAAGCTACTGTTTTATTATTAGAGGGAAAAAGTATTATTTGGATTATAAATTTGGATTATTTGGATAAATGGAGTCTATGGGAGACAACCATTCCGCTTTCTGGATATCGGGTTTCCGGATAAGGGATCCTATACCTGTATATATAAATTAAAATACAAATTCAGCAAACATAAAGAATATAAGAAATTTACTGAAAAGGACAATATAGGCCTTTAAATGGGCAGTTCAGTGTAAAAATAGTTCATTTGGATCTCTTATTTTTAAGCAAATAAAATGTTAAACCTGGAGCAAAATGTGATGTAGAATCCCTCCTTACCACCACTCAACACCTGTGTTCCCAATTACTACCATTTTCACAACATAGTACTTTACAAGGAACATAGCTTAAAGTTCTTTTAGTTATTAGGTCTCTTTAGAATGAAAAGGGACATAGATATTCTTTGGATTTAAGACTCTCCTCATTGTATAGAGCTCATGCCTCTACTAAAAAAAATCAATGAAGCTAGACAAGGAACTGTAAATAACGCAGCAAGTAACATCAGAGAAAGTATTGATCATACAAAAGGTTACAGCCAAGAGATATTAGAAAATTAGTTTAACCTTTTCTTGTTACTGTACATTTTTCCAGTGAAACAAAAATGAAAAAGAAATTGGGGTTCAGTTTTGTCTTTGAAATGTTTTTACTTTGTGAAGATGAATTTAAAACAGCAGAAATACATGTTGGTAAATTGATGCCATTGACAGGGTCCCGCGTTAAAAGGTTCCAGCTGCAAGCCTCTCAATTTGCCATTCAACCGACATGTTGCACATTCTTTGACTTATCATCTCTGGATGATAAGGGAAATGTAAAAAGATGCAAAGTGTGCTGCAGATCTAGTAGCACCAACAACCATTTACCAACTTTGTGTTATTATATTACTGCAATTTTGCCACCAGGCATAGGGTATATCCTGCGCACAGGACCACCATCAGAAATCACAGGGCCCCATATGACAAAATTTTCTGGGCCCCCTGGGCTGCGCCCACTGTAAGCCCCGCCTACAGTTCCGCCCTCCCCACCCCACAGGTCTGCCCCCCACCACACAGTAAAAAAAAAAAAAATATTGGTGGCTAGGGTTCCCACATGTTAATAAAAAATAAAAAGATATTGGTGGTCCGGGCCCCCCATAAAAAAACATTTGTGGCCAGGGCCCCCCATTAAAAAATATTGGTGGCTAGGACCCCACATGAGAAAAAAAAATTGGTGGCCAGGGCCCCCCATTATAAGAAAATTGGTGGCCAGGGCCACTTAAACGTCCATGCCTTCCTGAATTCAGCAGCTCACAGAAAGATGGGGAGCCCGGCTAATCAAAAAAGTGTGGCGTGGCCGGGCCCTCCTTACCCTCGGGGCCCCCTACAACTCTCCCCCCTGTCCCCCCCTGATGGCTGCCCTGCCTGCGCATAAAGATTTACAAAAGAGTAGTGACAATAAGCTGCACCCAGTTATTTCAAACTGTAACATGTAATATTTTAACAAAGACTGTAGTATCATTAGATAATATTAAAGCAAGTGTGTCCTTATATTTAAAATACAACATTTCTAAATTTAATCAACTCTTGACTTAAGTATTTATAGTAGGCTTGGCACCTTTCGGCTTTAGGGAGAGCAGATGGGGGTGGACATATGATGTCAGGGGGGGCGGGTGATGTCAGAGGCAGTGTTTATGACTTCAGGGGAGGAATCAGTGACATTGAGGGTGGGGGTATGTCACGGCAATCTGCAATTGACCGATCACTGGGTTGAACCCGAAACTGGGTTGTCCAGTTCAAAACTGGGCAGGTGGAAACCCTACTTTATAGTGCTTAGTGATTCAGTTCAACCCCCAAAGCACCTAAGGAATATGCAGTGCTTCTCACAGCACATACATATACACAGAGCAGACAGTTATGGCATGCCAATCAAATGCAATTCCATTTCAATGGAGACATGTGGGTCTGGCGGAAGGATTATATGTCAATACTGATGTCAGAATGCAATGGTCACACAGGGGCTCAATAATTCCTTGGTACCAGGTAAGGAGGCATTATTAGCTGTATTTATTTGGGCAGTGCAGGTTGGAGGGAGCCAGGAGGAGAAGGTGCATGTACATAGTAAGAACATATTTTTTGGTTTTGCTGTAACGTAATATTATAAATTCTAGTCTAAATGAATAGATTTGATTTAGGGGGCATTGCAGCTTTGACTGAAACCCCACAAGAAAAAGAACTACCCACAAACCCAGCATGATTTCATTTTGTATTTATTTTGATAAGTGGAAACGATTTTCCTTCTTCCTTTTTTCTTCTCAAAGAAACAGTTACATTTACATACGGCCAAGAAGTTCAAAATACAATGAGAATATTTTACATAATGTTAATTAGGATAGTAAAAGTCTTATCTTTGATTGCTTTATGACTGTATAATTTGAACAGCATGTGATATGGGAAATCGCATTTCCATTCCAGGACAGAGAATGTCTCAATCAGTACAAGATGAGAAAATAGCATGTTTGTTCTAATTTAAGGCTTCAGAAACCAGTTGGTAAGAGTACAGGTCACATATCAATCATCTATACAATACAACTCAGTTTTTTTAATTTACCTCTTTGTATTCCACATACAGTACATGCAAATGACAGTGTTACGCCTTACACAGCATAGATTTTGATCATCATTAAATCTCAGTTCCTGTGATACAATGGATAATTTATCTTTATCAGGATGCTAAAAATGCATTGGTAATTATAGTCCTAAGGGTTTTTTGATTGGAATAGAAAATATATGTTATTCATTTAATAAACTTCATTTAATCTATCAAACAATCAATCAATCAAACACACACACACACAAAAATAGAAGAGTTCATCTGTGCTCAACCCAATATCAATATATTTAAGACATTGAGACATTTTTTGCAGAGGACTCTTGTATTTGTGTATATGTATTTTGTGGTCACAGCCTCATTGCACCCCTTACTAATGGTTTTAAAAATTAGTGGTGAGCACAACTTTCCCTTGTTTGTTATAGTTTATACAGGAGCAGTGACCAGCTCCATGTTGTAGCTCCCACCCTTCCCAACTATAGTCAGGTGATCCCACTGGTGTCTAATAAAAGGGCAGCCAAGTTTGGGAGTTTTACTTTGAAAGCAGCAAGTAAGTTGCAGGTAAAACTTAGTCCCTTTGTAAAATGTATAATGAAGCAATAGAATTCTTAATGAATCAGATGAAAATTAAGAGTAGGACTGGCCAGTAGTGGTGGGCGAATTTGTCCCTTTTCACTTTGCTACAAAGTTGATGCTGGCGCCCATTAAAGTCAATTGGCGGCCGTTTATCGTCCGTTTATCAAAATCGGCTATTGCGGCAAATTCTTCTGCCGAATAAATTCGCACATCACTACTGGCCAGACATGGGATGACTTTGACGTAGTTGGCCGGCTTAAATATATTGCAATATATGGACAAACAATCCCTGTTTTTTTTAAAGGGTAAGGCATTTTTCAGTAGCAGTATGCACAAAATGTCTCGATGTCTTAAATATATTGATAATACTGTAGGTTGAGTGCAGAGGACTCTTGTATTTGTCTATATGTATTTTGTGGTCACAGCCTCATTCCACCCCCGCCTAATGGTTTTAAAAATTTGTGGTGAAAATAATTTTTGTTACCTACATTGGTTGTGTTGCTGTGTTGTTATTTGGTGATTGCTCTTCCGTGTTTTATACATATATATGTATATATATATATATATATAATGTAGCTCATTTGCTTCTTCAGTGGAAGTACTGTAAGAGCAGAACCCTTACTACCCATACAGCAGGCAATCTTTCTCCTAGTCTGTGTTCTGCACCTCGCACTAGCCTCTCATGAAGGTTGCTGAATGAAGGCAGCATTGTATTCATTGGAGCAGCTACTGATCTCTGGAATGTTGAGATCTGTAAGGAACTTACCTCTGGTCGCGTTTACGGCGCATGCGCAGTGTGCTTAAAAGGACACTGAGAACCTGACTCCATTGCGAAGTGATCATCGCTCCTGTGAGACACTAAGCGTTATTTCTGATTGATTATTCTGTTTTGACTCAGCCTGTTTTCCTGGATCCTGCCTTTCTTGCTGCCTGAACTGACCCCGGCCTGCCTGACGATTCTACTGTTTCTTCGTTCCTTTTTTGACGTTTTGGATTAAAATTAATATTGATATTTACAGATGGCACTTTTATTGTAGCTCCCTGTAGGTCTGCTACACTTTGTGAGGGGGCGGGTGTGCCCAAACTGCCCCTACCAGAAGCACAGTAGCAGGGGGATAGCCAATCACAGCCCTGCAGTCACAGAACAAAGACAGACTTTAGTTACCGATCAGATCAGGCTAGCTGTTTTTTGGTTCCTATCCAGTGTGCTGAGTGCTGCCAGCTCCCCCGCACTGCCAGCAGGTATGAAGTAAAATAGATAGGCTGGCCAAGTAGTGTTTTTTGGGGTAATTTTTCAATAAATAAGCCCTAAGCACATAATTTTTAAGTCCATTCGTTCTATAGTTAGAGGAGTATAATGCACCGGCAGATTCTTATTTTTACACAATATGTCTCTTGTAATAAAAACAATATACAAAAAGTATATTATACTCAAGCCATATTCATTGAGCTCATGTTGAAAAGGGGTTTTTACTGTCCCTTTAAACCTTGTCAATCTGGCTTTGATGAAAAAGATGAAGAGCTCTGCGGATGTTGGTGTTGACTACTACCCTATTATGGCCTTGGACCTTTCTGCAGCAATATTTGCCTTTCCTCAGACAACCAAAGGATTACACACAGAAGGGTTTAGTGCCTGTATAAAAGGCCAAGCAAATATCAGAACAGGTAGCAGAAAGTGTAATCAATATATAGGCCAAAGATCAAAAGAGGCAGTCGTTTTCAGCAGAGCCAGCTTGGCACCCTAGGCACCCCAGCCGGGCAGCTCGCCCCCCATCCCCGTCTTCCGCTCATGCGATTTGGCAGTGCTCCGGTGCGCATGCCCATTAGTGCTGCTCACGTGCGCATGTCCATTAGTTAGCTGCACTCGAGTGCACGTCAGCACCGTTCGGGTGCATGTATGCCAGAAGGACTCACGGGCGGAAATCTAGTGCCTTTTCCGGTCTAGGGGTAGGCAGTAGAGGTACAGTAGCTGCCCAGTGCCCCCGAATCTTTGCGCCCTTGGCAGCTGCCTACCCCTAGTTCTGGCCCTGGTTTTCAGAGACCATATACAGGCCAAGGGTCTGGGATGGCAAAGAGCTTTAGTTTCAACAGGCTCTGTAGCAATACAAATACTAGTCAGAAGCAGCCAGCAGTTAGAGAAATGGAAGGATTATTATTCTGAGCTTTTTTATATCGCTTTAAACAAAATCTAACATTTCACATCAAAATAATGCTAGCAGAACTACAATATCCAGCCATATGTTTTCTTAACATGACTGGAAGACTTGGAAAAACTGACTGTAGGGCTAAAAACTCCAGCAAAATCACACATATTACTCTGACAGAAAAAAGAGAGATAAACTAAGATAAACTATTCACTAAAGTTTACTGGCCCCTATTGCAAAATCTGCAAAATTATACAAGTTATGGTCCCACAAAGCCCTTTTGATCACTGGCCCCTGCAGTCTATTGTCATTACAAAGTGGTATTCATGGAAAAACTAACCTCCCTCAAATCTTCCTTCTCAGTTAGAATGATCAGATTCTAAGCATATCTAAACATATATCACAAGCTATTAAAGGTAAAACATGATCTTCTCCCCGGAGAGGTACGAATGTCGCAACTAAGTGGGATAAGTTTAAGATGCTGCTTCTACACATTTGGAAATTGCTATTTTCTTTTGTTTTCCTTTGTTAATAAGACTGAGAAATATAAATATACAGATATGGGACCTGTTATCCAGAATGCTCAGGGGCGGGGTTTTCTGGATAACGAGTCTTTCTGTGATTTGGATCTCCATTTAATAAGTCCTTTTAAAAGAATTTAAACATTAAAGGGATACTGTCATAGGAAAACATGTTTATTTTCAAAATGCATCAGTTAATAGTCCTGCTCCAGCAGACTTCTGCACTAAAATCGTTTTTTTCAAAAACGCAAACTGATTTTTTATATTTAATTTTAAACTCTGACATGGGGCTAGATATTTAGCTAGTTTCCAAGGTGCCCCCAGTCATGTGACTTATGCTCTGATAAACTTCAGTCACTTTTTTACTGCCAGACTGCAAGTTAAAGCGATACCACCCCATCCCTTCCCCCCAGAAGCCTATCAGTAGAACAATGGGTAGGTAACAGCTTCCTGGTAGATATAAGAACAGCATTCAATAGTAGAAATCCATGTCCCACTGCAACTCGTTCAGTTGCATTGAGTAGCAGAAACAATAGCCTGCCAGAAAGCAGTTCTATAGTGGCTCTTTATAAAAGCACATGACGAGGCAAAATGACATGAGATGGAGCCTACACACCAATATTACAACTAAAGAAATACACTTGTTGGCTTAGGAATGAAATT
This sequence comes from Xenopus laevis, assembly GCF_017654675.1. Classification (NCBI taxonomy): domain Eukaryota; kingdom Metazoa; phylum Chordata; class Amphibia; order Anura; family Pipidae; genus Xenopus; species Xenopus laevis. The sequence continues at coordinate 16,402,310 of NC_054386.1, forward strand.
TTACATGGTAGAATGAACTATTTGCAGTGTAAACAGTGTAATTTAGAAATAAAAACGACACCATAAAATCACGACAGAATCCCTTTAAATTAACCCAATAAGGTTGTTTTGCCTCCAAAAAGGATTAATGATACCTTAGTTGGGATCAAGTCCAAGGTTCTGTTTAATTGTTATAAGGGAAAAGTAAATCATTTTTAACAATTTTAATTATTCAATTAAAATGAAGCCTATGGGAGATGGCCCTTCTATAGTCGGAGCTTTCTGAATAATGGGTTTCCAGATAATAAATCCTATACCTGTATAATACATAAAGGAAAATAAATAGAACATGAGTTAAACCTGGAAAAGTAAGTAATGTCAATTAAGACAAAGTTTTGATTCTAAATTTTTTTTACTGAAAATACAGTGAAATATTTTCACATTTGGATCTTTTAATGTTTTTACTTTGTAATATATACAGAAAAAGTTCCTTGTGACATTTTTTTAAGTCAATAGCTGAGAAATCCAATCTTTCCTGTGGCACAATAAGAAAAAAACCCACAATATTTACAGTACTGTATTGCTAAAATCAATTCAAATCAATGAAATGTATTGACACTGTTAAGTCAATAAAACACTTTTAGGGGCCGAATCACTAACTTCGATTGAATGATTCGAAGTAAAAAAACTTTGAATTTCGAAGTGTTTTTTGGGCTACTTCGACCATCGAATGGGCTACTTCGACTTCGAATCGAAGGATTCGAACTAAAAATCGTTCGACCATTTGACCATTCGATAGTCGAAGTACTGTCTCTTTAAGAAAAAACTTCCACCCCCTAGTTCGCCATCTAAATGCTACCGAAGTCAATGTTAGCCTATGGGGAAGGTCCCCATAGGCTTTCCTAAGTTTTTTTGGTCGAAGGATAATCCTTCGATCGTTGGATTAAAATCCTTCGAATCGTTCGATTCGAAGGATTTAATCGTTCGATCGAAGGATTATTCCTTCGATTGTTCGATCGCAGTTTTTGCGCAAAATCCTTTGACTGTGATATTCGAAGTTGAAGGATTTTAATTCCCAGTCAATATTGAGGGTTAATTAACCCTCAATATTCAACCCTTGGTGAATCGGCCCCTTAAAATTAAAAGAATTAGATCAAATCACTAAAATTTATTTTTGGACATTGACAGCTATCTGTTTTTTTGTTTCAGTCAAATTTTATGATCTTTATTAATAGATCACACCTTTATGAACTTGATGTAAACCATTTAAATGTAACAAAGCTGGTAACTCTCCTGTTCATTTTGCATGGACTTTTTTTTATCAACATTAACAGCTTTAATTAACAACAAAGTATTGACAAGTTGGAATGAATAGAAGGATATATGTGGCTTAAAAGACCACTTAGCTGGTTTTCCTGTCTGGTTTGTAACATTTTATTGAAAAGACCCATTGATGGTGCAAATTACACATTAGGGATCCTTTCATTATTGTAATTAAGTCTGGAAGTCTTAGGAGTTGTTTTTAAGCTTTGAAAATTAAGTTTGTATGTAATAAATTGTAGGTTTAAATTAATAGGCTACGATTCATGAAAGCTTTTTCTCTTTACAGTGTCTCAGAACTACTAGACTCTAAGTGAAAGCCCTTAATTGCTTTGTGGGCACATTTCCCACTAACAATCATTCTATTCAATCGATGTAGAAAACAAGAAAGGAGCTATGAAAGGTAGATCATGTCAAGTAAATCAAACTGGCAATACAAGTTCTGAAAAGATTGACAAATACAGTATATGCAAAGATACTCTTTATAGCATTCTATTGGCTAACACTGAGATACACAACCTGCCTCTCCCAAAGTGTTGTAGAATTATAGCTCCTAAGATTCTTGTGCAAGTGCTTATCATTTGACTGCCATGTTTTCAAATCACATCCTCTCTTTCATTAGCGGCCAATTACCAGTTGCCACCAGAAGTTTTTGGTAATTTGATGCCTCCTCCTAAGATACTTAGGGGCAGGCCCGGACTGGCAATCTGTGGGTTCTGGCAAATGCCAGAGGGGCTGCTATAAGGTGCCATAGAAAGTCAGTAATTAGTGGGCTGGTGGGGCCTGTTTGGGCCTCTCTGTGGGCTGATTGGGCCTCTGTGTAACTGAAATGCCAGGGCCTATTTTAATTCTCAGTCCGGACCTGCTTAGGGGTATATTTATCAAAGAGTGAAGTTAATAAATTTATCAAAGAGTGAAGTTCCACCACTAGAGTGAAATTCCGCCACTCTCCATTCATTTCTATGGGATTTTTATAGGCGTATTTATCAAAGTGGCGGAACTTCACTCTTTGATAAATTTACCCCTAAAAGTCATGGGCATGAAAGAACCCTAAATCCCACTGTTTGCCCATTTATTGTTATTTTATTGTCTTAAGGTGGAATTAAAGTTGTTTCCTTCCTTCGGGAAGTAAAAAAGAATCAGAAGAGAAACAATATGGAGAGGTGGGAAGGATTAGTACTCATGAAAGGGAAAACTAGAAATCAGAGCATAAAGCTGCTGGATTAATTTATGCAGTAACTTTCATCTGTCAGTTTGTTTTACCTGACATGATCTACTTTTCAAAGCTCCTAATGCATATGTTCATGGCACTGTGTGGGAGTGTAATGGCAAAAGGCAAATTAATTATAGGAATATGTTGCAGCAAAGCATTATCAGAGTGGGGAGTGTGTGACTTCAAGGATTAATAATGGCATTAGTGTACCACTCACTTGAAGACTTCAAGTCTGCTGTGACTATTGATGCAACTAGTGATGGGTGAATTTATTCGCCAGGCGCGAATTTGCGGCGAATTTGCGCGATTCGCGGCAGGCGAATAAATTTGCGAAACGCCCGCGAAAATTCGCGGAAAAAATTCGCCGTCAAAAACGGACGCCGGCGTCGAAAAAACGGGCGCCGGCGTCAAAAACGAGACGCCGGCGCCGTTTCGCAAATTTTTCGCCGTTTCGCAAATTCGCCCATCGCTAGATGCAACCCATTGTGGGAAACTTGTAATGCCAGCAATTTCCAAGGTTTTCTGGAACCAATGAGAGCACTTGTAGACAATTCATAAGAGCAGAATGAGTGGGCAGATTCTCAGTGCAAGGAAGGTGTTTGGGAGCAGGTACCTTAATCCCATTGATATGTTTTCTGTCTATTTTAGTATATGAGATTTCTCATCAGTGACTGACACAGGACATAATACTTTAATATTTAAGCAAAGTTCAAATCAAAAAATGGTTACTGCCTTGGGACTAATTTGCAAAGTGATTGTAAATAAGCCCCCTCTGTCTTCTGGTTTACTTGGTGTATAAAAACCTCTGCCTCTGATTGCACTTGCCAATTAAGATGTTATCATGGATGTTCTCTTTGTAATTGCTTTGTATTCTACAGCTCCGTGTAATAAACATTGCTGACATTTTGATTACATTGTCTTTATGGTCTGGTTAGATTGTGTTCCTTGAATAAAACATTTGCCTTTTTATTCTCATCCGTTCGTCCACATGGATTTAAAGTGCTTCCATCATTAGTATACACCTTTACACAATAGCTGATTCTTTGCATGCTGCCTAATCTATTTTAAAAGAATATATATTTCTAGAATATTTACTAAACTTATAAATGAAAATAACAGATGCTCTTTAGTGGATTTATGCTCCAATATCTCCAATATCCTTGTTCAAATTGCCTTTATAATATTGCTTTGCAATTTTGAAATTAATGTGTAAATGGTACTATTAGAATTCATCCAGGCATGAAAGGCTAAAAGGCTTAGTGAGTGAACTGATTGAATATTTAAGTGCTTTATTGAGTACTGTACCTGAAAAGCTCCTTCACCTTCGATCCATTCTTGTTTTACTTCCTCATAAATTTCAAAATGTGTCATAGTGTTTGGGGTAAGGAGATCATCTGTAAAGGCTGAAAAGGGCTTTGCCCTTTAATGGAATGTCCATCAAGTAGATTTATGGGTCAATTTAAATGATGAGAAAAAAAGTCTTCTATTTAAATACTTTATTGTTTTTTTCTCTTATATTCCACACCAGCTCATTCTTTTTGAGATCTGCATTACTGTACAACGTTTCTTTAATGAATGAGATTAACTTTTAACTAAACTCTTTTAGTTGCTTCTGCACTTCATAAAGTTTATACATATAGGGGCCGATTCACTAACTTCAAGTGAAGGATTCGAAGTAAAAAAACTTTGAATTTCGAAGTGTTTTTTGGGCTACTTCGACCATCGAATGGGCTACTACGACCTTCGACTACGACTTCGAATCGAACTATTCGAACTAAAAATCGTTCGACCATTCGACCATTCGATAGTCTAAGTACTGTCTCTTTAAGAAAAAACTTCGACCCGCTAATTTGCCATCTAAAAGCTACTGAACTCAATGTTAGCCTATGGGGAAGGTCCCCATAGGCTTGGCTAACTTTTTTCGATCGAAGGATATTCCTTCGATCGTTGGATTAAAATCCTTCGAATTGTTCGATTCAAATGATTTTATCGTTTGATCGAAGGAATAATCCTTCGATCGTTCGTTCGCACTATTTGTGCTAAAATCCTTCGACTTCAATATTCGAAGTCGAAGGATTTTAATTCCCAGTCGAATATCGAGGGTTAATTAACCCTTGATATTCGAACCTTTGTGAATCGACCCCTATATACTGTATCTTGTACTAACAGGTGCTAAAATCAAGATGAATACTCTAAAACAGCTAGACTTCAACCCACCCGTTGAGGTTTCATTCAGTAATAACATTGCTAATGTTAGTTCAAAACAAACAAAAAGGTAAAATAAACTGCATTCCTTTCTTTAATTTGATATAGCTAGAATTACATTTGACAATTACAATTGCATTTGACTATTTTAAAAATGGAGGAAAAAAATACAGAGTGACCTATGAACACTACTGTGAAACAGAATTGTGGACAGTGGCCACCAAGAGGTTCTCATACCTCAGCTTAACATCCCTCTCCACACTGACACTGATATTGATAAATATATGTGTAACGGTCAGCTGAGTCAGAGTTCTCTCCGAGCCACTAAATGCTTCTGTATTCCGTGCTTGAATAAACTTCCTTCTCTGATTGAAACTTTGAAAAGGGTGTTGGCTGCAATCACTGTGATAGACTGACACAGAGGTTTGGACCCAACAACTTATTACTATGGTCATGCTTTTCAGTGTCAGTGTGTCATAAAATCCCATTAGAACCTTACATGGACTAGTGTGTCATTCCTGGACTATTCACAGAGAAAGCCCGTAGACTAATAATAGCAACTTCTTAAGTGAAGAACTTGAACCCAGCCAACCCTGGTTTTTACCAACACAAGGAGCCCTGGAACTTTCTGCCAGGGACCCTACACGTAGCTGAGATTGTTCCAGGTAGGTAGGGGGCAGATGCGTAGTCAAGATCAGGCAAAGGGTTTCGGGCAGGCAGCAAATATTCAGAAGTCAAGACAAGCACAAAAATTCAAAACCAGCAGAACTATTCACAGAAAAGGGCTTGAGCAATGGTCTGAATACACAGAGACAGATTGGACAATAAAAACAAGCAGAAATGGCTAATATCAAAAGTGATAGCAGCATGTTCAACGTCATTGACATCACAATGTCATTGACGTCACAACGTCATTGACAGTGAGGTTGGGAGCCTGCACGCCTGGAGGTAAGAGCGTGTGCCAGTCTCCCAGGCCCTGTGACAAGAATTTCTTAATTTCTTTATCCCCCTTAAGTAACTCTCAGGGATTTTACTTCTCCAAATAATTGGGGGGCATTCTGTGCCAAATCTCCAAGTTTTACTCTGAGGTATTTTTATTTTAAAGATAAATTCTTTAGATATTCATTTCTTACTTAGTAGCTAACACATAGTGCTGTGATGGTTGGCATCTGCTCACAGACCTCATTAGTAGCATTTAAAAAGTGTTTCATTTTTTGTCTGTATCATACTCCTAATATAATGAAAAACTCTGTGTTATTAAGACACAGTTATATGTCAGATTGATCAATGCACATCATTTGTCTCAAAGGTTTGATTTGTAAAATAATTCTAAATATACAGCCTAGTGCCTATTTATAAAAAGGGCAAGGGAAGCAGATGGCTGTTACTGTTTGCTTTCATTTGAAAGGACATCTCATATTTTAAAGAAAACACATGTAAGATCATCTGACCAGCTGTATAATTTTACAGTAGCTTTAGCATTAAAAGACCTAATCAGAAAAAAGTGTGAATATACTAATGTACAAATTATAGAGTAATTTCAAATAGCTATACAGTAAAACTATATAATTAGTATCTGCTAATGCTGGTTTCTGCCAACAAAACTAATTCCAGGCTGCTTGACAGCACATATTATTAAACACCATATTTAGTTAAAAACATTCACATCCAAATGAAATATCAGCTGCTCTAATAATACATGAATTGTCTTTGCAATCCCCATGAAATTAATGCTTTTACAAAGACTTGCTTGGTTTACTTTGTCCTGAAAGCCATAATCTTGGGATAAGAAGCTAACAATATTGGTTTTATTTTCTTGAAAACATAGCTTTTTTTAATTTAACAATAATAATTATTTAATATCTACTTAAAAGGGAATTATTGCACTTGTATTTCCTGAGAAAAACCAAAAAGGCAATCTTAAACATTTACTACATCAAAAAACATATTTATGGGAACTCTCTATGCTAAAGCTAAATTATTATATTTGCTGTATTTATTAAATCAATGAAGGTGAAATTACCAGACCTTGCATGGAGAATAACATGAATGAAACATGTCTTTGTTAACATTATTTGTATGTTGGGTAGGCATTGTAGCTCCCACATGAATATTTCTACACCTTGGGGCAAATTTACTTATAGTCGAATATCGAGGGTTAATTAACTCTCGATATTCGACTGCTGAATTGAAATCCTCAACGTCAACTTTCTGAACTACAGGAAGAGGGGAAGGACAAATATATCAAGATGCAATACACAGCTTAAACATGGAATATAAACTAAGGTTGTGAGAAACATCACACACCTACCCTCCATATACTCACAGAAACTGAAATATCTATACTAATTGTAGATTTTATCACAATATCCAATGATATTGTGCTTGTCCAGGAAAACATCCAAGCCCCTCTTAAAAGCATTAAAAGACATCATCCGGCAGTGAATTCCACAACCTCACTGTGAAGTACCACCTGCTTCAAATGCAACTTCTTCTCCTCTAGTCTAAAGGGGTGGCCTCTGGTGCGGTGGTCCTCTTTATGGGTAAAAAGGTTCCCAGCTATTTGTCTATAATGTCCTCTTATATGCTTATGTGCAATCATGTAAACTCACAAGCATCTTTTTTCCAGATAAAACCACTCCAACTACTACTCAGGGCCGCTCCTGCAATGGGTAAGGTGAGAACCTTGCTTCAGGCGGCAGTGAGCGGCCAGTTACTAGGGGTGGCAAAAAGCCGCCTCCTGTAACTTTAAGAGCCAAATTTCCAGTTTTTTAACCTAAAATTTGGCTCTGCTAGTGCAGAAAGCAATGTAGCGCTCATTGCGCTAGCAATGCAGCCCCATTTGACACGCTCCTCCACTAAACTTTTAAGCGCGGATCAGAGGGAGAGGGGGGGTGGCATCATGGTTGCTGCCTCAGGCTGCAGCAGCCCATGGGTCGCCCTTGACTCTACCTTCATAATTTTAGTCTTCCATCCATCTAACGAGTTTAACTGCACGTCTTTGCACTCTCTCCAGCTCATTTATATCCCTCTTAAGGACTGAAGCCCAAAACTTCACTACATACTCCAGGTGAGGCCTTACCAGGGACCTATAAAGAGGCACAATTATGTTTTCATTCCTTGAGTTAATGCCCTTTTCTTTGCAACACAGAACTTTATTTGCTTTATTAGCAAGAGAATGACACTGCCTGAAATTAAACAATTTATCTACAAAAATCCCTAGGTCCTTCCCAGTGAAGGAACCCCCTTAGTGTATAACTTGCATTTATATTATTTCAGCCAAAGTGCCTTATGTTACATTTATCAACATTGAACTTCATTTTTCAGTTTAGTCCAATTTATTCAAATCACTAAATTGCCAACATCTTGCATGGAACTTATAGTTCTGCACAATTTTGTATCATCAGCAAAAACAGTGGAATCTCAGCGCCTAAACAGGTGCACACAACAATTTTTTTTTGTAGGGGGCGTGACTACAGTGTGCAAACATTGCAGAAGTTAAGAAATTTGCACGGACATATGTTCAAATGTGCACCTACACAGTGGCATTGATATTCTTAGACCGGTAATTTCTGGCATACTTAGTATTTGCGCATAATTTATCACAAGTATTGTGAAAGAAAATGCACAATTTCCTGTGACACAAATGTCAGTGTCCAAAGCAGCACATTAATTGCACTTTTAAACATTTTTGCATTACATTATTAAATAAACACATGCGCTGGGCAAAAGTATAACGTGTGTTACCTTTTTCGGCGCTGTGCTGTGTTAATAAATGAACCCCAGTATTTTCAGTGTCCACCTCCAGGACATTAATAAACAAGTTGAAAAGCAAAGGACCAAGTACAGAGCCCTGCGGTACTCCACTAACAACACTGGTCCAATTAGAACATGTTCCATTTACCACCACTCTTTGTAGTCTATCAGTTCTCTATCCAGGTACAAATACTATATAGGGGCAAATTCACAAAGCAGCGAAAAAGCGATAGCGACGTCTTCGCCAGGGCGCCGCTAATTCACTAAATCTGAAGTTGCGCTCAGGGAGGCGAATGGTAGTGAATTTGCACTAGCGTTAATTCATCAAGCAAAGCGAAGTTACGCTAGCGATGCCAAATTTGCATACGGCGCCAAGTTAAAGTTGAATGGATGTATATGTAGCAGCAAATACATTATACTACACAAGCCTGGGAAAGCTTCATTAAATAAAATAGAGTTGATATTTTGCCCTATACATGTGCCCACTGTATAGTTTAGGTGCCATATGCTTGGAAATGTAGGGAGGAAGGAGGGTGCCCCCAAAAAAATTTACAATCTTTTTCAGCCTATCACCCTTAAAAAAAGAAAAGACGCCAGTGTTTTTTGGGACTTAGAAAAAAATTCCAAACTTTTTTTGAAGCAATCCCAATTTACTCTATTGCACTCCGTCTGGTCTGAGGTGGCGAAGGCAAGTCTGGCGCAAGAGGTTACATTCAGTAAAATGCGCAAGTTAGTGAATTAGCGTAGTTATGTCGTCCCTTCGCCATAGCGCAACTATGCCTGCGAAGCAGCGCTAGAGTAGGTCAACTTCGCTAGTGAATTTACACCAGCGCCCATTAGTAAATCGGCAAAGTAACGAAATGATGTCATGCTGGTGAATTTTTGCTAGCGTTAGTCACTTCGCCCTTTAGTACATTTTCCCCAAAGTTCCAGGCCAACATTCCTTAATTTAACCAGTAACCTTCTGTGTGGCACTGTATCAAATGCTTTAGCAAAGTCCAAGTAGATCACATCCACTGACATCCCAGAATCGAGGCCCCTGCTTACCTTTTCATAAAAAGCAATTAAATTAGTATTGCAAGATCTACTAAGCATAAAACCATGCTGGTACATGCTGTGTAATTAATTCAGCTACATGTTCAACTATGTATGTGTTTTTTACAATTACAGTCTATTTTACAGAATTTTACAAAAATTCGATTTTCTCTCTTTTCCCCAAGACCTGAAGGCTCACTTAATTATACAGTATTTTTACCCAAAGTTCCACGGTAAAACTGGCTACACTCTAATGTAACTGAGTGTAATATGCCAATACACTTAGGGGTTATTTATCAAGGTCCGAATATCTGAACCTCGAATAATTCATAGTTTTCGGGGGGGAAAAAAAACTAAAAATTTTTAGAGATTTATTAATGTCCTATGGTCTAAAAGCTCTCAAGGTTCTGTATAAGTCAATGGGGACGGTCCCAGTTTGTGCACTGATGTCCATAACGATTAGGGATGTAGCGAACGTCGGAAAAAAAGTTCGCGAACATATTCGCGAACTTGCGCAAAAATGCGAGCGGTTCGCGAACGGTTCGCGAACCCCATAGACTTCAATGGGAAGGCGAACTTTAACATCTAGAAAAGACATTTCTGGCCAGAAAAATGATTTTAAAGTTGTTTAAAGGGTGCAACGACCTGGACAGTGGCATGCCAGAGGGGGATCAAGGGCAAAAATGTATCTGAAAAATCTGCCTGTGTGTGCTTGGAAGAGATAGTGTAGGGGGAGAGCTGTTAGTGATTTCAGGGACAGATGATAGTAAGTTTGCTGGCTAGTAATCTGCTTGATACTGCTCTGTATTGGAGGGACAGAAGTCTGCAGGGATTTGAGGGACATTTTAGCTTAGGTAGCTTTGCTGGCTAGTAATCTACTGTTCTCTTTAAACAACTGCCATACGTTGACCTTGTAGGCATTGTTTGCCCAGTTTTTTTGGACGCAGCCACTGAAGCACAGTTGCCAGAAAAAATATGCCATATAAATGCTGAAAATAGTCATTTTTCGCCATACGTTGACCTTGTAGACATTGTTTGCCCAGTTTTTTTGGACGCAGCCACTGAAGCACAGTTGCCAGAAAAAATATGCCATATAAATGCTGAAAATAGTAATTTTTCGCCATACGTTGACCTTGTAGACATTGTTTGCCCAGTTTTTTTGGTTGCAGCCACTGAAGCACAGTTGCCAGAAAAAATATGCCACATAAATGCTGAAAATAGTCATTTTTTGCCATATACGTTGAGTCAACGTATGGCAAAAAATGACTATTTTCAGCATTTATATGGCATATTTTTTCTGGCCTCTGTGCTTCAGTGGCTGTGGCCAAAAAAACTGGGCAAACAATGCCTACAAGGTCAACGTCGTTGACCTTGTAGGCATTGTTTGCCCAGTTTTTTTGGCCACAGCCACTGAAGCACAGAGGCCAGAAAAAATATGCCATATAAATGCTGAAAATAGTCATTTTTTTGGTCGCAGCCACTGAAGCACAGTTGCCAGAAAAATTATGCCATATAAATGCTGAAAATATAAATTTTTTTGGTTGCAGCCACTGAAGCACAGAGGCCAGAAAAATTATGCCATATAAATGCAGAAAATATGCATTTTTTTGGTCGCAGCCACTGAAGCACAGTTGACAGAAAAATTATGCCATATAAATGCTGAAAATATAAATTTTTTTGGTTGCAGCCACTGAAGCACAGAGGCCAGAAAAATTATGCCATATAAATGCAGAAAATATGCATTTTTTTGGTCGCAGCCACTGAAGCACAGTTGCCAGAAAAATTATGCCATATAAATGCTGAAAATAGTAATTTTTTTGGTTGCAGCCACTGAAGCACAGAGGCCAGAAAAATTATGCCATATAAATGCAGAAAATATGCATTTTTTTGGTCGCAGCCACTGAAGCACAGTTGACAGAAAAATTATGCCATATAAATGCTGAAAATATAAATTTTTTTGGTTGCAGCCACTGAAGCACAGAGGCCAGAAAAATTATGTCATATAAATGCAGAAAATAGGCATTTTTTTGGTCGCAGCCACTGAAGCACAGAGGCCAGAAAAAATTAAACCAGTAGGGTTTGCACCCTAGTTTGTAACGGTGGCGGAGTGAGGAGGAGGACGCTAAAGGACAGCTGTGTGTGGAGTCATGAGGCTTGAAGAGAAGGACAGCTGCATAGAAGTCAGAACAAGTCTTCCGGCGTGCAGTAACCCTCCGAGATCCACCCCTCATTCATTTTAATAAAGGTCAGGTAATCGACACTTTTGTGACCTAGGCGAGTTCTCTTCTCAGTTACAATCCCTCCTGCTGCACTGAAGGTCCTTTCTGAGAGCACACTTGAGGCTGGGCAAGACAAGAGGTTCATGGCAAATTGTGACAGCTCTGGCCACAGATCAAGCCTGCGCACCCAGTAGTCCAGGGGTTCATCGCTCCTCAGAGTGTCGATATCTGCAGTTAATGCCAGGTAGTCCGCTACCTGCCGGTCGAGGCGTTCTTTGAGGGTGGATCCAGAAGGGTTGTGGCGCTGCCTTGGACAGAAAAACATTTGCATGTCTGACGTTACAGACTGGCCAAAGGGCTTTGTCCTTGCAGGTGTGCTCGTGGCAGGATTACTGGCACCTCTGCCCCTGGAATGTTGATGAGTTCCTGAAGTGACATCACCCTTAAAAGCATTGTACAACATGTTTTGCAGGCTGGTTTGTAAATGCCGCATCTTTTCGGACTTGTGGTATGTTGGTAACATTTCTGACACTTTATGCTTGTACCGAGGGTCTAGTAGCGTTGCGACCCAGTACAGGTCCTTCTCCTTAAGCCTCTTGATACGGGGGTCCTTCAACAGGCATGACAGCATGAAAGACCCCATTCTCACAAGGTTGGATGCAGAGCTATCCATCTCCGCTTCCTCATTATCAAGGACTGCATCATCCACGGTCTCCTCCCCCCAGCCACGTACAAGACCAGGGGTCCCCAAAAGGTCACCACTAGCCCCCTGGGAAGCCTGCTCCTGTTGGTCCTCCTCCTCCTCCTCCACAAAGCCACCTTCCTCCTCTGACTCCACTTCTGGCACCTCTCCCTGCATTGCAGCATGTGCCTGGGTTCGTTCTGGTGATTCCGACCAGAAATCGTCAAAAATCGTCAAAAGGTCGCATGAGCCTGCAGGCATCGCGCATAAGCACCCAGTAACGGGGGAAAAAAATCCCCAGCTGTGCAGATCCAGTCCTACCACCCAGTTCAAAAAGGTACTCGTTGACGGCCCTTTGTTGTTGCAGCAGACGTTCCAACATAAGGAGCGTTGAATTCCAGCGAGTCTGGCTGTCAGAAATCAAACGCCTGACTGGCATGTTGTAGCGCTGCTGAATGTCAGCAAGGCGTGCCATGGCTGTGTAGGAACGTCTGAAATGGGCCGACACCTTTCTGGACTGGGTGAGAACGTCCTGGAATCCTGGGTACTTGGAGACAAAACGTTGGACTATTAAATTTAACACATGTGCCATGCAGGGCACATGTGTTAAATTGCCTAGTCTCAACGCTGCCAACAGATTGCTTCCATTGTCACACACCACTTTTCCGATCTGCAGTTGGTGTGGGGTCAGCCACCGATCGGCCTGTGACTGCAGAGATGACAGGAGTACAGATCCGGTATGGTTTTTGCTTTCCAGGCACGTCATCCCCAAGACAGCGTGACAACGGCGTACCTGGCACGTCGAATAGCCTAGGGGGAGCTGGGGGTGCACAGGTGTGGAGGAGGAGAAGGAGGACCCAGCAGCAGAGTAAGAAGAAGAAGAAGACGAGGTAGAGAGCGATGGAGGAGTAGAGGTGGTGGCAGAACCGCGTGCAATCCGTGGCGGTGACACCAACTCCACTGTTGTTGTTGAGCTACCCATTCCCTGCTTCCCAGCCATTACCAAGTTCACCCAGTGGGCAGTGTAGGTGACATACCTGCCCTGACCATGCTTGGAGGACCATGCGTCAGTAGTCATATGGACCTTTGGCCCAACACTAAGTGACAGAGATGCGGTAACTTGGCTCTGCACATGTTGGTACAGGTGTGGTATTCCCTTTTTAGAAAAAAAATTGCGGCTGGGTACCTTCCACTGCGGTGTCCCAATTGCTACAAATTTGCGGAAGGCCTCAGAGTCCACCAGCTGGTATGGTAAAAGCTGGCGGGCTAAGAGTGCAGACAAGCCAGCTGTCAGACGCCGGGCAAGGGGGTGACAGTCAGACATTGGCTTCTTACGCTCAAACATGGCCTTCACAGAAACTTGGCTGGTGGCAGATGACTGGGAATGGGAACAGGTGGTCAAGGTGGAAGGCGGAGTGGAGGGTGGTTCAGACGGGTCAAGGAGAGCAGAGGTAGAGCAGTAAGATGCTGGACCAGAAGGAGTGTGGCTTTTAGTTTGCCTGTTGCCTTTGAGGTGTTGCTCCCAAAGTGCTTTGTGCTTGCCGCTCATGTGCCTTCGCATAGAAGTTGTACCTATGTGGCTGTTGGGCTTACCAAGGCTCAGTTTCTGACTGCACTCATTGCAAATTACAATGCTTTTGTCAGAGGCACACACATTAAAAAAATCCCACACTGCTGACTTTTTGGAAGTGTGCGATCTGGCGGTAACAGTAGAAGTTGGCGGAGTTGGCGGTATTGGCGGCAATGGCGGGTGCGTTGGCCGGCTGAACACAGGTGCTGATACATGTTGTTGCCCTACTGATCCCTGCGGGCTGTCCTCCCTGCTTCTTCTAAGTCTTATTCTCCTACTGCCTCTCTGACTCTCCGTCTCTCCATCTGAACTACCCTCCTCTTGCTCTCTTCTACTAGGCACCCACAAAACATCAATCTCCTCATCATCATTCTCCTCAGATGCATCAATTTCTTCTGACACATCACAGAAGGAAGCAGCAGCGGGGACCTCCTCCTCATCACTCATTATGTCCATCTCTATCGTGTTCTCTGCCAGAATTAAATCTGGTGTAAGGTCCTCATCTCCTTCATCTTCTTCTGGCAATAATGGTTGCGCATTACTCAGTTCAAGAAACTCATGGGAAAATAACTCCTCTGACCCCAGTGAAGAAGGGGCACCGGTGGTGGAGGAAGTGTTACGTGGGGTGGCCATAGCAGTGGAGGATGAGGAGGATGTTGTGGTAAAGTTAGAAACGGTAGAGGATGGGGTGTGCTGTGTAAGCCAGTCAACTACCTCTTCAGCATTTTGGGAGTTCAGGGTCATTGGCTTTTTAAAACTGGGCAATTTGCTAGGGCCACAGGATTGCATAGCAGCACGGCCCCTAGCACGGCCTCTGCGTGGCGGCCTGCCTTTGCCTGGCATTATTTTTAAAAAAACAACAACAACAACAAAAACTCAGTTGGTTTTTCTGGAAACGATAATACACACAGCTAGATGGCGGGTTGAAGAAAACACTGTGCAAATAATGCCTACAAAGTCAACGTATACACTACTACAGCGGTGGATACGGATTACGTAAAATATATGAATGCTGCTTGAAAAAAAGTAACTCAAGTGGTTTTTCTAGAGACGATAATATTATCAATATTTAGACAAAATGTGAACAAGCTCACACAGCTCGATGGCGGGTTGAAGAAAACAGTGTGCAAATAATGCCTACAAGGTCAACGTATACACTACTACAGCGGTGGATACGGATTACGTAAAATATATGAATGCTGCTTGAAAAAAAGTAACTCAAGTGGTTTTTCTAGAGACGATAATATTATCAATATTTAGACAAAATGTGAACAAGCTCACACAGCTCGATGGCGGGTTGAAGAAAACACTGTGCAAATAATGCCTACAAGGTCAACGTATACACTACTACAGCGGTGGATACGGATTACGTAAAATATATGAATGCTGCTTGAAAAAAAGTAACTCAAGTGGTTTTTCTAGAGACGATAATATTATCAATATTTAGACAAAATGTGAACAAGGTCACACAGCTCGATGGCGGGTTGAAGAAAACAGTGTGCAAATAATGCCTACAAGGTCAACGTATACACTACTACAGCGGTGGATACGGATTACGTAAAATATATTATGGCTGCTTGAAAAAAGTGACTCCGGTGTTTTTTCTGGAGACGGTAATATTATGGATATTTAGACAGAATGTGAACAAGGTCACACAGCTCGATGGCGGGTTGAAGAAAACAGTGTGCAAATAATGCCTACAAGGCCAACGTATACACTACTACAGCGGTGGATACGGATTACGTAAAATATATGAATGCTGCTTGAAAAAGTGACTCCGGTGTTTTTTCTGGAGACGGTAATATTATGGATATTTAGACAGAATGGGAACAAGGTCACACAGCTCGATGGCGGGTTGAAGAAAACAGTGTGCAAATAATGCCTACAAGGCCAACGTATACACTACTACAGCGGTGGATACGGATTACGTAAAATATATTATGGCTGCTTGAAAAAAGTGACTCCGGTGTTTTTTCTGGAGACGGTAATATTATGGATATTTAGACAGAATGTGAACAAGGTCACACAGCTCGATGGCGGGTTGAAGAAAACAGTGTGCAAATAATGCCTACAAGGCCAACGTATACACTACTACAGCGGTGGATACGGATTACGTAAAATATATGAATGCTGCTTGAAAAAAGTGACTCCGGTGTTTTTTCTGGAGACGGTAATATTATGGATATTTAGACAGAATGGGAACAAGGTCACACAGCTCGATGGCGGGTTGAAGAAAACAGTGTGCAAATAATGCCTACAAGGCCAACGTATACACTACTACAGCGGTGGATACGGATTACGTAAAATATATTATGGCTGCTTGAAAAAAGTGACTCCGGTGTTTTTTCTGGAGACGGTAATATTATGGATATTTAGACAGAATGTGAACAAGGTCACACAGCTCGATGGCGGGTTGAAGAAAACAGTGTGCAAATAATGCCTACAAGGCCAACGTATACACTACTACAGCGGTGGATACGGATTACGTAAAATATATTATGGCTGCTTGAAAAAAGTGACTCCGGTGTTTTTTCTGGAGACGGTAATATTATGGATATTTAGACAGAATGTGAACAAGGTCACACAGCTCGATGGCGGGTTGAAGAAAACAGTGTGCAAATAATGCCTACAGGGCAAATAATGCCTAAAAGGTCAACTTATACACTACTACAGCGGTAGTAAAATAAAAAAAAGTAAAATAAAAAAAAATGAATATTAAAAAAAAAAAATTAAAGTTGGTGCTGCTGAACTACTAGGAGCAGCAGATTAGCACACCAGTCCCACTCCCCAACACTGCTAGACTAATAGCACTGGGCTCTTATAGTAGTAGTAGTAGTAGTAGTAGTAAAACAACAAAAAAATAAATAAAAGCAGTCCTTACAAGGACTACTGTTATTGCAGCAGTCAGCAGATGAGATCAGAAGCAGGACAGCTGCCCACTGCAGCTACATACAGAGCACTGCAGTAGAAGGTAGATTACTAGCCAGCAAAGCTACCTAAGCTTAAATGTCCCTCAAACCCCTGCAGACTTCTGTCCCTCCAATAACAGAGCAGTATCAAAACGATTACTAGCCAGCAAACTTTCAACTGTCCCTGAAATCACTAACAGGCAGCAGCTCTCTCCCTACACTATCTCTTCAGCACACACAGGCAGAGTGAAAAAACGCTGCAGGGCTTCGGTTTTTATAGGGAAGGGGAGTGGTCCAGGGGAGAGCTTCCTGATTGGCTGCCATGTACCTGCTGGTCTGGGGTGAGAGGGCAAAAAAAAGCGCCAACAATGGCGAACCCAAAATGGCGAACGTCGCGCGACGTTCGCGAACTTCCGGCGAGCGCGAACACCCGATGTTCGCGCGAACAAGTTCGCCGGCGAACAGTTCGCGACATCTCTAATAACGATATCCGACGAGTTTGTGATTTCTGTGCAAAAACTCTGAAAACTACAAAAAAAATCAAAGTTTTTGCGCAAAACTCTGAACAATTCTGAGTTTTCAGAGAAAACTCTGAAGTTTGCTTTGGACAAGTCAGTAGTAGCTGTTAAAACAATCCACACAAGTGCAAGGAGTATGATTGGTGCAAGTATACTTTATGGAAGGTATCAATGGGCACATCCATATTAGAACTGTTCTTAAATAAAAAAACATTTTAATATAATCCTGCACTCTACTCAGAAATGAAAAATTATAAAATGAAACAAAGTACATTAAATTATATGTACAACATTGATTTTGTACTGATTAATTGTATGCTTCTGAGTGTACAATTTCTACCCTAAAAGCTTTAGACTTGGAAGCATAGTTAAAATGCACTCAATTAAAAATAAAATCCAGATGCATTATCACATATAAACAGGAAAATAAACATGGTGCCCTTGACCTGCTCTTGATACTGTGCATAATAAGATTAACTTGATTGGATATTTTTCTTTACTGGGGTGGTAATTGGAATGATGAAAATCCAACCGATTCTGAAATGACTGCATCGTTGTAACATTCCAATTAATGCATGCCAAAAGGTCCTTTGTACCTTCAAAATACTGTGTACTTGAAGGCTGAAAGACCTGTCCACCAACTGAATACACAGCATGAGCGTTAGAAAAGGGTTAGAAAAACCTATTTATGCATCGTTGTAATCATGATTTGGTGCTTTCAGAACCAGTTGAGAAAATGTACAGGACTCTGTACCTCACATTTTCTTAGCTGACATTTCCTTTGGAGCTGATTAACATAATAATGTAGCAACCAAAATAATACCTACTCCCACCTAATTTCTATCATGAAAGAACAAAATTACAGCTTTAAATGCCCATTTAAAGCAAAATAATATCCTTAGAAAATGGGTCTTTGAAAGGATCAACAAAAAGCTTGTGAATAAGCCGAGACAGTACCCATTGAGCACATTTTGACATTATTTACAGTACTGTGCCATTTGCAAATACTGTATATATTGAAATGACCATATAATACATCACTGTGCCATGCCTTGTCTATGGAATGAATGTATATGTAGGGTGCTCTGCATGTCACGAGTAAGGTGATATAAATGAAGATTCTAATACTGTAGCAGAGCCTCTCCTCTATTTTTCTTATGTCTAGGTAGTGTCACTCATTGAAGAGGAAGAAGTTTAGTAAAGCCAGTTCTGAGACAAAGAAACTACATTTTATAAAGTAAAAGAAATTTTTTTTGCTCCAGGTTTCTTGCCATAACCAAAGCACACAATAATGTATTACTTATTTGTTTGAGAATCTCATGCTATTTTCAAATATTTTTCACCTAGGTCAACAAAGTGCCTGTGAGTGCAGACACAGGAGCGGATGGAAGCCAGTGGATAAGACTCAAGGAATGAAAATATACATTTTAGGTAATTGCCCTTAGTTCTAATAGTAGTGAGATGGAAAAAATACAGAGATGTATAACTATAATTGTAAAAGCAATAACAAATAAACTATGGGGAAAAATTCTGAATGTTGTGGTTGATTTCTTTGCAGAAAAGGAGGCATAATTACAAATACGTGACAAGGGGACTCCTTAAATAACCTTTCGTCTTGAGCCATCCCACTTTTTCTTAATGAAACACCAGGAGCCAGATATGCCACAGCATTTATTCACATTTTAGTTACTAATCACTAATAGTGACTGAGGTACTTTGGAGAAGTGCAGGTTTTGTAAATATTCAGGCTCCATTCAGAGACAGAACTTTTTGTTTTTTGCATATGCTGTACAGAATTAATGTATTGTTTGTGAACATCTAGAATATGAATTAAACACAAGCACAAACCTGCCTTAATTTGCACTGGGTGCCTGGAACTCTCTGCTGGGATTCAAGCCAGGGACCACTGGGTTTCTGGCTCTTTGCTTTAACCATTGGGCCAGGTGAGCAACAAGCAGCAATCTGCTCAACTCCTTGGTGTTCTGCTATTGTTCTCTGTCCACTCCTGTCCTGTTCCTTCCACTTCAGCCACACCGTCTCACTACGGTCTTCCATCTGCTTCATTCCATCAAGTTGTCTACAGTAACTCCAGTCCTGTTCCTGACTCGTGACCCTCATCACCCTGATCCTGTCCTTTTCTCTTCGAGTTCTGTGTGCACAAATAGCTCCTGCCTAAAATACTCCCCTTCCCACCTCTGTTTCCTCAGTGCCACCCTGCCAATCCCTGACAGAATGCTCAGGCCCAAGGAGTCTGTACGGGCTGTTACTGTGTCTTCCAGTTCTATTGTGATGGCACTTCTAGTAAACTTTCTGTCTTCCTAGAGGAGGTTCAGCTCCTTTCCAAAGAGCAATACTTTTTGAGCTCAGCCCCAGTTGATCAAGTAACTGAGGTTATTTTCTTCCTTCTGGAGGGGAAAGCTTGATCAAGGGCAGAAAATTTACAGAGCAATAAATCCCCTGTAATCTACGTTCCGCTGACCACGGCTCCAGGGGGGTCTTCCCCAGCAGCATCTGCTGCCCACGGCTTCAGAGGGGCTTCCCCAGCAGCATCCACTGCTCTCGGCTTCAGAGGGGCTTCCCTAGCAGCATCTGCTGCCCACAGCTTTAGAGCCAGTTCCCCACAGCATCCACTACCCACGGCTCCAGAGCAGGCTCCACTGCAGCAGCTGGCCACAGCTCCAGAGGGTCTTCCCCAGCAGCATCTGCTGCCCATGACTCCAGAGGGTCTTCCCTAGCACCATCCATTGCCCACAACTCCAGAGGGGCTTCTCCAGCAGCATCCACTGCCCATGGCTCCAGAGCCAGCTCCCCCACAGCAGCTGCTGCCTCATGTTCCTGTGCCGGATCCCCCCACAACAGGTGGTGTTGCCCAAACTGCAGCCTCTACCACAAGGCTGGCTCTTCCCACACTGCTGCTAGAACTCAGGGCATCCACGAGGGTGGATCTGCTGGCACTACAACCTGTACCCCAGGCATTTAAAATATTTAGGCGCATGGAAAGGACTGAGATAAAGTAAGGCTCTGCTGGGATTTGAGGTATAGATCTTTGGGTTTCTATGCTTTAACCATTGGACAAGGTGAGCAGCTAGCAGGCTGGCTTTTTCAGCCCATTCCTAGCAGCAGCCTAATTGGTTGTTTGGGGGCAGCCAATCAGGGCTGACCCTGTCCTATACTGTATAAGACCAGCCATCCTCACCAGTGCCTGAGCATTGGCCTTACTGAGTACTGAGGTATGGTACCTAGCTCTGATTCTCCGCTCTGGCCCCTGTCTGTAACTTACCTGTAACTTGCCTGCTCTTGCCAGTCCCTCTGCTCCTGCTCCAGCCCTGTTTGTCCTGCTATTTTCTGCTCTGATCCCATCTTGTTGCCATCCTGCTCTGCCTAGACCTGTCTCTACATCTGCACCGTCCTGTCCCAGAGTCTTTGTCTGCTGTCTCTTGCTGTTCTGCCATTGCTCTCCATCTACTCCTGTCCTGTTCCTCTTTCTGCCACTCCACACAGTCCTACTCTGGTCTTCCATCTGCTTTATTCCATCACGTTGTCTACAGTCACTCCAGTCCTGTTTCTGACTCTTCACCCTCATCACCCATATCCGGTCCTTTTCTCGCCGTTTTCTGTGTGCACAAACTGCTCCTACCTGAAGGACTCACCTTCCCACCTCGGCCTCCTTATTGCCCCAACCTATCCCTGACAGCGCCACTGTCTCTTTCTATGAAAAATATATTTCCACTTCTGCTATTTGAGTAGAGGAGGGTATTTTTTCACACAAAAGAGGATGCCTTGAGTGCAGTGAAGCCGAGGAATACTCTGCCGGTGAATCTTTGTACAGTAAGTCTATAAATAGTTTTGAAAGGGATACATATCCATCAGGTTTACACAGATATTTCTGTCTGCATTAAAAATTATGCAGCTTTCCCAACTTGCAATGTTATTTGTGATGAATAGTATGCAATGCATCTTTCCTGTCTTTTAGCGAAAGACTTGCGTAGCAGTACTGTACTTATATTTTAAAAATATCAATATTGATTGTGATAAATGAAGGCACATTTGCGTTAATATGTGTAGCTATGTTGGCAATATAACAGTGGAGATATATTTCACTTTAAAACAATTAATGAATGCCTTTACAGCAAAAGTTTAAATGATGACTACTTTTTCAAGAAAAACGTTATTTCGATTTACAGCAAAGCAGCATACATATACAGCAATACTGGTGCCTCAGGTATGTGCAAGCGAGCATGCATGTACATAGATGCGGGAGGGGTTGTGAAATGCGAGTCGGGGTGGGGACGAGGGTCCGAAGTATGGGTGGGCGACAATAGAGGTACTGTAAGTGCCTAGCCCCCCCACCATTGTGCCCTAGGCACATGTACAGTATCTTCTGCCTATGCCTAGTTCTGGCTCTGATATCCAGCCATTTTATGGTATCATAACACATCATAGACTATTATTATTATTATAACACATCATAGACTATTTACAGCAAAGCAGCATACATATACAGCAATACTGGTGCCTCAGGTATGTGCAAGCGAGCATGCATGTACATAGATGCGGGAGGGGTTGTGAAATGCGAGTCGGGGTGGGGACGAGGGTCCGAAGTATGGGTGGGCGACAATAGAGGTACTGTAAGTGCCTAGCCCCCCCACCATTGTGCCCTAGGCACATGTACAGTATCTTCTGCCTATGCCTAGTTCTGGCTCTGATATCCAGCCATTTTATGGTATCATAACACATCATAGACTATTATTATTGCCATAAATAGAAATAGAAAGTAGATGGAATAATAGAGATCCCTAGATTATTCTAGGTATAGATGGTGTGATGGCCTTACTATCTTTATCTGTGCTCTTCATCACCACCCTCCCTTCTTTTGAACTTATAAGTAAAACTATTTAAAAAATGTGTTGAGGAAATTTGCTACCCAACTATAGAATATAACAGAAAAATCAGAGCTTGGTGCAAAGAGCAGCATCAGGTGGCCCAGACCAACCCTGTCCTTACCACTTGCCAGAGAAGAACACAATGTGCAAAGTACAAAAAAGTCTGACTTTGTTTCCAAAATTATCCCTAGTGTTTGGCCCCCCAACCCAACTAATCAGACACTCTTTCTTCGAAAACCATAAAGGTTGGGTTCATCAGAAGTAGTGGCAAGGAGCCACGAAAGGCGTCAAGCGGGCAGCCTAAGTGTGTGTTTTGCTGCTGTAATTATGGAGATTTTAAATGAATTTGTGAATAAATCTTGACTTTTTAAAGATTTTTAACAACTGGCCTCCTCGGTGCTCCGTTCTTTGAATTTATTCACTAATATAAGGCTTAGTCCATTCTCTTTGACTTCTCAGTGTAACTTACCAAGTGCAGCAGAGGATGAATCTATGCATGTGGGGGGGGGGGGCTAATGTAAAGGTGTGGTATTGCATTTTTCTATTACACATTGTGTAATATTATAATATTGTATACTGTATATGCAGACCAGTTTTTGACACTTTAATGGCTCTGCCATGTAGCATTTTGGAAGTTTCCTATTTGTTGTTATTTTTTTCAAGGTTTTACCTTATTCTATAGCTGCGAGAATTTGCTTTATTTTTGTTTGAGGTAGGAAAAAATAGCTTCAGAGAAAACTATTTTGGGACAATGCAGTGGAGGGGCATTTATAAACTTGTTGCATCACATTTATTTGCATATGGCTGTTTTGCACATATTCCCCTAAACACTTAACTATTGCACTGCTTTTTTTGCAAATTAGATTATCCAACTGTTGACATGACAACATGTTTTGTATTAGCTACTGAATAATATTATACATGATTTCAATTGGTGTAATTCTCTAGTGCTTTTTTCATGTTGATAGAAAGCTTAAAGTGATAATTACATTTTGTACGAAGTCTAGGTATTATCATTTTTCTACCATGTTTTATGTATCTCTTTGATACGTTACCAGTACAATGCTCTAGGGGATAAAAGTCTTTAAAGGACAAGGAAAGGCAAAAAAATGAAATCCCATTTTTACTTTCTTTAATGAAAAAGAAACCTATTTCCAATATACTTTAATTAAAAAATGTGCACCGTTTTTATAAGAAACCTGACTGTATGCAGTGAAATTCTCCCTTCATTTACTGCTGTGGATAGGAATTGTCAGATGGTCCCTAACTGCTGAGCAGGGAAACAATCATACTTATGAACAGCAGGGGGAGCCCCAGCCTTACTTCCCAGCCATGCAGAACTCAAGCAGCTTTGTTTATGACGATCCCTAAGCAGCCCAGACCACACTGAGCATGTGCAGGGTCAGGGTCAGGCAAAGATGTTTAACAAAGTTACAAGATGACAGCCCCCTGTGGCCAACTTTGAAAGCATAAATCATTTGTTTGATTAGGCTTGCGGTGCAGTAAGTTCATGCTTATGTTTAGTATACAAAATACAGCATTTCTAGCCTTATTCTATTTTAGACTTTCCTTATCCTTTAAAGGGACTCTGTCATGATTTTTATGATGTTGTTTTTCTTTCTATACTGTTTACATTGCAAGTAATTCACACTACAATATAAAATTTAATTCCTGAACCAGCAAGTGTATTTTTTTAGTTGTAATATTGGTGTGTAGGCGCCATCTCAGGTTATTTGGCCTGGTCATGTGCTTTCAGAAAGAGCCAGAACTTTAGGATAAAACTGCTTTCTGGCAGGCTGTTGTTTCTCCTGCTCAATGTAACTGAATGTGTTGCAGTGAGACCTGGATTTTACTATTGAATGCTGGTCTTATATCTACCTGGGAGCAGTTATCTTGTGTTAGGAAGCTGCGATCTAATTACCTTTCCATTGTTCTGTTGTTAGGCTGCTGGGGGGCCGGAGAAAGGGAGGGGGTGATATCACTCTAACTTGCAGTACAGCAGTAAAGAGCGACTGAAGTTTATCACAGCACAAGTCACATGACTTGGGGCAGCTGGGAATTTGACAATATGTCTAGCCCCATGTCAGATTTCAAAATTAAATATAAAAAAATCTGTTTGCGCTTTTGAGAAATTAATTTCAGTGTAAAATTCTGCTGGTGCAGCACTATTAACTGATGAGTTTTTTTCCCATGACAGTATCCCATTAAACAAGTAAGTATTAAACTTTATTTGGGAATATTAGTGGCATAGAATACGTATTGAGTACAAGCTACTGTTTTAATATTACAGTAAAAAGGGAAATGTTTTAGAATTATTTATCATATCTGTATTTATCATATATGTTACACCATGTATATAACAAACATGTGAAGCAAACTAAGAAAGCTGGATGCTCTTTTTTAGCAATATTTACTGCTAAACCAAAACAGAAATATTTGTGTATTTAACCATACATTTGAACAATTGTTCAGGGAATTATATTGATTTGTAGCTTTAATATTCTAAGGACCTAAACATTTAGATGTGATATGCCTATAAAGGACCAACGTTCAAATCAGAAGAGAACAAACGGGAAATCTTTAATTATATTATCACTGTGGTTGATTGAAATTGGGGAGCGGAAGATTGTCAATGGTCAGTTGCCAGCTAGGCTACAAAAGAACAGGAACATTTAGGGGGCACATTTATTTAGGGTAGAATATCGAGGGTTAATTAATCCTCGATATTCGACTGTTGAAGTTAAATCCTTCGTCTTCAAATATCGAAGTCAAAGGATTTACCGCAATTCATTCAATCTAAAGATCAAAGGAAAAATCGTTTAAATCCTTCGAATCAAATGATTCGAAGGATTTTAATCCTTGGATTAAACTATTTTTCTTCGACCAAAAATTTGTTAGAAAGCCTATGGGGACCTTTTACTTGGCGAACTAGGGGGTCAAAGTTTTTTTTAAAGAGACAATACTTTGACTATCGAATGGTCGAATAGTCAAACAATTTTTAGTTTGAATTGTTCGATTCGAAGTCGTCGTCGAAGGTCGAAGTAGCCAATTCGATAGTCGAAGTAGCCAAAAAAATCATTCGAAATTTGAAGTTTTTTATTCTATTCCTTCACTCGAACTAAGTAAATGTGCCCCTTAATGAAGCTGTGGCACACTACACTCCTTTATAAATGAGCACATCAAAGTGTTTGAATACAGAATTTCCTGCAACAGGGGTCTCGACCATTAATTTTTACAAATATTTTAAAAAATATTTTTATTTTGTTAATTAAAATAAATGTTACATGGTTATATAAATGTACAGGTTCATTAAGATATCATTATTTCCTTTGAAAACAGGGTATTATAAAAAAAATACCTTTTATTTCAATTTTAACACATGCCTTCCAGATGTCCTTCAGGACATACAGTAACATTTAAGCCAATGATCTAACAATAGCTAAAAGTATGAAAGTTTTCAGGAAATAAAATCTATATTAAAGGTTTTTACCCAACAGCAAATTCATCTAAAGAAGCATTCACAGCAGGTTTAATAACTAAGCTGCACTTTTGTATAGTGCCATAGCACTAGGTCAGCAGCATTTTGTGATATTTCAAATCCTTTTCTTAGCTTAGAAGACCTTTGGACATAAACTCTCTCTGAGATTCAAAAGCCATTTCTATCACCCAAACCTAATAGAGCGCTGATTGCCTTTTATTTTTATGACTTTCATGTTGGCAAGTTCGATACATACTTTGAGCCTTAGCTTCTGTTACACTAAAATCTGTTCTTAGCAAGTTTTATCTTCATTTTCATAAGGAAGAAATCTTTGTGAATTCTAAGCTTTTGAGCATAATGTGCTATTTGATTCATATAAGAAAAGAAAATATCTAAACAGTTCCTACTAGCAAACACGAATTTCCATGTTTCACATAAGCCATAACATGCGTAATTTAGCAACATTGCAGAAATTTGTAAGAAATGATGTATGCCTCTGATATTTGTAATGGCAACTGTGCAATGCTATAAAAGGATTGTGGTGATAGCAGGAATGTGAGACCGAGGGGCACATTTACTTAGGGTCGAATATCGAGGGTTAATTAACCCTCGATATTTGACTGTCGAAGTTCAATCCTTCGACTTCAAATATCGAAGTCGAAGGATTTAGCGCTTTAACGAAAGATTGAAGGAATAATCGTTCGAAGGAATAATTAAATCCTTCGAATCAAACGATTCGATGGATTTTAATCCATCGATCGAACGATTTTCCTTCAATCACAAATTTGTTAGAAAGCCTATGGGGACCTTCCCCATAGGCTAACATTGAGGTTCGGTAGGTTTTAGGTGGCGAAGTAGGGGGTCGAAGTTTTTTTTAAAGAGACAGTACTTCGACTATCGAATGGTTGAATAGTCGAATGATTTTTAGTTAGAATCGATTGGATTTGAAGTTGTAGTCGAAGGTCGATGTAGCCAATTCGATGGTCGAAGTAGCCAAAAAAATACTTCGAAATTCAAAGTATTTTTTATTTTATTCCTTCACTTGAGCTGAGTAACTGTGCCCCCTACTGTTAGGTTCAATAAGATTTTCTTAAGGGGTTGCAGAATTGTAACTGTTACAGCTAATTGGCCAAAATGTGAACTATTGCTCCCTGCTATGTTCTTGCATTAGGTTAATATATTTCGATTGATATGAAGAGTAACAGACCTTGCCCTAATAATGGGTACAATTTACCATTGGGATTTAGCTGCTGGGAGGTTTATGGAACATTGACGATGAAGAGATTAGTAAGAGCTGAGAAACGTATTCGACAGAGTGACAACGAGGTGAAATTAGACAGGGTCAGGAGAATATGCTTTGGTGTTACAAATGTCCACACAATAGAACACACTATAATGTTATAAGAAATACATAGTGGAAATTATTGTTTAGTCTGGTTGCCTAGTTCTGCGATAACCATCAAATTGTTGATTTCATCCCACAAAAAATAATATGGTATGGAAGGAGGAAATGATAAAAAGGAGAGTGTTCAAATGAGCAAATGATTGAGCAATACCTCATAAATAGGGTGGCTGCAATTCAGTTCTATTCCAGTCTGCTTGTTGCTTAACCAAAAAAAAGTGATATTTGATAAAGATATGATACATTGATATTAAGGGGGTTATTTCCTTAAACTCAAACTTTTCTCATTATTTTATTAAAACAATTCAACCAAACTCCCATCAACGATTTTAGCTTATTTATCAATATAATAACTCAAAACATTCAGTGTGGGAAAAGACTCAATAAAATTGTGAACAAATTTGAATCATATGATTTTTTCAGATTTTCCGCTCTAAATCGGATTATTATCTAAAAACCATGAATTATTCAGATTATTGTACGAAACCCAGTGCAAATCATGATAGCTTCCAATTGTAGAAGGAACATCTGCCATTGACTTCTGCATGGCCTCCACAGGTATGAGATGGAGTATTTTCAGATTTGAACTTTTAGCAGTCTCTAGGTATAATAAATCTGGAAAAAAATTGAGAGGGTTTTTTTTCGACTAAAAATTTGTGTTTTCCCCTTTAAAACCCTGACCAGAAAAATTTGAGTTTTAGTAAATAATCCCCTGTAACAACAATATTTCAACAATATTTCTGTTGTTTGTTTTTATAGTACGGGACTGATTTATTATGTGATGATAATTTTAGGAACAGTATTGATACTGATATCTCTGAGCTCTAACATCCCTATGCAAAAGTGGTGTGACTACTCAAAGTAGTCAAGCACATCTGCCAAAGGGTCAACCCTAGACACAAGTGGCTGTGGCCAGGTGTATAACCTTCTATGCGTATGAAACCAGATATTTATATGCAAAATTCTTGCAGTGGCCTGAGGGGATGTATATGCACTAGTGGGGCCCCCTACGTAAAGCTGCCACCCTAAGATGCTTATATAGAAATAAATCCCTTAAAGTCACCCCTGAATAACCATAGGTGACCTGAAGGCCATGCTGGAGTTTTGAACTTTTTTAAAAAGTATGAAAGTGAAAACCACATCCTTGCATTGATACAGCACAAACTATACTAAATAAATGCCTGTTTTAAATCAATTCCAGCCTGTATAGTAAAAGTTATTTTAAAAAGCTAGACATCTTTTGTGTGTATCAAAGTTTCATTCAATGAGAGGATTATCTGACTGTTGACATGGCAATTTATTTGTATTACTCAATTAAAAAACATGATCGTATACATTTTGGTAATTCCATAGTTCAATACTTTGTTCCTTTTGATAATGGCTTAAACTGATAATATCGTGTTTGTATGAAGTATAGATATTGCAATATTCTCATGGCTCAATAATGAATGCAACCCTATTTTGCATTATGTAAGCTGGCCTTTGTGGTATAACAGATAGGAGTGTCTTTCTCAATCAAAGAGATTTGACTTTCCTACATCAGTAGTGGAAATACTGATGTGAATAGTGGCTCTTTTCTGATGTATAACCAAATCTTAGTTTTTTTCCTTTATGAGGCCTTGGGGACAGTGATGAGCAAAATGTTTTGGCAGGTTTCCCCGTGAAAAAGACACCCTTAGGGTCAAATTCACTAACCACCGAAAATTCGCCAGACACGGCTTTGCTCACAGCGCAACACTTCGCCAGGCGTAGATTTACCAGGAGAACACTAAGGGGCCCATTCACCAAGCTCGAGTGAAGGATTCGAAGTAAAAAAACTTCGAATTTCGAAGTGTTTTTTTGGGCTACTTCGACCATTGAATGGGCTACTTCGACCTTCGACTTCGAATCGAAGGATTCAAACTAAAAAATCGTTCGACTATTCGACTATTCGACTATTCGACTATGCGATAGTCGAAGTACTGTCTCTTTAAGAAAAAACTTCGACCCCCTAGTTCGCCACCTAAAACCTACCTTAGCCTATAGGGAAGGTCCCCATAGGCTTGCCTAAATTTTTTTGGTCGAAGGATAATCCTTCGATCGTTGGACTAAAATCCTTCAAATCGTTCGATTGAAAGGATTTAATCATTCGATCGAAGGATTATTCCTTCGACCGTTCGATCGAACGAATTGCGCTAAAATCCTTCGACTTCGATATTCGAAGTCGAAGGATTTTAATTCCCAGTCGAAACCCTCGATATTCGACCCTTGATGTATTTGCCCCTAATTCACTAAAATCTGAATTTGCGTCCAGGGCACCAAATGCTGGCGAAGTTGCGCTAGTGATACTACGCAAGTGAAGCGAAGTTGCGCTAGCGTTGCCTAATTTGCATACAGTGGGAAGTTAAAGTTTAATGGACGTGTATGTTGCAGCCAATACATTACATTACACAAGCCTGGGAAACCTTAATAAAATAGAGTTGTTATATTGCCCTACACATGAGCCCAGTGTATAGTCAGGAAATGTAGGGGGGAAGCCGGGTACCCCAGAAAAAATGTACAATCTTTTGCAGCCTATCGCCCTCAGTAAATCGTCGAAGTAACGAAATGATGTCACACTAGCAAATTTTCGCTAACGTTAGTCACTTCGCCCTTTAGTAAATCTGCCCCTATGTCTGGCGCTTGCAAGTTAGATAATTAGATTAGTAGTATACAACCAACGTCCATTTCCCCTGTAAACAGTAGTCCATCAGTACCACTATTCAGACAGGATTATTTTTACGCTGATAATATAATTATCTACATCACAGGGACATGGAGTAGCATTCCCAGTTTGCCCTTTTTTATCTCAGGAAATAGCAAATAATAGCATCAGAGAAAATCCAGTAAACTCTTATATTACTCTTATATAGTATAGTCTTATAATAAGGTGACTCATTTATTTTGATACAATACTGTACAGAAGCACAATTAATTTATGCTGCAGAATAATTAATATTTAAGTACCTTATCAAATAACACTGTTTACACTGGCAGTTTAGACAAATACGACTAGAGATTTCTACAGACTAGAGACTAAACTAGAGATTTCTTCAAAACTAATAAACTACTTTAACACCTCAATCAGAACTGAACTATGCAGAACTAGAAGTTGGCAAATTGAATAATGCTAAAGCTGTATTACTACTACTTATATATAAGTATAAAAAAGGTTAGCTTTTTTAATGGATAAATGAGTGGGGCTAATACCAACTCATAAATGGAACAACAATTAGAGACTGAAAACACATGTCAAAGTGAAATAAAGTGAAATCATTTTATGATTTAAATCCTCATAGTTTAATTATAATAGTATGATATGACAGTGTGATGGTTTTGGTCTTTGGACAGGATGGTTAACCATATGAAGAATATGAATTTTGAGGGTATGCTTCTCCATTTCTCAGGTGTATACCCTGCAAAAAATGTCCATATATAAATAACACGAATGCTAGGGTCGAGGTGAAAATTTTAATTTTTTAATTCGAATTTCGAGGTAATTTAGGGGGCCCATTTACTTAGCTCGAGTGAAGGAATAGAAGAAAAAATACTTCGAATTGCGAATGGTCGAATATGGCTACTTCGACCATCGAATAGGCTACTTCGACCTTCGACTACGACTACGACTTCGACTTCGAATTGAACGATTCGAACTAAAAATCGTTCGGCTATTTGACCATTCGATAGTCGAAGTACTGTCTCTTTAAAAAATACTTCGACCCCCTAGTTCGCCACCTAAAACCTACCGAGGCCAATGTTAGCCTATGGGGCAGGTCCCCATAGGCTTCCTAACAATTTTCTGATCGAAGGAAAATCCTTAGATCGATGGATTAAAATCCTTCGAAATGTTCGATTCAAAGGATTTAATCGCCCGATCAAAGGATTATTCCTTCGATCGTTCGATCGTAGGAATATCGCTAAATCCTTCGACTTCGATTTTCGAAGTCGAAGGATTTACATTCGGCAGTCGAATATCGAGGGTTAATTAACCCTCGATATTCGACCCTATGTAAATCTGCCCCGTAGTGTACTTTGCCTAGGGAATAGTCTAAATTCAAATTGAATTTGAATTTTTTTTGAAAATTCGAATATCGAAATTTATCATTTACAGTCTCTAAAAATTAGACTTTGGCTATTCGCCATCTAAAACATGCCGAAATACTGTTTTAGCTTATGGGGAACTTCCTAGAATCTCCTAGAAGTTTTTTAAAAAAAACACTTTGATTCAAATTCAATCAAATACGATTAGAATCGTAAGATCGAATACAGCCTATTCACCTGAAGTTAAAATTTTTTCTTTTTTTAATGAATTTCAGTTGGTCTTTTTTTATTCTAATTTCGAGGTGAAGGGAGTTTAAAAGACTCTCATCACCTCGAAAATTCGACCCTTGATAAATCTGCCCCTTAATGTCAGCTAGTGTCAGGAACTAGTTTGAGGAGTCAGTGAAAGAAATTACCTTTCCAACACTTCCACAGAGGGCCAGTTAGGTCTAGCTTTATTTTTGTGTAAGATGTGCAAATATACAGTGGACTATGGAAATTATTATTGATAAAAAGTCAGTTTCTAAAATGTTAATATTGCCTCAGTTATATAATTAAGGATCCCTGTTTTGAGATATATCTCTCACTCTCTTTCTATTTATATTTTAATACTTGCCTTTTTGGTAGCACAAATTAATGTTCCAGTAGGAATACTGCCGTTATGTAAGAATGCTAGTTTATCCGTAACATAGAGAGAAACCGATAAACCAGAATGAGCAATTAATCATTTTGTCTGAACATTTTTGAAAAATTGAATTTGGCTTTGTGCAATCAATCACCCAAAGATAGGCCAAACCCCTAAAAGGAACAGCCATTAAGCAAACTGATAAGATCCACATGGAAGCTGAAAGTGGAAAGCAGTTACAAGGGAAATGTAATAGCTTTGTAGTTGTAGGAGATTGTAACCCAGCATGTATTCTGAGACGAGGAAACATCTTATTTCTGCCATTAATAAAATAAGATGAAGATGCAAAGCAAGTTTTATTTAAAAGTTTAAGAGGGAATGAAATAACATTTGCAAATCAAATACAAATTCGCAAAAACAAGATCAAAAATTTGCATTTTGCCATGTAATGTTTTTCATAAGTCTTTTTATTGTTTTGTGAATTTTAATTGGGCATTGCAAGACGTGCTTGAAGGTGGCATATTCTTTTGTTGCAAACCATACAAACCATGCAACCATACAACTCACAGATTTTCTTCCACTGTCACTAAACAGTTTCCAGGTTTGCAAAAGTTTAATTTGCACAAAGGAGAATTTGTTTGTACAGAGGCATACATTTTCGCTAGCATTCATTTATGCCTAGCAAAAAGTCGCTAGTGATCTTATGCTTAGGTAAATTTGAATAGGGCGGGTACAATCCCGCTTAAAAAGAAAGGAAAGTTGCCAGCCTTTTTTCAACTTAATGCATTTTCGGCAGACAGGATATGATGTAAGTGACATAAGATTGAGGATGTAGCTTCATTTTAGCAGTTCGCCTGGTCTGAGGTGGCAAAATTAACTCTGGCAAAAGAGGTAATGTTCAGTAAAATCCGTACTTTAGTGAATTTGCGGAGCAATGACCTTTCGTCTGAGCGAACAGTCATCTGGTGATACAGTGCGAACAAACACTAGAGATTTGTCGTCTGCACCTGTTAGTGAATTGGCGATATCCCTGCGAATTGGATTTCTGGCGAATTCTTGCTAGCGACGGCCACGTCGCCCTTTAGTAAATATGCCCCATTATGTAGGTGGAGGGCAGGCCAATTGTAGTATGCTACACTCCTAGGACTCCTAGGACCCTAGGACCCTTGTGACAGCACCTTCTGACACCCATGTGCCAAACACTGGACCCTAGCCACCACCCCCCTGACAAGCATCCATAGCAAACTGTGACAACATAGCCAATCCGCCCTCTTCCCCATTGAACCCAAAGGGAGGGCAGGTGGGACAATGTTCCTTCCTCCAGAAGGTAACAGAGACCTCTTCTTTGGTTTCTCCTATTAATATCTTTCTTTAACCTGACCTCACTTTAGTGTGTTTTAAACCCTCTCCAAACGATCTCTGTCCTGTTTCTATTACGCCTACAGTTTCTGGCCAGCCCTTCCTAGCACAGTCAGAGCTCCTGCCCTTAAAAATATGGAGCCCACCTTCTTGATGCTTCAATCATGAAGAACAAAGAGGGGATGCAAGGTGCCCTGAAGCTTTGTACTGTATATAACACTTGCTTAGAGCAAGTATGGAGTACAGGACTCCCTGGCACTTGTGATGCATGTGTGATCAAAGCCACTTTAGTGTGTAAAGTGATTGTGACTGACATTGGTAAAATGAAACTATAATATGTTTTTTTAAACACAAAGCTCTCCTAGGGCCATATTTATCAAGGTTCCAAACTCCCATACACTCAAAATTTGGAAAAAGATTGAAATTGATCAATTAAAATTTAAAAAAACAACAACAAATATTTCTAATTCGAATCAAAACCAAATCAAATTTCTCCAAACAAAACTTGATTTTCAGGAAGGCTGCAAACAACTCCAAATTGATCCCAGGATGTCCCCCATAGGCTAATATTTATCTGTTATGGAGTGCTCAAACCCTTAGTTATAGTGATGGGCGAATTTGCGACGTTTCGCCGCGAAATTCGCGAAATGGCGAAAAATTCGCGAAACGGTGCCGGCGTCTCGTTTTTGACGCCGGCGCCCGTTTTTGACGCCGGCATCCTTTTTTTCGAAAAAAAAACCATTTTTGATGCCGGCGAATTTTTGCCGCGAATTTTCGCGGGCGTTTCGTGAATTTATTCGCGGGCGTTTCGCGAATTTATTCGCTGGCGGCGAATCGCGCAAATTCGCCGCAAATTAGTGCCTGTAGAATAAATTCGCCCATCACTACTTAGTTATGCACCCAAGAGGGTGTCAGGTGCTAAAACTGAATGACCTTTGCCTGCCCTTCAGGTCTTGCACCTTCCTTTACTATTTAATGCCACCAACATTTAGTCTGCTCTACATAATGCTCTATTATCTCTCATTCAAAATGATTGGTGCTAAACAAACACAAAACAAACTTTAATTTGTTGTTTACTTAGTATTTCAGGCTATTTCTTCTTTATACTGTGATGTCAAGAAAAAGTTACTAAATACAAATGGAGGAGACCTTAATGAGGGAGAGACCACAACATTGTAAACGCAGAGCTGTGAGCCTGTAAAATTACAAATCAGGGGGATGTGCCACCGAAAAATTGTGAGCGCATACATAAAACCTCTACTCACCAGATTTCTACCGCTAAAAATCAGAAATTGGGGGAATGCATCAAAGTGACAGGATACTGGAGGCCAGACCCAAAAATCTGGTAACTCTTGATAAAATCGTGGGAGTTGACAGCTTTGTATACATGGACATTCACATTTTCTAAGTAAGTGGAATTCACATTGGCTAGAATTAATTTAGTCAAGTGGGATTCAAGTAAGCCAGTATGTATTTCATTAATAATGAACACTCAGTGCACAAAGAAATTTCACAATCATCCATTTATTTACTAGGTTGAAGGTGGCACGCAGGTAGTCTGCTCTTAGCTGTAACCAGGGTCGGACTGGGGGACTCGGGGCCCACCGGAACTGCTGTCCAGGGCCCCCATCCCCCTACTTTGACATGCCGCCCCGTTATGCCACTGTTGGAGTGGTAACTAAACAGTTTCTGGGTTGGCAAAAATTCATGCGAAGGAAAATTTATTTACACAGAAGCATACATTTTTGCATTGTGACTTTTATTACATCCCCCTTAGTTTGTTAACAAATTCTACTTATTATTTTGCTTCCACTTATTATTCATATTGCTATTTTTAAACAAATTTTTGCTATGTATGTAATATTACCCACCCAATCTAAGCAAGATAGTACATTTTGAAGTATAGGGAAAGAGTTTAGTAGTTTCGAAAGGGTCCAATAAAATATGAAAATGACCTTACATGTCCAAGATCCATTGTGGAGAGCTGTGAAGGAGAAACACAGTGAAAGAAAATGAGTATGTTTGAAAAAGATCAGAGAACCTTTGAATTGTGAAAGATAGATCAGTAAAAGGCAAGGACGAGAACAGTGTGTAATACTTTCAAAGAAAGTTACAAGAACAGTGTGTAATACTTTCAAAGAAAGTTACAATTATTTTATTTAATAAAAGGCATAAAAAGATTTTTGAATGCACAAAAAAAATTGCAAACTATGACTTTTTCCTCAATTGCACTTGATTAGAGAATGAAGCTATATTAAAGCTCTTTAATACTGCTTCTTTCTGCAATCGTCCCACCACCGGAAAAGTCAAGCTAGCGTTTTTTTTACCATTATTTTGTATTATTTTCAAATTGCAAAAATGCTGTCAATAATTGTTGACATCCACTAAAGGCTCCCCTATTCTGCTGAATTGATGCTGGAGTTGCTATGAGTAATCACCATCATACAAAGCTAAGGACATTTATTTAGTCCTATTATTACTTGTCTATTTTCGAAGAGCAAAGCTCTGAGAAACATGGTTGAAACATACTGAGGATCCATAGATCTGAAATGAGCAGTGTCGAAGGAATGGGAGGTAACAGAACCCTATTGTTATCCCCAGGGAGAAGTAAATGTAGTGCAAATAGTGGCCACTGAAACCTGTAAGTAGAATCTTGATAGTTGTGGTCAAATACTATAGGTATTATAAAATGTGGTGTTCATTTGTTTTTAGAGTTGATCGGAGTAGAATCAAGGTACAGTGCAAAAGGTGGGTAAGTGGAGACATGGAGGCTGTGGAGAGGTGCTCATTGGTTCTTAACATTAAACTGACCAATTACCTGAGGATATGAGACATTCTTACAAGGTTTTAGAGAAGCACATATTGCTTTTGTTTTCTATGAATTTATAAACCTTTATGATCTACAGACAAAAGTGAAGCCTTCAACTGTTCGAATACAATGTATATAGTGTGATGGAGCTGTCAAACACACTGGATCTGATTTCTTTCTAAAACCTTAGTCCAAAGAAGTAATGATACCTCCAGAAGATCCATCAAGTCTGCATATGCCTGAAAAGAATAGGCATAGCCAGTTTGGGAAGATAATCCTGTCACCTAGACTCCAATTCGTCTCCACTCACCTGTTTGAGAACAATATGGACTTGCTGGGAGGTTGGGCCAAAAAAGGCATAAAAGGATCCACCAGGAGAGACTTCGAATTCGCAGCGAATTAGCGCGATTCGCCGACAGCGAATAAATTTGCGAAACGCCCGCGAAAATTTGCGGAAAAAAATCGCCGGCGTCAAAATTTTTTTTCCGAAAAAAATGGACGCGGGCGTCAAAAACGGGCGCCGGCGTCAAAAACTAGACGCCGGCGGCGTTTTGCGAATTTTTTGCCGTTTCGCGAATTTCGCGCGAAATTCGTGAATTTTTCGACGAAGCGAAACGGCGCAAATTCGCCCATCACTAGTGAGTATCCGCACTCCACGGCACACTGTTAAGGCTTGTATAGCCGGGTGCAAGGTTTAAGATATATATAACATAATATTCAAGAGAACCAGCACTCCCATATATATAAAAAAACTCTCTTTTATTTTTGTTGCATCAGTATCCAACGTTTCGGCCCCTGCTGGGACCTTGAGAAATACACACATATATATATATACCAATACAGGTTGGGGATGGATTGTCAGGATAATTAAAGATTCTTTGGGTACCCTTACTGATGGACAATATCAATGTATATCGTCGCTAAGATTTGAAAAAGGGGCTGCACTAAATTATTTTGCTTTTGGATCCAGAAACTATTTCCATTATTAACGCTACATTCATTCATTTATCATCTACAATCATTTTATTTTAAATTTAATAGTACTAAAGCATTGTTTTTACCTATAATGATGAACCAGTGACAAAGAAGCTACACGGCAGAGGGTTATGTTATATAAAGCATAATGGTTTATCTAAAAAGTTCTACTAGTAACCAATAGCAACCAATCAGTATCCAATCATCAGGAAGCAATTACTAGTCAGATGTTTGAATAAATATGAATGCAGTGGGTTTACTTGATTTTTTGCTTTCTGATACATCACTCTGTTTGATGTATCCCTTAGATATACTTGCCAGAATAAGAGCACTTTGGGACCTTCTTCATGAAAAAAGCATGTCAATCAAAGAGAAGAAGAGAGCATTGTAAGTGAGGAGTAGGAGGCCCAACAGACAATTCTACAGCAGATTAGGACTGTTGGGATTATATTATAATAATATATATATATATATATATATATATATATATATATATATATATATATATATATATATATATATATATATATATATATATAATATATATATATATATATATATATATATATATATATTGTTCATGACATTTATTTGAATAACCCTGGAATGACTAATGTTTGTTCTAGCTATTTAAATTTAAACAACCTTTTTTTTAACTATTTGGGCAAAATGCACAATGTTTCTCACTGGAACACTTCCTATTTTTTTTTAATTTAACCAAGCTTAATGAACCCGTAACACCAAAAAACTGAAAGAACCTAAAGGGATTCTGTCATGATTTTTATGGTGTCGTTTTTATTTTTAAATTACACTGATTAAACTGCAAATAATTCACTCTACTATAAATAATTTCATTCCTGAACCAACAAGTGTATTTTGTTAATTGTAATTTTTGTGTGTAGGCAGCCATCATTTTGCCTGCTCATGTGCTTTCAGAAAGAGACAGCACTTCATGATGGAACTGCTTTCAGACAGGCTATTGTTTCTCAATGTAATTGAAGGAGTCACAGTGGTATTTGGATTTTTAATATTGGGTGCTGTTCTTATATCTTCCAGGCAGCCTATGACTAAGTGCCCCTGAGGCACATAACGCGTAAGGCCACCCCCTGAGATGTTTTGCGTAATAAAACTTTTATTTGCATCTTTTTTGGAGTGAAGTCCAGTTTTTGTGCCAGCTCACCACGGAAATTTACATGTCTAATATTACCTCCCCAAGCTGAAGGTCTTTTTTTCTTATCCCCTATCCCTTTAAATTACAATAGCTGCTATTTGTGTCAGGGAGCTGTTATCTGGTTACCTTTCCATTGTTCTGTTTTACACTGTTGGGGAAGGGGGAAGGATGGTGGGTGACATCACTCCAACTTGCAGTACAGCAGTAAAGTGTGACTGAAGTTTATCAGAGCACAAGTCACATGACTGAGGGCATCGGGGAAACTGACAATACATCTAGCCCTATGTCAAATTTCTAAATTAAATGTAAAAAAAAAAAACAGTTTGCTCTTTTGCAAAGCTGATTTCAGTGCAGAATTCTGCTGGGGCAGCACTATTAACTGAGGCATTTTGAAAAAAACCCAAAAAACATGTTTTCCCGAATCGGTATCCCTTTACTATACACCATTATGCTTAATTAACGTGCACATGTAAAGTGTGTGTGTTTGCTTCAGAAGTGTTGATAAAATGTATATAAATGATCTGCTTTGTTTCAGTAGCGGGAGCTAGGCAGGGCTTCCCATTTCACGTTGGTTAATAACTAAGCATTTTAGGGGCATGTTTATTATGCTGTGTAAAATGAAATTCATCAAAAAAATGGTCTAAAAAGCTGTGTAAAACAAATGGCGAATTTATCAAGGTGTTTGTAATTTTATGCATATGCCAGATTTGCCATTGTTTCACAATGCTTTCGGCAATGTAAGAAATAATGTGTACAAATTTGACACAGTTTTTTTTATACAGAAAGCGTGTGTGGTGTTTTATCCTGCTGTTTTTTACACAGCATAATAAGTATGCCCCTTAGAATACAAAGGTATGAGTACTTAATTTCTGATGAACAGGGGTCTAATCGACACAGTCCAATAAAATGCTTTTGGGGGAATATCAGGGATTAGCTTTTTTCACTCAGCTGCAAGTAAAACAAGAAAAGCTAAAATATGATTGGTTGCTACTGTGTGCAAATGTGCCCAGTGTTTTCCAAGCCAACTCACTAGAAAGGGGCATATATCACCTCTTGCAACCTATCAATAACCTATACAGTGGGCAAGTGTAATAAAAGGAGCTGGTTAATATCACCTATTGCAAACAATCAACAGAAAGCATTTTTCTGGTCACTAGAACCTTTTTTTTAAAAAAAATATCTAAATATCTTATGTCTTACAGTGACTACTATGTCCTGTCTTCAAGGCAGCAAAGAATGTCAACTGGAGGCAGCAATGGCTGATTTTGAGTACTTTTGCAGAAAATAATCCTATTGCTACAAAGATAAATGTTTTTGAATTTGCTGTGCATATGTGCTCTATAACTATATACTGTATAAGGGGCCTTTAAGGTTTATATTATGTAGGTATGTTCTTGTATACTAAATCTACCTTTAAAGGAGAACCAAACCCTTGCTAATAAAAACCCCTATCCCCCCTATCATCTGCAATTTCCGTGACTTTTGGCGCAGGAGCCGTTATCGCAAAACAGATTGTACCGACACACCACTCTCTTCCCGAAGATTACAGAAGAGAAGAAGATGGCACCCGTGAACTCCAATGCCCTGAATCTGCACCAAGGAGTAAGTAATGAGTTAGGAGCATTTACCAAAGGTGCCAACTATGCTGGGGGGGGCAGCAGGGAGTGAGGCATATGTAGGGGTAGGGGGGTAGGGGTTTTTATTAGCAAGGGTTTGG
The DNA here is from genome assembly GCF_017654675.1 of Xenopus laevis. Lineage (NCBI taxonomy): Eukaryota > Metazoa > Chordata > Amphibia > Anura > Pipidae > Xenopus > Xenopus laevis. Next base: position 16,442,194 of record NC_054386.1, read on the forward strand.
TTCTCCTTTAAATAATACCAAAAAGTATTGCTTCTGGTAAATGTCAGGTTTAGTGACTAAGCGCTAGACTTCATCTTCTTCATCTTAATTTTAGCACTATTTACCTGTGCTTTTTTCTCTATTTACTTTTTAGCTAATTGAAACAGTTGATATTTTTATTCTTATTTTTTTTTTTTTTTACTATATCTGTTGTACCTTTGAAAATAGCATTTTTCCAGCAAACGGGTTTGCTTACTTGGCTATGGTGCACTTTCAGCTGTGTGTAGTCTGCCCTACCTTGGAATAAAACAGAAATACATAGTTCATATGATTAAAATAGTGCTTATGATTTCTTTGAAAAGTGACGTTTGGCAGCGAAGCAAATAGGATTTAATCTGATATTGCAAGCAGTGCCACTTTAATCATATTTCTTTTTTTTGTGTGTAGAAACTGCACATCCAAAAATAACCATATGGCACACAACTGGCACAACTTTGCACAATGTTGTTAGGTTTATTGAGAAGTGTTTCAGGGCAACCCATTTTTTCAAATGTTTTGCCTTTCTGTTTTGTGTTTATATGAGTAACAACGAAAAAATGACACTTGAACAATATGAAATCCTTTGTCTATTGGAAACAAAAGTTATTTACAACTTCTAGTAAGCAATATGCGATTGTATTTAGTTTGTCTGCTAATTTCTTTCTAAAAGTTTGTCTTCAACATTGTGCCATTTATTTAAGTGTATGGAGTGAAGAAAAATTTCAGGATAATCAGGGAGGCTGAGTTTCACCTGAAGTATAAGGATGGTTTGCCTGTTTATTCCTTTCAAAACAAAACACACATGAAAACCTGCAATCTGTACTTCTGCTTATTAATAGGTTCAGTGTTCAATGCACTATAGTTGCTTAAAAAATCAATGCAATCTGTAGCATGAATCAAAGCTATGTTATTTCCTGCACAAATACTACCCTAGTAATCACCAAATTGCTCATGATTTGTTTCAGTAAAATATGTTTCCTTAAAACAAGAAAGGACGTTTGGCGAAAATCGCAACTTTTCTGAATTCCTGGCTTTTTTAAAAAAATACTTGTTTTGTTTCACAAATAATTATTTATATGATTTTTTTATAAACAAAATAAAAAGATATGAGGCTTAAGTTTATACAAAATTAGAAAATTCCTGGGAGATTCAAGGCATAGCTGGAATTTGGCTCATGCTAATGAATTTCCAATACAGGTATAGGATCCCTTATCCGGAAACTGGATATCCAGAAATCTCCAAATTACGGAATGGCAGTCGCCCATAGACTTCATTTTATCCAAATAATCCAAATTTTTTAAAATTATTTCATTTTTCTCTGTAATAATAAAACAGTAGCTTGTACTTGATCCCAACTAAGATATAATTGATCCATATTGGAAGCAAAACCCGCCTATTGGGTTTATTTAATGTTTAAATGAATTTCTAGTAGACTTAAGGCATGAAGACCCAAATTACGGAAAGATCCGTTATCTGGAAAACCCCAGGTCCCGAGCATTCTGGATAACAGGTCCCATACCTGTATATCAGGGTGAAGATATGTGCTGAGAAAAAGTGGAAAGGTATAGAGCTCATATAACTAGTGATGGACAAATTTCTCCCAAAAAATTTAGACAATTTCCCACAAAATTTGCAAAACTGTGAAAAATTAACGAAACTCGAATTTTGATGCCCGCGTCAATTCTGACACTCACGTCAATTATGAAGCTGGCATTAAAATCAGTGGGTGTCCGAATGTTGACACGCAACGGTTTTGACACAAGCGACTTTTCCGACACACGTCTGAATTTTTTTGATGCCTGTGAATTTTTGCGGGAGTTTCGCAAATTTATTCGGTGAAATGCGGAAATTTACAGCGAATTCGCACCTGTCTAATTTAATCGCCCATCACTGCATATAACTTTACAATTATTGATAGGTATTTAAAGGGGACCAGTCACCCAGAAAAATTATTCAGAATCCTATTTTACAACATTAGTCAAGCAAAATGAACTTAAATTACACAATATAAGTTATTTGAATCTTGTTTTCTTCAGTCTGGGAATTCATAATCATAGAAAGTAGGCAGGAGCCATTTTGTGCACACTGTTATTAAGGCAAGCCTTGTATCATCTGGTTTGTGCACCAGAACGGGGGAACCAATGTCCATCCCCGTGCACTGGCTACACAATTAAACCGTGAAGAGAACAGGCGAATGTGTGGAGAGCAGTGACATCTAGGAAGTGCTGAATGGAAAGTGAAAGTAATTGTTAGTGATGGGTGAATTTATTCGCCAGGCGCGAATTCGCAGCAAATTTGCGCGATTCGCTGCCAGCGAATAAATTCGCGAAAGGCCCGCGAAAATTGGTGCCAAAAAAAAACGGCCGCCGGCATAAAAAAAACGGCGCAGTTTCGCAAAGTTTTCGCCATTTCGCAAATTCGCCCATCACTAGTAATTGTCTGTCCCACCTCTATGCCTAGATTGACAGCTGAGATTTTTTAATTGAGCTTACAAAAGCTATGAATGGTTTAATAAAAAATAGAAATTGGATTTCATGTTTAATTTAAAAAGGACTTTTACTATACAGATTTTGCAGTCATGTAAAAAGGTGCTTAAACAGTAGTAAGGAGCAAAATCTGCTTCTACCTGGCTTCATCTAGATCATTTTATCCAGGACCGCTAGTATAGAGTTGGTGACAGGACCAGAGAAAACACCTGGTCCACAGTTGAGATAAATATAATATTAGACCAGTATATGGTTATTATGAGACAAGACCATAGAATGTAGAAGAAGTCTGCAGACGGGGATTTGAAATGAAGTCATTGATCATTTGGCCATTCCCCATGATGTAAATGTAATGGAAGATGGTGAACTTACCCCACGAGACGTCCAAGATGGCGACCTCCTGCTCCACCATGCGGTTCTTCCTGGTCGCAATGTGACTGCATCAGAAACGAGTCGCCCCCGGATTGGTCGCCGGCGACGGAATGGACGCCGGCGTCAGAATGTGCGTCGGCGTCAGGACGCTAACGTGAGGACGCCGGCGTCAGCGTCATGACGTCATTGCGTCAAGTTTTGGCGCCAACTTTGGACTATTTATTCCTGACTGCCCTTTACCTCCTTGTCCAATTATAGGTCTATCTTGCATAGTTCCTGGGTGTAATTTACTGCTTTCTGATTATCTGTGTACCGACTTCTTGCCTGTTTTACGACTCTGATCCTTGCTGCCTGTATTTGACCATTTGCCTGTTTACGACCATCCTCTTGATAAATCCTTTTGTACCGCGAACTTGGTTTTATTGCCTCCTCCTTGGTCCACACTACAACGGAGCCTTCGGGCCCTGACAGTATAATTGGGCCATGGACCCCTCGGAGGAGCCTCAAGTTCCAACTGATGTCGGCAGAGCCGTTCGTGGATTGGCTTCTCGTATGCACTCTTATGAAGCCCAGCAAACCCACTTCGGCCAGGCACTAGAAGCAATCTTGGAGAAATTGTCTGCTTTGTCTCCTGTGGCTCCAGTTCCTATACCAGTTCCTGCAACCCCGCTCCAGGTTTCCGAGCCTCGCATTCCTGCACCTCCTCTCTACAGCGGTGATCCGGAATCATGCCGTGGTTTCATCAACCAGTGTGAAATCCAATTCACCCTGCTTCCAGGTCAGTTTGTCTCGGAGCGAGCAAAGGTGGGCTATATTATTACCCACCTGCAAGGGAAAGCTCTGGAGTGGGCTTCTCCTCTTTGGGACCTTCGCACTGTATTCGATGCTCCTGGTCGGGCTACTTCTGCCTCTGCCCGTTTATTCCAGCTGCAGCAAGGGACTCGTTCAGTTCCTGAATATGCCATTGAGTTCCGAACTCTCGTGGCGGAAACTTCGTGGAATAATGATGGGTACCATGCTGCCTTTTACAACGGCCTGGCGATGCGCATCAAGAACGATCTCGTATCCCGTGAGATTCCTCCTCGTTGGGAGGACCTTGTTGCATTGGCTGTAAAGGTTGACACCCGACAGAGGGAGTTCCAAGTCGAACTTGAAAGGGATCGTGCTAGGAAGTTTTCCAGGTTCCAACCCACCCTGGCTCCACGCTTCCAAAGACCCCTACTCCCCAGTCCGGCTTCTAATCCTCTTCCTCCTCCTCCTGTGGCACCTGCTACTTCTTCTTTGCCATCTGAAGAACCAATGCAGATCGGTCGGGCACGCCTTTCCGAACAGGAGAAGTTACGAAGAAGGGCTGCTGGGTTATGCCTCTACTGCGGGGGAAAAGCTCACTTCGCCCAAGAATGCCCAGTGAAGCCGGGAAACTCCAAAACCTAGGTAAGCTTGGGGAGACTTACCTGGGTGGAATTTGTTCTTCTCCCCATTCATCTGCTCAACGTTTTCTCCTTCCTGTTCAAATCCAGTTCGGCTCCAAGAAGATTTCTTCTCAGGCATTCCTTGATTCTGGTGCTGCAGGCAACTTCATGGATCGTGCCTTTGCTGATGACCATGTCATTCCGCTTCAACCTTTGGCAACCCCTCTTCATGTCCTGGCGATTGATGATCGTCCCCTTTCTTCTGCCATCATCTCGCAGTCTACTCAGGAACTTTCCTTCAAGGTGGGCACTATGCATTTGGAAAGACTGTCTTTTCTTCTTATTGATTGCCCTTCAACTCCTGTGGTCTTGGGACTGCCTTGGTTGTGTGTTCAAAATCCAGTTATTGACTGGTCCATCTCACAAATATCCCGTTGGAGCCCATTTTGTGTACACAACTGTTTGCCTGCTGCCCCTGTCATCAAAGTTTCTTCAGTGTCTTCGAATTCTTCTCTTCCTCCTGTGTACCAAGCCTTTTCCGATGTCTTTGATAAGAAGTCCGCTGAGACCCTCCCACCTCATCGCCCCTATGATTGTCCTATCGAACTTTTACCCGGCTCAATGCCTCCTCAAGGCCGCACTTATCCGCTTTCTCCCTCCGAAACTTCTGCTATGAAGTCCTACATCCAGGAGAATCTTCAAAGAGGTTTCATTCGTCGTTCTACCTCCCCTGCCGGAGCAGGATTCTTCTTTGTTGAAAAGAAAGACGGAAGTTTGCGGCCCTGCATTGACTACAGGGGGTTAAATAAAATCACCGTAAAGAACAGATATCCCCTTCCTCTCATCTCTGAACTTTTTGATCAGCTCAAGGGGGCTAGTTTCTTTACCAAGTTGGATCTACATGGTTCCTACAATCTCATTCGGATTCGCGAGGGAGATGAATGGAAGACCGCTTTCAATACTCGTGATGGCCATTACGAGTATCTCGTCATGCCTTTTGGCCTTTGCAATGCTCCTGCGGTCTTCCAAGAATTAGTCAATGATATTTTTCGTGATCTTTTGGGACAGTGTGTGGTCGTGTACCTTGACGACATTATTATTTTTTCCAAAACCCTCTTCGATCATCGTTGTCAAGTACGTGAAGTTCTTTCCAGATTGAGGAAAAACAATCTCTTCGCCAAGCTGGAAAAATGCACCTTCGAAGTTTCTTCTATTCCTTTCTTGGCTACATCATTTCTCCTCAAGGTTTTAAGATGGATCCCGCCAAAGTTTCTGCAATTTTGGATTGGCCCCTTCCCACGAGCGTTAAGGCAGTCCAGAGGTTTATCGGCTTCGCCAACTGTTATAGACAATTTATCAAAAACTTCTCTTCCAAGATCCATCCAATTCTGGCCTTGATCCGTAAAGGGAGTAAACCTCAACTCTGGCCTCCTCTAGCTCTCGAAGCCTTCAAGACCCTCAAGGAAGCCTTTTCTTCTGCTCCTATTCTTCGACACCCTGAACCCTTACAACCCTTCTTCATTGAAGTCGATGCCTCCGATGTGGGAGCCGGTGCAGTCCTGTCCCAAAGATCTTCCTCTGACGGGAAACTCCACCCGTGTGCTTTTTTCTCTAAAAAATTTTCCTCCCCTGAGCAGAACTACGATGTGGGCAATCGGGAGTTACTTGCCGTTAAGTTGGCCTTGGAAGAATGGAGACATTTGCTTGAGGGTTCTTCTATTCCAGTGACAATCTTCACCGACCACAAGAACCTTGAGTTTATTCAATCCCTCAAGCGCCTCAATCCCCGGCAAGCCAGGTGGGCACTTTTCTTCTCTCGTTTTAATTTTATTATTACTTTTCGTCCTGGCTCCAGAAACAGGAAGGCTGACGCTCTGTCCAGAAGCTTTGCCCCTGAAGATTCCTGTCCTGAAGATCCTGTACCCATTGTACCCTCTACCAAGATTATCGCCGCCATATTTCCCTCCTGTGCCTATCAGTTACTTTCTGCTCAGTCTTCGGCTCCTGCAGAGACCCCTCCTGGTGTTGCCTTTGTCCCTCCGGAATTTCGTCTTGACATTTTATCCCAAGCTCACAGTTCCAAACAGGCTGGCCATCCTGGGATTAAGAAGACAACAGAACTCTTTTCCCGTTTGCTCTGGTGGCCGTCCCTAAGGAAAGATGTCAAAGACTTTGTTTTGTCCTGTTCCACCTGTGCTGTTTCCAAGTCCGGACATTCTCCTCCCAAGGGTTTACTCTTGCCATTTCCCATTCCATCTCGACCCTGGACTCACTTGGCGATGGATTTCATTGTCGATCTCCCTGTTTCTTCTGGCCACACTGTCATCTGGGTGGTGATCGACAGATTCAGCAAAATGGCTCACTTCATACCCCTCCGGAAACTGCCTTCTGCTCTTGAACTCTCTGAACTTTTCATCAAACATATATTCCGTCTTCATGGTTTTCCTACCGAGATTGTGTCCGATCGGGGGTCCCAGTTTATTTCCAAGTTTTAGACGTCTCTTTGTAAAGCCCTTAACATTTCTCTTCAATTTTCTTCCGCCTACCACCCACAGTCGAATGGAGCCGCTGAACGGGTCAATCAGGCCTTGGAACAGTTTCTTCGCTGTCATGTGTCCTTGTGCCAGGATGATTGGTCGGATCTTCTTCCCTGGGCTGAATTTGCCCACAACAACGCCCTGCATTCTTCTTCCCAGAACTCTCCTTTTTTCTGTGTTTATGGTCTCAATCCTTTGGCATTTTCTCAGGATCTTCTTCTTACCAATGTACCTGCGGCCAATGATCAAGCTGCTCACATGTTGGCTATTTGGCATGCTACCGCGGCAAACTTGGAGAAGAGTTCCCTGGTGCAGAAAAAGTTTGCTGACAAGAGAAGGATTTCTTCCCCTCCATACATTCCTGGTGATAAAGTTTTTCTTTCCACACGCAACATTCGTCTCAAGATTCCTACACCCAAGCTTGGTCCTAAATTCATCGGGCCCTTCCCTGTCATCGAAATCATCAACCCTGTGGCTGTTCGTCTTCAACTCCCTCCTGAACTGCGGATACCCAATGTTTTTCATGTTTCCCTGCTTAAACCTGCTATGTCTTGTCCTTCTTCTTCTTCTTCCCCAGCTCCTGTTTTGGTTGACGATCATATGGAATTTGAAGTCAAAAGAATCCTGGACTCTCGTATTTCCCGGGGCATTCTTCAATATCTCATCGAGTGGAAGGGGTTCGGTCCTGAGGAGTGTTCTTGGGTGAGAAGTTCCGACGTACATGCACCTGTCCTGGTTCGTAAGTTCCACAGACTCTTTCCTTCCTCCCCTAGCCTCGGTGGTCCTGAGGCCCCCCCTAAGGAGGGGGGTACTGTAATGGAAGATGGTGAACTTACCCCACGAGACGTCCAAGATGGCGACCTCCTGCTCCACCATGCGGTTCTTCCTGGTCGCAATGTGACTGCATCAGAAACGAGTCGCCCCCGGATTGGTCGCCGGCGACGGAATGGACGCCGGCGTCAGAATGTGCGTCGGCGTCAGGACGCTAACGTGAGGACGCCGGCGTCAGCGTCATGACGTCATCGCGTCAAGTTTTGGCGCCAACTTTGGACTATTTATTCCTGACTGCCCTTTACCTCCTTGCCCAATTATAGGTCTATCTTGCATAGTTCCTGGGTGGGATTTACTGCTTTCTGATTATCTGTGTACCGACTTCTTGCCTGTTTTACGACTCTGATCCTTGCTGCCTGTATTTGACCATTTGCCTGTTTACGACCATCCTCTTGATAAATCCTTTTGTACCGCGAACTTGGTTTTATTGCCTCCTCCTTGGTCCACACTACAACGGAGCCTTCGGGCCCTGACAGTAAAGCATTGCTGGAGTTATGTACAACTGATGCATGTTGGATGAGCTATCAATTAAGCCTAGAAGAAGAATAATACTAAAATATTTGTCATCTGTGACTTTTACTCTTTTCTTCCTATAAGTATAGTGCTCTTTTTTTTAATACATCTACTTCTTATGTCATTTTATTGGTTTCAGTTATTGACATTTGTTTTAAAAACAGAGCAGGGAACAATTCCATTGTGTAAATCTTTTTCTCCTGAACTTTAAGTAAAAGAGCACAAAGGTTAAAGTGGGTAAGTGTTGCAAGCGGCCTTTTGCAGTAAGAGCAGTTTTTATATCTATAAGTGGCAAAGAATTGCTGTTTGCTCTTTCAAAAAAAGAAGAAAAGATACTGCACAACCTGTTCTTATTTAAAATTGTATGCTCTAACAGTCACCTATGCTTCCTTTTCTAAGACCACAGAAACAAACAACAACAAATGTACTGTACCTCCCCAAATAGCTTAAACACAAGCCATCCTTATGAACCAATGGCATTAAGCACAACTATATTACTTACTTGCAAGCTGGTGTGATGTTAGTATGAAAGTTATGGGCACTCCTGTGCTAACACTAGTGATGGGCGAATAAATTTGCCTGGTACGAATTTGCGAAGAATTCCCGTGCTTCGCCGGCGGAGAATAAATTTGCGAATCTCCCGTGAAAATTCACTGGTGAAAATTCGCCAGCGTCAATTTCCATGATTTTTTCGTGAAAATGTTAGAATTGTTCGATTTTTTCGTGAAAAGGTTCGAATTGCTAGATTTTTTAGTGAAACGTTAGAATTGCTTGTTTTTTTGTGAAAACTTTAGAATTTCACGATTTTTTCGTGAAGTTTCCAATTTCATGAATTTTCCGAATTGTTCACCGTTTGCTAATTTTGCAGGAAATTCTGGAATTTTTCATCAAAGCGAAACGGGAGAGATTCGCCCATCACTAGCTAACACCCCTCCAGGCTAATATATTAGAATTTCACGGGTTTTTTTTCGTTAAGTTTCCGATTTCACAAATTTTCGTGAATTGTTCGCCATTTGCGAATTTTGCAGGAAATTCTGGAATTTTTCGGCGAAGTGAAATGGGAGATATTCGCCCATCACTAGCTAACACCCCTCCAGGTTAATATATTTAGGACATGTTCCATTGTGCTTAAATCGGTATTTTAATATGGGCTGTGAATAAGGGTAACTTTGGGATATCTGATGTCCTCCAACTCCTTATAAATATATTATTATCTATAGGGCTCATTTACAACACAGACACAATTGCAGCTGCTCATAAATAGACACAGACGTTGCATGTATTGACATCATGTATTGCCTTTAAACATGCTTCGTACACTTCCACATATTTGTGCCAAGTGCTAATACACCTGTCCAGTCTACTTTGTGCCAGTCCACCCATTTATGCTAGAGAACCACGGTGTTAGTTCTAGAGTTTCCACAGCAGACTGCATCAATAAGCAAAACAGACTTGTGTCTAAAGAATTACACATTCATTTCATTTCAACACATTTCCACTTACAAATTTGATCCCAACTTAAGTCCGATTTGTAAAAATGCACATATGCTTGAGTAAGTTTTGACACATTGGGGTAATTGGATCAGGTGCATCTTCCAATGTGGCCTCAATTACACTGATATTTTGGGGAAAACTGTGAACTGTGGAAACAAAAACATTGTAATTTGCATCTGAAATAGCACTTTGCACACTGCATCCATTAATGCATTTATATATGAACTACAACATATTTCCACAGTCACAAGTTTCACGTGCATGCATCCTTTTGAATCAAGGAACCTAATAATAAGAATTTCATATAAATCCCAACTGCCAATCAATACTTTATATTTTATATTTAATTTGCATAAGGGTTAATTTATGTTGTATAACAATGGACTTAGTTCTGCAAATTAAAGCCACTAATTAAAGATAATTCTTGTACTTCTGTATAGTGGCTTTTGACACTGGTGCTCTTAAATAGAGAGTTCCCACTGCAGGATGTGTCAATATGAGCAAGGCAGTTGTGCTAAAATAAACACACATGGCATAATCAATACAATATTCCAGCATCATTCCAGTTGCCAGATTGAGTGATGCAGCAGGTGATGCAGCAACAACTTCTGCTGTTGAGTCAGTGTTAATTGGATTCAACTGTGCTGAAATCAAGGATGCACCAAATTGGATATGGCTTAGTATTCGGCCAGGATTCAACCTTTTTTCAGCAGGATTTCAATTTGGCCAAATCCAAGCTGTTCTCTTTGTCCCTTTCTGACGCCAATTCAGCCAAATCTTTCATGAAGGTTTCGGGATTAGGGATGTAGCGAACTGCCGATTTGGTGTTTGCGAACGCCATTCGCGAACACCGGCAAAAAATGCGAACTTCGAACACCCGCTAAAATCGTTCGATTCGAACGATCGAAGGATTTTAATTCGAATCGAACGATCGAAGCATTCGATCAAATGCTTTTCATTCGATCGAATGCTTACAATCGTTCGAACGAATGGAAATCGTTCGATTTTTAGCGGTCGAAGGAATTCGAATGGTCGAATGGTCGAACGATTTGTATTCGAATCGAACGCGAACGCAAAATGCGAACGTCGCGCGACGTTCGCGAACATTCGGCGGACGCGAACGGTCGAAGTTCGCGCGAACAAGTTCGCCAGCGAACAGTTCGCTACATCCCTATTCGGGATTTGCCAAAATCCTAAATTAGCTGAAAGATCTCTGTGTCTGGTTGGAGTCACTTTTGGGTAGTGATGGGCGAATGGGTGCCGTTTTTGCCGAAAAATGTGCGAAAAGCAGCGAAAAATTCACGAAACGGCGCCAGCGGAAAAAGTTTTTTGACGCCGGCGAATTTTCACCAGTGAATTTTCGTGAATTTATTCCATGGCGTCGAATGGCGCAAATTTGCGGCGAATTCGCGCCTGGCGAATAAATTCACCCATCACTACTTTTGGGTGCTTGCTGTCAAAATTATGTGTGTCTGCTGCTTCTGTAGGTTTAAGTGTGCTAGAAGGATTAATGCAGGTTTACAGGTGTGAACATTGAAATTACTGTCACTGCAAGTGACAGCGTCTCCAGGATTCTGCTGTGCACTTACACTACAGGTAAGTTAGCACAACCATAACTGCACTTGTGGTCATTAACAACCCTAGTATATAAACTTTTATTAAATATTTTTAAAGCAGACCTGTCACCTAGACATAAAATGTTGTATAATAAAAGTATTTTTCAAATTAAACATGAAATCCAAATTCTTTTTTTTATTAAAGCATTAATAGTTGTTGTAAACGCATTTAAAAATCTCAGCTATCAATCAAATATTGTCTGCCCCTCCTTCAGCACTTCCTAGATGTCACTGCTCTCCCCACATTCCCATGTTCTTTTCACCATTTAATTGTGTAACCAGTGCATGGGGATGGACATCAGGTCCCCCATTCTGGTGCACAAACAAGATTCTGAGATGATACAAGGCTTGTCTTAATAACAGTGTCCACAAAATGGCTCCTGCCTGCTTGTTATAATAATGAATTCCCATATTTAGTGTAGTTAAAGTTTATTTTGCTTGACTAACATGATAAAATAGGATTTGATTTTTTTGGGTGGCAGGTCCCGTTTAAACTCTTGCCAAAGGTACAATTTATTTTTAATTTGTTATTCTTATGTTTTTCATTAGTTTCTTTATTTCTCTCCCTGAATATATTATCTTAAATGTTTGAATAAAATGCATTCCGAGCATCTATTATTAGCACTGTTATGTATGATTTGCTTGTGAATTGCCCTGCTGACAGGATAGGGCTTTTAATATAAATATAGGTTCTTTTGTTTGGCAGATAATGACATTTAAAATTGTTTTAAAAACATAACTGCAAAATGAAAGCAATGGTGGTCTATCAAAATAAATATGTTTATAACGTTATTAGACAACAAGAATGTCACTCTCGCCTTAAATCTATGGACCCACCTACACTGTTTTCAAAGTACTGATCTGCATTTACTAATTTATTATTTATATAAACCTATTATGTTGTCCTGTATGTAGGAGAAACATACTTTGTTACAGGTTACATAAAATAAATATTAGCACTTATTAGAGGCACAGTCATGGTGAAGACACACAGAGCTACTTAGTAGCAGCTACTTGTAATGCTACAAAACGCCAGAAAATACTCTGCCATAGACAATACTGAAAATTGCCTCTGCAAAAATACACAGAGATAATTATCAGCATTGTCTATTTTTGTAGCCGTGACAAGTAGAGGCTGCAGTAACTCAACGTGTCTTTGCCCTTATCCAAACACATAGTCATGGTAAAAAGAAATATACTAGTGGCGCTGACTGGTGTATTCTTTGAACGCCACTATGCAGATTTACTGTGCAAGTGAATACAGGTATTGGATCCCTTATCCAAAAACCCATAATCCAGAAAGCCATCTCCCATGCAGTCCATTTTAGGCAAAATCATTTTTTAAATCATTTTCTTCTCTGTAATAATAAAGTACCGTGTACTTGATGGTAACTAAGCTGCATGAATCCATACAATTATATTGGATTTATATTTATTTTAGCAGACATGAAGGCTTATTTATTGTAGGTCGTATTTTAGTGGTTTTAGAGGTTTTTGAAACCATGACTAAACTCACAAACTCTAAAACCACAATTGTCATTAACAGTATTAAAAGATCCTAATATCAAAAGTGCGAACGACAAAAAAGTGCAGAATGATGCGCCACAATATTAATTCCTCAAAAACCTGTATAAATTGGACTATTTCTGACAATTCCTAGCGATAAAAAAATTTCAGAAAACCTCTTAAAGTCCAAATTGATTTAAAGAGGTCCAAAAAGATCAGCACCCATTGACTTCTGTAGCACTTCAACAACTGTTACTTGGCATAAGAGGTATTTTTTCACTTAATAAATTTCAAATGTTTAGAACATTTTATAAATATAGGAAAACCATGAAGTTTTCAAGACTCACGGAAAAAAATGTGTTGATTGTTAGCTAATGGGCCCCTTAAGGTATTGTGATCCAAATTATAAAAAGATCTTTTATCTGGAAAACACCATGTCTCCTAAAGAATTTCCCAGGTTTTCCAAAAAAAAACAAAAAAACAGGTAAGTACCAAAACAAATGGTAATTGAATACCAGAGACATGATCTAAAACTTTATTGGGGGAATGTAATATGTTTCACTAGCACTAAAAACATTTTTAAAACACCTTTGTGAACAGTAGTGATCATGTTTGCATCCTTTCTAACTGATTACAGACCTCAATGACTTCCTCGTAATGTTTAAAAACAAATGGCTTTTGTGACCATGCGCAGTGCATGTAATAACATTTTGCAATTGCAAAGCTTTTTTTGCGACAAAATATTGAATGAAATTCCAGAGCAGGTGTTAACACTGACCACTGTTTACTGATAGTCAGCAATGTGATTTTTAATTACATCCCCCCTTATTTGTTCAAATGTAGATATTCTATGCTCCGAGTGCTCAATTTATTCCATTTAGCTTCCATTACTGATAGGCCAAACTTCAGCTCAAAAATTAGCTGACAATACAGTCCCTGGTATTGAAAAAAAAATGAAAGAGCTAGTATTCTACTGCTAAAACCCATGTCGTTGAGAAAAAAATACTGATAATTATTGGTTTCCATGAGTATGTGGAAGACGTAACTGAAATTATTTCTTACTGGCGTTGATAAATTGCAATATAGGCTTTGCTCTTTTTTGTTAAAGCCCTGTTCCACCAGATCTAGCTTTATTGTTATCACATAGACAATCACAAACAATCATTTTCTATCCTATCAGTATGTTTTAGTTAATTTAATATAGAGTCGGACTGGGGTGCCAGGGACCCACTAGAAAACCTTAGACCATGGGCCCATTTTCCAATCTATATTTCTTACACTCCTCACTCAACCCTTTTATTTTCTTAGTACTTTTTCATTGCATGACATACTCTGTTATTCCACCCATTTGGCCCCTTTGTTTCCTTAAAGAAATAGGAAACATGAAATTGTTACAAAAGTTTATAAGCAGGAGGACCCACTGACACCTGGGCCCACCGTGAGTTTTCCTTGTATCCTGGTGGGCCAGTCTGATAATGATTTAATAGTTCTCTTGCTCTTCTACTGTAGAATGGGCACACTGAGTTTTCACTAGGCTGCCACAAACCAGTTCACCACAGCTTTTCAAATGCTGCTTTTGAGCATGATTCAGAAAAACCCATATTAGCCCTAGCAAGGAAAAATGGCAAGCTGCTGTTTCACTTCATGTAGGCAAATCTTTTTAGAGAACCTCTTTGTCAGAAGTACAGTGATAAGCCTTTTGGAATGTACAGGTTTTAAAGTAATAATATTAGTTTTTTTAAAAAGAATTTTGTACAAATTTTTCTTTTACAGTGGCCAATTGGACCAAGAGCAGGGTGCTAGAATTCACAAGGCCTTTGCTACGTTGCTCATTTCATGCTACTTCACAACCTACTGGAGTATTAGTCTTCTAAAAAACATATTAGGGCAGGTATGCTTATGTTTATGGCTAAATTAACAATATTAAGATGTGCTCACTAATCATGAAAGCAAACGTAACTGTTCAAAGCAAAAATAAACAGCTTTTTAACAAAAAATAAGCAAACAAAACTCAGTCCTTACAAAGATAAACATGAATTCAGCTTTTTTAAGAAGATTGATTTATTATAGGCTTATCTCTGCTCTATAACTAATGAAATCCCTACATACAGGAACATATAAGCTAGGACATATTCTTAATTGTAATTGAAGCAGTCTTTAATTTGTTATAATTTTAAATGAAATAGTTGGAAACAGGTGTTGTGTTGCTCTGTGACACTTAAAAAAATATGCTGCCATGTCAGGATAATATTGGTAATTTAATATACGCTAACATGTACTGTTATCCAATGTCACTGCTAAATGTTACAATTTATGCAAATTGTTAATTAGATCTGTACATAAAAAGTAACGTTAAACTAATGAGTTATGACTACAGACGTAAAAGATGTCAGATAACAGGCAAATTATAAATGATTATATCTCGAGATGTCAAGAGATTAATATCCACCCTATAAAGGGCCAGGAAAATGTAGAATAAAATAAACTTTCTTTTTCTGAGGAGCATTAATTAAAATACAGTTTAATACAGCATAGAGTGACAGTTTCCTTTTTCATTTTTTGGAATAATAAGGTGCAACAAACCCAATTTTTCCATTTTAGTTTAAGGTGTTCCTCTTCAGCATGTTTAAATATAAGAACTATTAATCACAACTTTTTGTAAAAGCTCTCTAATTTTTAAGTACTGTACACACAGAATGTGTTATTTAGGGCTTAAGATATAAGCACACGGTCTGACCAAGCTTCCATCTTCCATCAACTAAATCTTTTATATACATTTTATAAACAGCACTTGATCATCTGGGGAAAAGTGGGGAATTTCTTATTTCCTCTTGGGTCAGTCTATTATGTGTTTTTTGCAACTAAAAGTGCTGAAAATTTCTGTCAAGGGAAATACCCTGCAATGTCTTCTAAAAGTATAAAACAGCCTATAAAGAAAAATGCAGTATACAGTACTGCATACAGTAATATCCTCTTGTTCGGAATTCCAAGACCCAGAACAAGCACCAAGGTTCCAGTCATGGCTCACACTTCTGCCTATAACAGCCGCCTTTCACATAGGTAGAAGTCCTTCACTTCTCGTATGCCACCAGGTCTTAAAGTGAGAGAAGTGGAGGAGGCGCCTTTACATATCTGAATTTCGCACTAAGAACGATGACATCAGATACAGCATGCCAAATATAAACAGACACTCATGCATGGCTTCCATAGAATGTAGAAGTCATGAGCGCATCGAAAGGTGCGCAGAGGAGAAGCGACAGGAGTCCCAATGCCTCCCCTCATTTGTATTTTATTAATTTCCCTCCAAAATGGTTGCCATGCAAATACCCAGATCAAACTCTATTTTATAAACAAGATAGTATAACGGAGAGAAATATTTTAGCAGCAAACATTGGAGCATGATTATGTAGTTAATTGAGGTTAAAGAAAATATGTCAATTAATTTCAACCCTTCCATGTAAGTACCACTGGTAAATCATAACAAAATAGGCTTTATTATCAGGACAGAATGGCATTCAGTATTGACAAAACCTATATTTTACAGTTCATACACTCATGTTGGACAGGTTTTTTTATATCGTCATACAGAAGAAAACAACACAAAAAACCCCCCCAAATTATATCACTAATACTAAAATGTTGTTTACTAATCTAATATTACAGAAAAAAATAAATATTGCTAAGAAACAAAAAAACCCTCTGTGGGGGGGGGATATTGACTTTCAGTTCATTAAAAGGTTAAATTATCTTTAATGTTTTCTTCCATCAACTTCTGATTTGTTTTTTTGAATGGTATTTTTATAGGACGTCTTTATAAAGAACTTTTACTTTCTTATTTCCAAAGATTGCGATTCCTGGAATAAATTATCATGCAGAGCTTCATTAATTTCCATGAATATGGTATCAATGTGATTTTTTAAGTCTTTCTGTAAACTTGTAAGTTTTAGATTTGAGGACATTATTCCCTAGTATTTGTGTGTAGGGTACTGACAATTTAGTTTCCCTTTTAGATAATTTCGTTTTCCCCTAAGAGAAAAGTCCCCTAGTATTTGGCCAGCTGTGTGGGCCTAATTGATGTTGGACAGCTAAGGGGGTCCATAGCCACAGAAGGGAAGTAAACCGTTGTTTCCTGGGTCAAAGTATAACCCTTAGAGTTCTTCGGTTTGGCCACTAGATGACAGTATGTAACAATATATAAACTGAACACACATGATCAGGGTTATTTTTGCAATATCCCATTCCTGCGTAAGCAGAAAGGGTTCAGTGGAACCTAGACAAGTCAGTTATAGAAAGTAGAAGGCTATTTATTTAATAGGCCACTCATGGATTGATAGATTAGGGCTATTTATCCAAGCAGCATAGGCTCCACTGAAGAGTGTGAGTGGAATTAGATTCCTGGGTGCAACATTTCCCACAAGTAGGGAACACATTTTTTTAAATGCGCATCTATTTTGTCCAAATGCATTAAAGTCAAAGGGCATCTGAATAATTTTGATGCGCAAAGATTTTGACGCGTACCACTATTCTGATTTTTTCTACACAGCAGATTTTTCACCAGTAAATTTTCATTGAAGTTTTGCAAATGTATTCACTGGTGGTGAAACGCGGAAATTAGCCGCAAATTCGCGGCTGGCAAATTTATTGGCTCATCATTAATAATTAGACAAGATAATTGAAGGGAGAAACAGTGCGCTATCTGTGTTTAGTATCTATATCTGTAATGCACAAATACCATATTATTCACTTTTAAATCCCATGGTGAATGCTTTTTTTGTGTCACATCACTAGGAGATTCCATATGCACAGGAGGGAACTGGCATGGGAGAAGAGGAGGCGGTTGATGTGGTATTCAAAAAAGAAAAAAGTGTCACATTGATAGATTTATTACTACTGTGGATAAACATATATTTATAGATATATGTATGTCATTTATACAATATTCACATTTACCACAACAATAAAAATAAAAAAAACTAAACTAAAAATTACTTCTAGACTAACAAAAAGTTTAATTTTATTAGATAGCTAAATAGACTCATAAAAAAACGAAAGCTCTTAGGAAAACGCCTAGATCTAGAAAAAATCAGAACATTTTTTCCATGAATTTGTGCCTCATAGTTCTTACAGTGGTTTCAAATTAAAACTTCCAGAAGGATGATTAATGACTGCCTTTCAATGCTGAACTGCAATTCACTAAATTCCCACAGGGCAACCAATAGAATGCCTTTATATCATAATGCTGTTATTCTATTTTTCTCTGGAGAATATATGAACACACCCACTCAGTAAGGCTAAAGTATCACAAGGAACACAAGGTCAACATAGTTCTACAGTACAGTAATTCCTACTCACTCATTAACAACTACTGTATACAATTAAAATCAATCCACATGAGAAAGTACAATGCTATAGAGCTCCCCATAAAACAAAAATAACCCCCATACAAATATACATACAGTACATAATCAGTGATTCTGCTTACATTTATTTTATTAAAGATAGATAGATAGATAGATAGATAGATAGATAGATAGATAGATAGATAGATAGATGATAGATAGATAGAGATATAGATATCTTGCTTTTGAAAATCATGAAAACTTCATTTGGTCCACAATGAATACTGTTCAGGTATGGGACCTATTATCCAGGATGCTCAGGACCTGGGGCATTTTGGATAATGGATCTTTCCATAATTTGGATCTTCATAGAAAATCATGAAAACATTAAATAAACCCAATAGGCTTATTTTAAGGATTAACTATATCTTAGTTTGGATCATGTACAAGGTACTGTTTTATTATCATAGATACAAAGGAAATCACATTGAAAAATTTGGATTATTTGGATTAAATGGAGTCTATGGGAGACAACCTTTCCATTATTCAGAGCATACTGGATAACGGGTTTCCGGATAATGGATCCCATACCTGTATTAATCATTCTATCTCTGCATCTCTGCATTATGAAGGCATGATATGGGTGTTAAGTCATAAATGAATCTGATTTGGTTATTGTACTATTATTCATTGCTTGGATCTCATCAAGAGTGATCCTCTAACCCTGTGGGGTTCATCATTATCCTCTGTTTAAATATAATATACAACCCCTTGTCATACCCTCTACCTGTACCCTAACTTGCTAGTCATTCAGACATGCAACAGGACCCTTTGCCCATCACCTATGCCAGCCAACCCAACACTCTGCATCTCGGGTAGATGTTCTGCTGTGAGAGGCAAAGCTCAGCCTGTTCCTGGGCAGAAGTGCTCTTGTTGTGCCTTAAGACACTAAATAATATAAATTACATAATGAGGACTCATTTTGCGTTTATTTTGCTTCCCTATAGCACTTATAACAAACTGGACTACACTGTGGGTTTATAATACAATATGAGCCCAATTTTTACATGATACACCTATTGCGTTCACCAGTTATTATAGCTCATAATGAATTACAATTTTGATAACTTTATGTCTGTCAGTAAGAGGAAAAGAAAGAGAGGTGACAGTTTGCTCCATGGTAGAAGGTTTACCAATAACACTGAACAACAAAGAAGGTCTCAGGCATCTGAAAAATCACTCTACTATGCACTGATTGATGAGAAAATGAATGTTTAAAATGACAGGGTTAATGGTAGTCATCACGGTATAGGGCACGTTCATCTATTTTATCCCAAGGAGAGATAGCATGATTAATCACCTTCTCACATATAGTTTTCTTTTTATTTGGCAGAATGTAATATTTCAGCAATCTACTAGTATTACGCCATTTCCTACTATTTTCTCAGTAGTGCATACTAATAAAATTGTTCTTGTGTTAACCTTATTAGCTTCAGGCAATTCAAATTTCCTTTTGTCCCGATCATTGAAATATTAACACTTCAATTCCATATTCATTCACTTATTTTTGGCAGAAAAACAACTGCAATCATTCTGGCATCATTCTGCTGTTCTTTATGACTGTAAGTCCCTGGTGGTCTAGTGGCTGTGGGGGGCACCTGCCACGTTGATCTTCTTCCTTTGGTGCCGGTTTCCTCTATGGCGCGCGCGGTGTGCACTTCCGGGTTTTGCATGCCATCGCGATGACGTTGCGCTTTGTTACGAAATTCAAAGGTAATTAAAAGGACTTTGGATTTGAATGAGTTGCCTATTGTAAGGTCTAACATGTTTAGTTCCTAGGTGCTTATTCTATATGAATCCTATTGTATATCCTGGTATTGACCCTTGCCTGCCTGATTATTCTGAACTCTGTAATTCTTACCCCAGCCTGCCTGACTATTCCAAACTCTCCAATCCTGATCCTTGCCTGCCTGTTTATCCTGAGAGCTCTGCCTGTACTGACCCATCCTGTCTGACCACGCTATTCCGGTTGATCCTTCTGAGTTGTGTTGGCTCCTCTCTTAATAAGACCTGGCAGCATCTGAGTAGCTGAGGGCTCCTCCCTAGGTCAAAGGCGGCTGCTACAGGCAGAAGCAGAGCCGTGACCAGGAAGTTCTGGATTTAGGGTGCCTATTGTGACACTGCCATTTTATATTATGTTGAATTTATTGGGTTAGTTGTACTGCTTCATAACAAAGTGGGTTGTAACCAAATTGTGCTTATTTAGATCAAATTCCTGCTATATTATATAGCAATATATGGGGCTATAAAAAAAGTGACCTAATAAATATAGCAAGCCTAAAAATGAATATGAATAGAAGCACAATTTTTTTACTTACCGTATATACTCGAGTATAAGCCGTCCCGAGTATAAGCCGAGGTACCTAATTTTACCTCCAAAAACTGGGAAAGCTTATTGACTCGAGTATAAGCCTAGGGTGAGAAATGCAGCAGCTTCTGGTAGCCTTTCACATCATTCTCTGCCCTAGTGGAGCGTAGAGTCTAAGGTTCCTATAACATTCATACAAAGTAAGGTAAATTTTATCATGAGCCAATTAATCTGCTTGTATATTTTCTGAGTGCAAAAGAAAGCCCCTGCAGAAAAAGGTAGAACATGCAAAGTTGTGTACCATCTTTGATGTTATTAAAACCTTTACACTATCTTGGATATTATTATTATAAAATTGTGCATCAACTTGGATGTTATTATAAAGTTGTCCACCATCTTGGATATTAGTATGCCATCTTTTTGGTGTCTTTACTCTACGCATGCTCAGTATACTCTGTGCAGCCTTTGAAAACCTAAAATTATTCCTAGGGGGAATCATAAAGCTGATGTTTCTGTGCTGATTATTACATTCTAATGCAGATTGCTAATTGCAGATTTATATGTTGCTATGTAATGCAAAGCTAGATTAATAACCATTTAGCCTTGTATCCAGACTTTTATATAGTTTATAAAAATTTACTAGTTTATCCTTACACTGCAGTGAACTGATCTGACCTAGAGCATGTGAATCAGAAAAGAACATGGTGAACTACTACCAAAGTAAATCTTCACTGCTAATGGTCTTAGGCTAGAAAAGAAACCGAAAACATAATATATGTGTAGCATTTTTAGCATTCCTTGTTAAACTTTGTTTTTCCTCTAATCTAATAATTTTGCTCGGGTTTTTTCTTGGCATAATTTTCTTTGTCCGATTGTACATACACAGTAATGGTAACAGAGCACACTAGCAACATAGTAAAATAGATCAGCCACAGAAAGAGCATATTTAAGTATACATTATCAGCTTTCACTTGTGTAAGATTTTTGAGATATATATATATATATATATATATATATATATATATATATATATATATATATATATATAATATTATATTATATTCCCCTCCTCTTATTAGGGTTATGGTTCTTATGAGCAAGCAGATAAATAATACACATCAATCAGAGTATATTAAATGGATTATGGATTGCTATACTAAAACATTTACAATTACATTAAAACATTATTTACAGTATTTACAGTTAGGATGATTTATACAGTTTACATTGTCACCACTAGGCCTTTATTGCATCCCTCTTGGTCATCTGATGGCTGCTGCTCCCATCTTACTCCCAGGCTACTTCTCCTCTCTGACTGCTTCCTTCTCCAGCCTCCTTCACTACTATCTGATGTCCTTTTACCCTGGTTTGCGATATCTGCTACCACAGCAAACCTCACAAGTCACAACTGATAAGATGCCGAGATAAAACTCCCCAACTTGCCCAAATCCTTTTGAGCGGGTTTTCTCGCATACAGTTATTAGATTTATGGTTCCATTAGCAAGCATGCACCAATGCTGTCATTGCCAGGAAACCCTTTGATATATATTATTTGAGTTTCCATGCAACGTAAATGTATGTTTCCTGGACAACTATATACTCTGTGTAAAACACAATTGTCATAACCACATATACATGTATACAAGAAAATAATTTCTTACACTTGAACCTCAGGTATAACTCATTGATACGGTGTATTCTTTTAGCTACAATTACTGTAAGGAATGTTTAGGAAAGACATTTACAGCAATGATATGAGGGTGTTAATCTTGATCTCTGTTGCACTACAGCTCCCAGTATGATTTCACCTTTAATTATATCGTAATCCTTTCTACACACCTTCTGTTGGTGTTATACTCCACGTGTGGAGCTTACATGATAGCAAGGGACAAACATGAGCCACTCCACAGTGGTATTGGGAGAGACTGGGTACCTGCTACTTACTAGTGCTACAGCACTCCTAACAGGCAATAGGGGCCTCACTAACTAACTAGGGCCAGCACAAATTATCTCTATGACTAAAGAATGCAATTTCCAAAAAGAGTCTCTGAAATCTTTGAGCACTCCTTTAGGATACTGTCACTTTAAATAGTAATACTCACTCCAAAAATCTCTTTGGATGCCATAAAGTCATTATCTGGGTTGTGTTCCCCAGTGTTCCCCAGAAAGCGGCCACAAGGCTCTCTCTGCTGCTTCCTCTTCCTGCCTGCCACTTCCAGGCTGCTGTGTCACTTCCTGCATCCCTTAGATCACCATGCAGCTGGTTGCTAGGCAATGGCTTACAGCACACAGACACAGGCTCTGTGCCAGCTCTCTGACAGGGAACTACTGCAGAGGGATCAGTGCAAGGATTTTGCACTACTTCCCTACACAAACTACAGCCACAAATAAACAAGAACAAAAATACCGAATTAACATCTGAGTACTAGCAATGGGCAAATAAATTCGCCAGGCATGGATCTGCGTAGAATTTCTATGTTTTGCCGCCCTTGAATGTTTTCATTCGAAAATTTGGCATGCCAAAAAAAATTGTTGCGCATGGAAATTACTCGGACACCCATTGACTTTAATGCATTAGGACAAAATATTTGCGCGTATATGTTGCTGACGTCAAAGTTATTGCTTTAAAACAATTGTAAAATAATAATTTAGATGCCCATTGACTTCAATGCGTTTCGCAATATCTTTGCAGTTTTGCATATTTTTTGGTCAAGTGAAACGGGACAGATTCGCCCATCACTACTGAACAAAATGAACATTTTTCATGAACAAAGAAATAGTCCTGCTATTGTACATATTCAGTATATGATTCATTTAACCGTATATGTATTTGGAAAAGAATAAATTACATTTAGAAACAGTTTTATCAAATGCTATGAAAAGAACAATATTTATTCATTGGATCATTCCAGTACATGTTCATTGTCCAAAATAAAAAATTGTAGATGATTATATACCCTTAACTGTAACATATTATTAAAAAGTCACCTTGGCTTTCAATGCCCTGTATAATAGTACTCTGCCCATGGCTTTGTATTTTTAAGTAGTCATAAAATATCCCTATACCGTATATTACAGAATCTGGTACATTATACAGTACATAAACCAGATTTCTTTACCTTTCCTATTTCAGCATTTTAGCTCTTGCTGGTTTCACTTTAGCTTTAAACAGTACATTTCAGTCCATTGCTTATCTAAAATGCATTGTATTGCGCAAAGGATCTTTTTATATATTCAATTTCTGAACAATGCATGAAATAATTCCTCACACTGTTCTTCCTAGGAAGGAAGGAGCATATAAATCTGCTTTTCATTGAACTGACCACATGAGATATGTTTAATAGGAAACCTACAAATACTGAGCATGTCTGAAGTTTCATGGTCTGCTTTCAGCAACAGCCACAGTGTGCGGTTTTTCTTTGCTTTAAAATGCGAACAAAGTGTATGACAAAAGATGGCAAGCTATCCAGATAATGAAATATAGCTGTTCACTGCTGCAATAGAATATGTGTGAGTTCAGAAATCCTCAGAGTGCTGAAGGTTACTATACAGTTTGGGATTTGATAAATGAGTTTGAGCTTTGAGCCAACTGCAACGGATCTTAGTCGGCACAATCTGTGCTTTTTCCAGATAAGAGCAATAATCAAATCCATATTATTTTTGTATATATATATATATATATATATATATATATATGTGTGTGTGTGTGTGTGTGTGTGTGTGTGTAACCCTTTCGACACCCCTTTGTCGGTTACACTCCACTTGTGGCGCTTACCTGATGGCAGGGACAAACCTGAGCCACTTGCAGTGGTATTGGGAGAGACTGGGTACCTGGTACTTACTAGCAAAGTGCATCTACCTAGTGGGATCCGGGACTGCACCTACAGGTAGCCCCACTAGGAATACACTAATAACACACACAGTGGGGCTCATTTATTAAAGCAGCGCAGCGCATAAGTGGACGCAAAAGGTTGTCTGCGCCATCACAAGCGTGATCGCTAATATATTTGCGTGATATTGCGCATAACACAGAGCTTTTGCGATGGTTTTGTTTATGCGCATTGCGCAAAAGATTGGGCATTTATGTCGCAAACGATGCCGTGGTTGTTAGGGGCGTGGCTGTGGGCGTGGCTACAATGCGCTTGCACTGCGGCCGTCGCAGATTTGCGTCTGTATATGTGCAAAACTGCACCCGGGCAACAGCACCACAATTTTTACGCCTGCCTCTTCGTGGCGTAAAAGTAACGCTCTTCAAAATGCGCATTCCTGCCCAGCTGCGCTAGTATATTCAAGATGAACAACCCTTGTAAAGTGCATATTAACCACGCCTTCCACCCAACATGTTTATATTGACCAAGGTTCCTTTAAGGGTATCAGGTAGGCTAAACACCTTTGCAACCAAACAAATATTAGCACAGAAACAAATGCAGATGCGTCTAAGTGAACGCAATATGCGCAATATGTGACGCAACTAATTAAAGCAGCGCATTCATACATGAGCACAACTAATCCTTACCTTTGCGGTATCTTCCTGTGCGCACAATTTATTATAAGCACTGCGACAGCTGATACGCAGTTTCACACGTCGCACCTGTCTTGTGTCTACATTAGCGCACAAATCGCACTGTTAAGGTATCGTGCGCTACATTATTAAATACTCGCATGCGCTGGGCAAATGTCTGGCCACTGCGCTCTTTTTAGCGCTGCGCTGCGTTAATAAATGAGCCCCAGTATTGGTTAAACTGAATAACGGTTTATTATTTTTATTATTTGCACGAATTCCCTACATGTATATATATATTTTAACGTGTGCTGCAGATTGATACAAAAACACATTGTGCTTATTATTTAACAATTAATTAACAATATTATATAATATGTTATATCTGTCTTTGCCATTTTTAAACTTTACCAAACTCACTTAATATTTCAATCTTTGCAGAATGATTGTTTCTCACACCAGTTACTGACTGGATCTGTATCATCTTATTTCAAGTAGGTGTAAGCTCATGCATCTTCAACTGAGGATGGCTGCCAAAGTCTTGAAATATAGCAACCAGATACATAACAATGTAGCTGTCTTTTATTGCCTACATGAACTGTACAGTATGTTTCATAAGGCAGAACTGTCAATAATTGGGTCACACCTGAACTATTCTGCTACTAGAGACTTTTTTGTTCAGATATCAGTACTAGGTTTGTGAGCACAGGTATGGCATCTGTGATCTGGAAATCCATTATCCACTGAATTACAAGAGGGCCAGCTCCCACAGACTCAATTTTAATCAAATAATTCAAATTTTAAAAAAATATTTCCCTTTTCTCTGTAATAATAAAACAGTAGCTTGTACTTGATCCCAACTAAGATATAATTAATCCTTATTGAAGGCAATCCTAGTGAGTTTATTTCATGTTTAAATAATTTTTGTAGAACCCTTAGATCCTTTATCCGGAAAACCTCATGTCCTTAGCATTCTGCATAACAAGTCCTATACCTGTATATCCTCTTCATTGCACCTGGCTTTTTGAATGTCTGAATTTGACTGCTGTTACAAAGGCTTTGAGATGTACAGAATACATTTAATACTAATATATCTTTTGTATCCCTTAAGGGATAATTTCAAAGAGAGAAATAGATTTTTCCCCTGCTGCTCCCAACCCCCAAATTACACCAAATGCCCACTGTGTGCGTGTTTGTTTCCTTCATGTTCATGCTTGCGTCACCGCAGTGCTTTTCGGTGGAGCTTTTCATAAGAGAGTGGATAGAAAATTGCTCTCCTCTTAAACAAAAACCAAGCAGTAATTCGAGTGTAATGCCCTTAATCTTAAGAGCCTATTTAATAATAGCCCCCCCCCCCCAAAAATAAATCTTTACAGGGGCTTGGCATCCATGGGGCCTTATTCCTCTATAGCCGTACAACTGTCTGCAGTGGTGTTTTTGGCAAGTCTGGGGTTAAAAGAATGCTCCTTGTCCATTTTTGTTGTGATTTTATTGGCACGTCTGAGGTTTCACTGCACATCCATTTTTTTTCCAGTCACTGGCATGCCTGCAGTTAATGTAGTGCTCATTGTATGATTTCTATTGTAATTCTATTGACATGTCTGGGTAATTATGACAAAAGTGTGTGATGGGGAGCTTGCTTTATGGCAATGGGGGGGTGGGTTGGGGTGCAGCTGGTGCGCTTATGTGTTTGGTGGCACCTTGGGGTGAGATTCTCTGGTGGGCCCATGGGGGTTGCAGCATCAGGGGTCTGCACACAAGTCTTCTCTGTTTTATATAGCTAGATTCCAAATTTTTACATTTCTACCACACTCTGCCACACCCCTAGGGTCGCACCGGCCATAAGGCAAGGGGAGAATCTTGCCTCAGGTGGTAAGGAGAAGCCAGTTAATAGGGGTGGCAAGAAGCCACCACTGGTAATTTTAAGAGCTGAATTTCTGTTTTTTAAAACAGAAATTCGGCTCTGCTAGTGCAGCAAGTGCAATATCTCTCACTGCACTGGCGATGCGGCCCCTCCTCGACCCGCTCTGACGCTACAAGTTAGGATCGCGGATTGGGGAAAAAGGGCTGCTGCCTCAGGAGGTAGCAGCTCTTGAAACGCGCCTGCATACCCCTTGCCTCAATTAAAATAATGTAGAGACACATAGAAGGGAAAGTTATTGCACAAAGTCCTTACACACACACAATGCACACTGACCTTCTTAAATCCTGACTACATACATTATGGGGCCGATTCACTAACTTCGAGTGAAGGATTCGAAGTAAAAAAACTTTGAATTTCGAAGTGTTTTTTGGGCTACTTCGACCATCGAATTGGCTACTAAGAAACTTTGACTACGACTTCGACTTTGAATCGAAGGATTTGAAGTAAAAATCGTTCGACTATTCGATAGTCGAAATACTGTCTCTTTAAGAAAAAACTTTGACCCCCTAGTTGGCCATCTAAAAGCTACCGAACTCAATGTTAGCCTATGGGGAAGGTCCCCATAGGCTTTCCTAAGTTTTTTTGATCGAAGGATATTTCTTCGATCGTTGGATTTAAAGGATTTTATCGTTCAATCGAAGGAATAATCCTTCAATCGTTCGATCGCACTATTTGCGCTAAAATCCTTCGACTTCGAATATCAAAGTCGAAGGATTTTAATTCCCAGTCAAATATCGAGGGTTAATTAACCCTCGATATTCGACCCTTTGTGAATCAGCCCCTAAGTACTGTCTACTACTATAAGTACATAGGAGAGTACAGTAGATCTTTAAGAGAAAGCACAACATACTAGCACTGAGTATCTGTATGCAGTTCTGTATGCAGCTGAACACTAGTATTGTTCCCAAAGGACATGACCATTTCCCCTGTCTAGAAGGTACCGATTTTATTCTTAACTGACCCTTCTCCACAGAGACACAAAGAGCATCACCCCCCTCCCCAGTAACAAGTGTGCGGTGCAGACCAATGATAGAATAAATTTATAGCTATGAGACGGTTTAATAGCAATTTATTTATTAAGCAAGCTTTGAGGTGACAAAATAGCACAGTTATCTTTGAAACAGACAACACACAGCTAAATAAATAGTCCTAGCAGAGTTAACTTGTTTATACCCACCTTAACTCTGGTAGATGAGCTTGGAAATTGTGTACAGTCCCTTTTTCAAGAGCATTAAGGGTTGTCTTTTTAAAAGTTTCAAGCTGGCAGTAATGACTATAAAAGAAAAATGTGAGTTTAAAATATATTATTTTCTTTTAAAACGTATGCAGCGTTTAGTTGTAATTAGTGATGGGCGAATTTGCTGCGAATCCCCGCGATTTGCCGCCGGCGAATACATTCGCGAAAGGTCCATGAAAATTCAAGTTCAAGTTTTTTGTTTGGACGTTGGCGAATTTTCACTGGCAAAAGTGCGCTGGCGTCCATCAAAAACGAGATGCCCACGGGACAAATTTGCCCATCACTAGTTGTAATGTATATAATGAATATAAATTCCATGTAATGTTATTTATTTGATACTTTTTTAAAAGTATCTGGGAATCATAGGGGCAGATTTACTAAAGGGCGAAGTGAGTAACGTTGGCGATGATTTGCCAGCATTACCGCTTTCAGGCACTTCACCGATTTACTAATGGGCACTGGTGTAACTTCACTAGTGAAAGAGACAGACACTAGTGGTTATTAGGTGAATTTTCGCTCTGGCAATTGGACGTTACTCCGCAAATTCACTAAGATGCGGATTTTACTGAACGTTAACTCTTTTGCCAGACTTGCCTTCACCAGCTCAGACCAGGCAAAGGACATTGGAGTACATATATCTTCCTCAATCTTCTGTTACTTACATCATATTTTTAGTGGAAAAAAGTTTCTAAGTCTCAAAATTTTCCTTTTTTCAGAGTGATAGCCTGCAAAAGTCCTTACATTTTTTTTGGGGTAACTGGGTTCCCCAAACATTTTCTAACATATGGAACATAAACTATACAGTGGGCTCATGTGTAGGACATTATAACAACTCTATTGTGTTTATTAAGGTTCCCTGGACTTGCTTAATGTAATGTATTTGCTGCAACATATACGTCCATTCAGCTTTATATTTTCCCGCCGTATGCAAATTAGCCTGAGCGAAGATCTCTAACAAAGTTGCGATAGACATAATTGAACACTAGAGCATCTTCTCTTTGATTGCCAAAGTAACGCTAGCGTTCGGAGCCCTGGACGCAACTTCGCATTTTAGTAAATTAGCATTGTCTGAGCAAATTTTTGCCTGGCGAAGTGTTGCGTTGGCTGCAAAGCTGTCGCTGGCGAATTTTCGCTGCTTAGTAAATTTACCCCATATCATCCTATAATGCCAATTTTCTATTTAGGATTACCCAATGGCACATACAGTACTACTAAAAAAAAGTATATTATTATGAACATGGTTTATTTACATAAAGCAGTATTTACGTATGAATAGTTTCCTTTAATTAGATATAAACATTTATATGGTGAACATATTTGTACAGAATCAGTACTATAGTTCCCCTACAAATAATGTATAAATCACTAAGCAATATCTAATTTATATGATAACAAGAAGTGCATTTTTACATCAGTTTTTTATGTCCAAAAAAATTGCTAAAAAACGAATTTTGTTATTCTCTTTGTTATTCTCTTAATGCAGAATACAAATAATGTATAAATCACTAAGCAATATCTAATTTATATGATAACAAGAAGTGCATTTTTACATCAGTTTTTTATGTCCAAAAAAATTGCTAAAAAACGAATTTTGTTATTCTCTTTGTTATTCTCTTAATGCAGAATACAAATAATGTATAAATCACTAAGCAATATCTAATTTATATGATAACAAGAAGTGCATTTTTACATCAGTTTTTTATGTCCAAAAAAATTGCTAAAAAACGAATTTTGTTATTCTCTTAATGCAGAATACAAACAGAAAAAAAAGAGTGTCTGCAGCTACTTCAACTGTCATGTGCACATGGTCACAGAATTCCCTGGGCTGGTGGGCAGGCTCACAAGGTTCACGCCATTAAGGCCTTTTCAAATACCTGTGCTCAACACCCATCTAAATGCAATTCTGTGAGATTGGGTCAGCATAACTAACAAATAAATGACAATGTCACCTGACACCCTGACTGCCTAAGGATAGTTGGATCCGTCAGTTATTCTAATGCTGGGCTCAGCAATAGACGAGGCAAGGATTTTTTTAAACAGTACTATCTTGAATCTCTGTTAGTGATGTTGACAAGATTCCTGTCATTGACTGGAACACGTGAGTGTTACTTTTAAGCATCTTTGACAGCGTTTATTAAATATAAGGAGCAAATCCCCAGCGAATACA
The DNA here is from genome assembly GCF_017654675.1 of Xenopus laevis. Classification (NCBI taxonomy): domain Eukaryota; kingdom Metazoa; phylum Chordata; class Amphibia; order Anura; family Pipidae; genus Xenopus; species Xenopus laevis. The sequence continues at coordinate 16,472,515 of NC_054386.1, forward strand.
CGCACCAAATAGAATTACGCTGTGCAATGTCAATGTAGCAATGCAGCAGGAGGTTTCCTTCAAACTTAATCATAGTAAAAGAATCACTTGCTGCCATGGCTAGATGTAAGAGGGAAGCTTTGAGATTTTCTGATAAGTTGCAAAGTACAAAAATACCTTACTAGAGTTCAGAATAAAGGGCAAAAGTCTTGAACCTGGTTATGTTACATACTGCACATAGTAAATGAGCCCTTCTACATTATATATTTACCTGGTGTGTATATAAGCTTGACGCTTTCTCCTTATAGTTAATACATAGGGGCCCATTCACTAAGTTCGAGTGAAGGAATAGAAGAAAAAATACTTTGAATTTCAAAGTGTTTTTTGGGCTACTTCGACCATCGAATGGGCTACTTCGACCTTCGACTACGACTTCGAATTTAACGATTCAAACTAAAAATCGTTCGACTATTCGACCATTTGATCGTCGAAGTACTGTCTCTTTAAGAAAAAACTTCGACCCCCTAGTTCGCCACCTAAAAGCTACCAAAGTCAATGTTAGCCTATGGGGAAGGTCCCCATAGGCTTGGCTATCTTTTTTTGGTCGAAGGATCATCCTTCGATTGATGGATTAAATTCCTTTGAATCATTCGATTCGATCGAACGAATTGCGCAAAATCCTTCGACTTCGATATTCGAAGTCGAAGGATTTTAATTCACCAGTCGAATATCGAGGGTTAATTAACCCTCAATATTCGACCCTTAATACATCTGACCCATAATGTCATAGGTAGTGATGGTTGAATAAATTTGCCAGACATAAATTAGCTTGAATTTCCACAATTCGTTGGGAAAAATCCGCTGTTTCAAAAAACAATTGATGCACCCATAAAAATTGTTGCGCGTTAAAATTATTCGGACGCCCATCGACTTTAATGTGTTTGGAACAAATAGTCGTGTGTATAAAAGTTTCCACTCAAGAATGAAGTCCGTCAAAATTGAAGCGCGTCAAAATTATTTAGACACCTATTTAATTCAATGCATTTCACAAATTTTTTGCCATTTTGCGATTTTCACACAGAAACATGTGTTTTCTAAACTATATACAATTTCAAAGCATAAAAGTTCAGCAGCAGCAACAGAAAGGCACGTATTTTTCCCATGAATACAGCAGTGTCTGTGTTCAGCTATTCTATTATTAAAGAGGGATTGACTGAGGATGGTAATTCTCTTGGATTTGACATTTAGGGGCTTATTCATTATGCTGTGTAAAACAAAATTCGTGAGAAATGGTGTAAAAAGCTGTGTAAAAGAAATGACAAATTTATCAAGGTGTATGTAATTTTACTCCACGTGAACACCAGATTTGCCGATATTACTTTATACTGCTTTATACCTTTGTAAGTAAGTTCCAGTGGAAGTTGCTCAAAGAAAAAGCTCATTAATAAATTATTTGTATGCCTTTTTTATACAGCGATGTCTGGCAAAATATCCCTCAATTTTTTACACCACATAATAAATCTGCCCCTTTGTGTTCTTGATCTTGCTTCTGGGGCAATAATAATTGCTCAATGGGGTGTGTCAGTTTCTGCATACTAATCCTTCTAGATCTCTCTGCAGTCTTTGACAGTTGACCACCTGCTTCTTCTAGACATTCTATACTCTGGCATCCGTGACCCTGCTCTTTCATGGTTTACATCTTATCTGTCTGACCGTTCCTTTAAAGTTACCTTCTCTAACTCTACTACTACTACGTTCCCTCTCTCTGTCAGAGTTCCTCAAGGCTCTTTTCTAGTCCCCAACTCTATTTGTCTACTCCTGACCTCTCTCCATCTGTCCTTTCCCAAGTTACAGACTGCCTCTCTGCTGTCTCCTCCTGGACATCACAGCGCCATCTGAAAATAAATCTTCCAAAAACAGAACTGATTATATTTCTGTCAAGATCTTTTGGGCCCCGGTTCCTGCCGGCTCAGACCTGATCCCTGCACGACACCTTCTTTGCTGCCTCCCACCTCCCTACCTGGACCCGGCACAGCCACAAAGAGAAAGATTTACACACAGGGTGGGGGCTCAAGCAGGGGGGCTGGAGGGGGCTATTTGCCTGTGGTAGGGGGCCCGGGGGTGTGTGGGGGCCCTGAGGCCAGTCTAATGCTGTCTGTGGAATTTTTAGAGGCATAATTATCAATGGGTGAAAGTTAGATTGAGAGTAGAAAAATATTGATAATTTAAAATGACATCAATGTGTCAATGCCAAACCTTTTTGTTAAAGTAGGAGCCAATTTACAGAATTTTGCTGCTAGTAAGCTTCAAGCATCCATGTACATACATGCTTTCAGTCTTGATCATGAACACTCACATGAGACAAGCTTGAGCTGCAGTCACTGTCAACAGTGAAGGTCATGGAGCGGACATCTATTTTTATATCATATGGTAGTAGCTTCTCTTTTTAATCACCCCCCCCAGATTAAGCCTTATTGCTGCCACTTATAGAATCACAATCTGTAGGTAAGTAAGCAAGTTATACTTAGGTTAGAAGGCTTTGGCTGAAAGCTAGATTGGGTGGGTTTCGTGTTGTTTTAATCACACTTGGGGCCACATTCAATTCAGTGAGAAAAATTTTAGATGCATTCAATTTTAATAAACTTAAGAAAAAAACTGAATTTAGGAGAAAAACTGAATTTGGAGAAATTCAATCTTGTCCATGAGTTTTCCCATGATTAATCTTGAGACAACTTTTTCTCACTGAATTGAATCTGTCTCTTGATCTGATGACAATGAATTGATGCAACATAGTTTATTTAAATATATAACCTGAACTAAGTAGGTCTAATCAAATATGAACTACAAACAAGAGGATTAGGTCTGAAGACCTTTGCTGAATCGTTGCCCATCCACTCAACAAAGCCACACTGGCTAGTTAAAATAATACATAAAAAAAACAGTGACAACTGCTACACAATTGTTTAAAAAAATACGAAAAGCATGGATGTTTTCAATAATATTTTGTTCCACTAAAACAAATACACAAACAAAAGGGGAAATTAAAAAAGAATCCTTTTATGGAATAAAATAGAGTAATATTTACCACTGGTCAGAACACCCACATGCAGAAATCTGACAAAAAATGTATTCAACCTTTTGTATAATTCAGCACATATTTGTAGGATGACACTGCCAAGTCAAGATTTTATTAAAATATCTGTCCTGAAGTCTCATAGAAACCAATGTTATTGACTTTGCATATGAACTACAGAGCGTTAAAAGAGATTTAATGATAGATGAACATTAGAATTTCTTTTATGTACTTTTTTATGTCGAAATTTCACCCTCTTGAGGGTCATTAGCCCTAGCTCATTCTAGCCTCTTTGCTCCTTACCATAGGATTACAGCAATGTCTTTTGATGACATCTCAGCTGACATCTCTTTTAACATTTATGATGCTAGAATTTAGCATGGGATGGTCTTTGAAGTCTTAAATACATGCAAAATTAGCAGCATTTCTCTTGATACAATAACAGCACATGTGAAATGAGGTTTTTCAGACAGAAGAGATCATATTCTTTTATTCTGCATAATTCAAGCACAGGTGTCACTAGAAAATGCATGAACACTTTTACACTATGAAATTTCATTTAAAAATATGCATAATTTTAACAAGGCATGCCATATTTTTTTGGGAATACAAAAATGCGATTTCTTATGCAAAAATATTTGTTTGTGGTGTGAATTTTATTATGGAACAGCAAGCTTTATATCTACTTTAAACATTTGAAGCTTACATGTCAAACTCAAAAGACTCAGATAATACTAAATCATGCAAAAACTATATAGGACATTGCTTATTTGCAATTTGATTTGACTAAATGGGCAGTAATTTGTTCAAGGTTCAATGTCGATGCAAGGTTGTGCATTTCAAAAGCAATAACTAGTTATTAGCGGACTTTTTCGACAGGTTTCATTTTAGAGGTTTTTGAAACCATGTGGAAACTGCTTTGTGGAAAGTGTAAGGCTTATTGGTCTCTCTGTGTGTGGATAAGACTGTGCCTGACAAAAGTCCTTGCTTGGGAAAGTGCTGTCAGTGAAGAGGACATGAAATCTAGCCATGTGGCCTTGCTAACTGAGTTAGAGAAATATCTCTGTGACAGTGACTTGCGTAACAGGATGGTATTCAGGATGACAACAATGTCAGATGAAAGACGTTTGTTTTATATCTTCTCTGTGAATAAAATAGCCCTGCCATACAGTATTTTGCTGGGTGAAAGAAAGTAATAACAACAATTATCTCTATGTCTCTCTATGATATCCACTATACAAATAGTCTTAATTGTTTAATTATATTGTTTGCATCTCTCAGACAATGAATAACTGTCAGAATTATATGTGAATAGGAGAGAACATAAATAGAAAGAAAAGGTATACAAAATATTTAACACAATCTTTCTCTCACTCTGGTGTACATCATGTACTTATTGCTACCACTTCAATTCTTGTGTATGCATCTACCCTTATTGGATAAAAACAGGTTGAGTTATGCTAGAAATATAATAATGATAACAATAATAATAATATAAAACTGTGCAATAAAAGCCAATTGAAAAGTTTTTGGCAAAAGGCCAGATTCAGTTTGATCAGATAAGCTTATCTCCTAATTCAGTTTCAGACTTTCCATGCAACCATAGGCAATAGAACAAGGCAAAACATATCCCGCTTTTTATCACCTAAACACTCTATTGAAGTCTATGAAAAACTGGAATTAAATTAGGAGAGTTTTTTTCTCCTCAAATTGAATTTTACCCACAAGTTTTCATGTGATAAACTATAAAGTAATTGTAACCCTTTCTGTAATTGTAACATCCCCCTGTGCCATAGGTTATACATTATTACCTTCTTACCACTTTCAGGTCCTGAGTCCCCTTTGCTAATTTAAAGGGTACTGGGAATTATCTTTCATGGCAGTTCATCCACCTAATGGGATCTGGGAATACATCTGTGGATGGCTCTATTAGAAAAAACAGTAATCAAACACACTGCAGTAAAACATATAAACTTTATATAAAAATAGAAAAGTAAATATGCAAGTACATATTACTGACCCACTACCCTGGGTATATTTACAGTTCCATCCTGGAACCTGCTTGCCAGACAAAGTCCCATACTCAATTCCTGGTGGACAAAGATTCTCAGTCCCTTTTCCCCAAAGAGCTTTTAACTTTCCCCAGATAGTGCTACCTGCTCAAATACCTTTCCTGCTGGACCGAGGTAGTTCTTCCCACACAGCAGGCACACAAACAACACCTGTATATTTAACAGGGACAAAAGCTGGATCTTTTTACTACCTTCCCACATGCAAACTCACCGGGGGCTCACACGAGCTGGAACAGGCATCCACAGCGATGACATCCTTAAGCCAAACACACAAAGCTTGAATCTTTAGGGCATGCTCCCAACACCTTCCACAGTGTGAGCACAACAAAGCCCACCGACTGGTATCCATCTCCAGAAAACTCTCTCCTGGGCAGCATCTCTCCCAAATATCTCACTTATTGGGGTCTAGTTAACCCCAAAGCCCCACACAGGGCATCGCCAACCATGTGTTTTCTCTCCATAGTCCCAGGGCCTGGTGCACAGCAACACTCTGGTAAGGAAACAAATCACAGCTCCATTTTATTGGAAAGTGAAAGCAGCAATGGCCGTGACCACATGACTCAAGCTATATCAAAACAGTTGCATAGCAACCTCTGGTATCTGCCAGAACACACTGGACAGGTACAAGGGCTCCTTCCCCCTCCCTTTACTCTAGGTCCAACCCGTAGCTGGCCAGGAAGGGGATTTCCCAGTGGCGAAACTACTTGTCGGCGGGCCCTGGTACAGGATAGGCACCCGGGGCCCCCTGTCGGGTCCTCCCCCTATGAATCCTGATCTAGAGTGCTGCTGGCATGGAACTGGGAAGGGGAACTGGGATATGTATTGAGCAAGACACCTCCTGCACCCCCGGAAGTTAAGCAACTGTTTGTGTCAGAAACCAGAGCCCCAGTCTGTAACCTGCCACTGCAAGAAACTGGCAGCTCCAGTGATCTACCTACTCCAGGTGAGTTACGCACCTAGCACTATCCACAGCCTACCTAAACAGAAATACATACAGTAAACTTGCCTGGACCTGATAATAGATTATAACTCCCATTATAATGTAGCCGCTAACAGGGTTAATAAATGTAGCAGCGCAGCGAGCGTTACTCACAAATACATGTGTGGTGTGCAATTTGCACTGATTAGCTTCAATAATCATATGAGCAGCAATAGATCCTCACTCAACCTACTGCTGTGCAATAACGAGCTCATGTGATGCGGCACAGCCTCATTTTGCCATGTAGCACAAAGTATCAGGAATGCTATTGCAACAGACCGCTTTATACTACACACACCTGCCTTCCTACTGTGTCTATATCAAACAGTGCGCATTCCTACTACCGCTTAACCGTCTTACATCCCGCCTCCGTTTCACTCTGTACCACCCACGTCTGATTTTCGACGGCTCCCAGGGGCATGTGCAGAGAGAAGGCAGCAGCAGAGGGCGTATATGTGACAGGCAGGATAGCATTAGCCAGTATGCTGAGTGATTGTGTTGCTTGTGCTATGGGGATTCTGCGCATTGGCTTTATCATCTGCAGGATATGGTCTTTCTGCCGGTTCGGATAAATTTTAACTCCACTCCTGGGTTGCGGGCCCCATCGGGGGTGCAGGGGTATGGACCTTGGTGCAACTGCACTCTTTACACCCCTCATAGTTCCACCATGTGGTACTTTTTATAAAGGACCAGAGGGGAATTAACCCTCTAGATCCCTACAAAAAATGTACTCATTGATTTGAAATTAATTTGCTAAACTACTTGGCCCTTGTTTGCTACTGCATGCAAGTACAGGATTCACAGATGCAAGAAACCCCTGACATTAACACCTGCTTTCAGAAAGTGGTAGTTTTAAGACTTCCTTTGTGTTACATGCACAGCTAAAATGCACCTAGAGAATAATTTACTAGTGAGGTTAATTGTCTGTTTTGATGTAGTAAGAACTAGCTTTAAGCGCACAGCCCACAAATGTGAACATAATTAGCATAGTATCAAGTGCAACCTTTTATGTACAGTAACATAATTACCTGGGGAAGGGCCGGGTGCAGGCAACACAGCTGGGCCACCCCCCTCCTGAAGCGGAATTTTCACTGCAGTTTCGAATTTATTAGCTGGCGGCAAATTTATTTGCCCATCACTAATAGTAAACCTTGAAACCTAAGGGCTATAAACTGTACAAACTCTTCACCAGACAAAGAGGAGGAAGCAACACATGGTGAGCTAAGCTACACTGGTACAGGGCTTCTGGGTTCTCCTTTAACACAAATAAAATGAGCCTTAGTTTAGTTTTCGTTTATTGCCCACAATATGTCTTTCTGGAAACTACCATCTGTTTTATACACTTTACACATCTGCAAAATCTTTATATCACTTTACGCCTCTTCTATGAAGAATAGTCAGTTGCTTAATAATTTACCGGAATAAATCAGTTGAAACAAGAGCTCATTCAAAATGTTAGGATGGTACTCCTATGTTGATTTGTGATTGTTATGAAGGATGCATGGAACTGCAGCCAATGCTCAGTTTTGTTGTTTGATTTATATTTTCTATTTTGGCAGACAAGGTTAATTGATTTTGTGCTTCTGTACTAAGCTGGGCTAAAACAATGCAAACTATTTCCTTTACCTTTCATTCAAGAAGTTCTTATCCATTTTGCTGTGCAGCATTCAACTGTGCCTAAAATTAGACTTTGTCCTGACACTGTTAAAATTAAAAAAAAACATTTAAAAATACATTTCAAATTGATGTTGCATTAAACATTGTGCATGTCTTATAAAAACAATTGTCAAAACACCACAGCTTGCTGGTATTGATTTTTTTTTTAAATATCATTTCAGATGTATATAGGCCTTGTCACCTCATTTAACTTACTTCACAGTAGTCATGAAAGGTACAACATATGATAGCTTTCCAAAAAATAACAAAGCAATCAGCAGCTCACAATGGAATTCAAAAATTAGTTACCCTAGGTAGATATCTATTGTCATGGTGGATGCTATTGACTTACACGTCATCTCCTTCACCACCATTATTGAAAATTCTTAGTTTAATACCTTTACCATGATACATTTAACATATGCTTTTATACCACTAAACTATACGGGCCAGCAAATCCCATTCATACTTTGGAGGTTGTTTACACAAATTTTTCATAAATACAAACTCGACCCAACTTCCATCCACAAATGTAGCTTATTTATAAAGAAATCTGGTCGGAAAAGTTGGGTTGGGAAAAAACTAAAGAGAATCATCCAACAATTCAAATGAAAAAACTTATTCTCTAGAGAAGACCAGCATCAAACACAAATTTTGTGAAGGTTAGAGATAAAAGAACAGCTACCATTGACTTTTACATGAATTGGACAGGTTTTAGATGATGTATTTTCGGATTTTGACTTTTACCAGCTTCGGGCATAATAAATCTCTTGAAAATTGGGTTTTAATAAATAACTCTCTTATATTATTTTTTTTACTAAAAGCAAAATATGTAACAAATGCTGTGAATATGGCATGAGATATTCATTTGGATAATGATAATGAATTACATAATTATTAATTTCTCTGTCTGAAACTAATCCTATTATTTAAGGCCCAGTTCATAGGAGATAGTTAAGGACTAAAAGGAATGAATTTAGACCATAAAATTTGTACAGGTACATGATCTTTTATTTTATATGGTTATGCAACAGACTTTGAAAATGTAAAAGTATACAATTTTCAGTCTTTAGGTATCTTGTTGTTTGTAATGAAAATGAGTTCAATTGCTACAGACTTATTTTTGTCTGGAAATTCAGATCATATCACTGGCAATATAAAATTGTTGAGGCTGGATTCTTTAACAGCATGACATCTTGACATGAACTATGCCTTTACAAGGCCAATTAAAAGTATGGATGAATGTTATTGACATTTGAAATGAAAGATAAGAGAGGTTAGGGGGTGTTTTAACTGTATGATCATATACATTACTCTCTATAATTAATGATTAAAATGTATTTTTCAAATGTTTGCCTTGAAAGCCTTGGTAAACAAAACACTCCCTTGGGCTCTAATTATAAACAAAATATATATTTTTTTATTATTATTTTTTGTCTTTAAAAGCTAAGCATGGCTACTATCTTGTACTGTCTGTGTAAATTAACTTGCGGTGAATTGAGATTATACATACCTCTACTACTCTTGTTTGTTTACAAAGAGGCAAAATATGACACATTTGAATTTTTGTTCGTATTTTGAATTACTTATATTAGATATACCATGACCTGGATGAATGAAAATCTTCATAGTCATATCCAAGACTATTGTGATACCAAAATCTATAGTAAGTGTAGGAGTATATATAGTTTATGTGAGTATATGGACGGGTCGTGTGTATGTATGGATGCTGGGTTTCATTTGGAGGGGTTGAACTTGATGAATGTTGATCTTTTTTCAACCCGATTTAACTATGTAACTATGTAAAAAAAAAAAAGGAAAGCATGCATCTAAGATGGAGTCTAACAGGCTCCTGAAGTTAGAAAAAGATTTCACAACCATGTAGTGCCACAAAATAACATGTCAACCATTTCTAGTTCTTGCACATATGAAAAAATGTAAAATAATATACAAGTCCACTGAGCAGCAGTTTTAAAAATTATTATTGACTTTTTTGCCACAAGAATTCCAATACATTTGGCCACATTGTAAAACTGGGCAGCAAACTGGAAATGAGGTTCAATGTTGATAAATGCAAGGTTATGCACTTTGGTAGAAATAATAGAAATGCAAGTTATACACTAAGGGGCAGATTTATCAAGGGTCTTAGTGAAAATTTTAAAAAATTAGAATTTTGAGCTATTTTTGTGTACTTTGACTAGGGAATAGTCCAAATTCGATTTGAATTTGAAAAAAAAAATCAAAAATTCGAATATCGAAATTTATCATGTACATTTAGGGGCCGATTCACTAACTTCGATTGAAGGATTCGAAGTTAAAAAATTTCAAATTTCTAAGTTTTTTATGGGCTACTTCGACCATCAAATGGGCTAGTTCGACCTTCGACTACGACTTCGAATCGAAGGATTCGAAGTAAAAATCGTTTGACTATTCGACCATTCGATAGTCGAAGTACTGTCTCTTTAAAAAAAACTACGACCCCCTAGTACGCCATCTAAACGCTACCAAAGTCAATGTTAGCCTATGGGGAAGGTCCCCATAGGCTTGGCTAACTTTTTTTGATCGAAGGATATATCTTCGATCGTTGGATTTAAATCCTTCGAATCCTTCGATTCGAAGGATTTAATCGTTCGATCGAAGGAATTATTCTGCACTAAATCATTCGACTTCGATATTCAAAGTCGAAGGATTTTAATTCCTAGTCGAATATCGAGGGTTAATTAACCCTCGGTATTCGACCCTTAGTGAATCAGCCCCTTATTGTATTTATCAAATAACTTGGAATCAAATTCAATCGAATACGATGTTACTTCGATTTGTGACCCTTGATAAATCTGACCCTATGTATAGATATTGGTATGTGCAGTTTAAATGAGCTTAAAGAGGGTCGTATAAGTGTGTATGTATGGATGCTGGGTTTCATTTGGAGGGATTGAACTTGATGGACTTTGATCTTTTTTCAACTCAAATTAACCAAACTTAACTTAATGTAACTACAGTATGCAAAGTATGTTCAAAAGAAAATTCTTCCACCAAGACACCAAGGGGCCGATTCATCAAGGGTCGAATATCGAGGGTTAATTAACCCTCGATATTCGACTAGGAACTAAAATCCTTCGACTTCGAATATCGAAGTCGAAGGATTTAGCGCAGATAGAACGATCGTACGATCAAAGGATTATTCCTTCGATCGAACGATTAAATCCTTCTAATTGAACGATTTGAAGGATTTAAATCCAACGATCGAAGGAATATCCTTCGATCAAAAAAACTTAGGAAAGCCTATGGGGACCTTCCCCATAGGCTAACATTGACTTCGGTAGCTTTTAGCTGCCGAACTAGGGGGTCGAATTTTCTTTTTAAAGAGACAGTACTTTGACTATCGAATGGTCGAATAGTCGAACGATTTTTACTTCGAATCCTTCGATAGTCGTAGTCGAAGGTCGAAGTAGCCCATTCGATGGTCGAAGTAGCCCAAAAAAACCTTCGAAATTCGAAGCTTTTTACCTTCGAATCCTTCACTCGAAGTTAATGAATCGCCCCTTGCAAATGTTTTCTTCTCAGTATTAGATGGAATGTATAAAATAAATGAGGGCGATGGACTGCACAACCATTTTATCCTAAGATGGAATGACATAGTAAATCACATTTTAAACATTTATTCTCTGCCAGGTTTTGCCTAGCATGAAAAGATGTACCACATTCCACATGACAGCATTCATTTTTTTTATGAATATATGACTATAAGCTAACAATGTAAATGATAACATGATGAAGAAATAGATTTGTATTCTTCGACTGAACATTATTCATTCTCCACCTGAAGCTTACCATACAGTAAAATGAAGTTACTTACCTGTTATTCTCTTTCTCAGTCAATCTAACATTTACTGACCTGTGCAAGAGAGACTATAAACACACTCACAAATGCTTTAATGTATTAGCTTTTATATAAAAAGCAAAGTGGCTTGGTGGCATCTCCTGGTGTCATCTGTTCCCTGCTGTCAGATTGCTTGCTGATTTGTGAACAGACTAAAAGCTGTTAGATGACACTTATGCAACAATATATAAAATCCAAGCCAGTCTTGTTTTGTACCTGTAAAAGAAATTCAAGAAATAATCCTAGCCAGTGAGAAGAAGTGGTTTATACAATAATTAGAATTCAGATTTTTAAGGAATCAATGAAAATGTCAGACACTTAGGGGCCGATTCACTAAGGGTCGAATATCGAGGGATAATTAACCCTTGATATTCGACTAGGAATTAAAATCCTTCGACTTCGAATATTGAAGTCAAAGGATTTAGCGCAGATAGTTCGATCGAACGATCGAAGGATAATTACTTCGATCGAACTATAAAATCCTTCGAATCGAACGATTCGAAGGATTTTAATCCAACGATCGAAGGAATATCTTTCGATCAAAAAAACTTAGAAAAGCCTATGGGGACCTTCCCCATAGGCTAACATTGAGTTCGGTAGCTTTTAGATGGCGAACTAGGGGGTCGAAGTTTTTTCTTAAAGAGACAGTACTTCGACTATCGAATGGTCGAATAGTCGAACGATTTTTAGTTCGAATAGTTCGATTTGAAGTCGTAGTCGTAGTCGAAGGTCGTAGTAGCCCATTCAATGGTCGAAGTAGCCCAAAAAACACCTCGAAATTCGAAGTTTTTTTACTTCGAATCCTTCACTCGAAGTTAGTGAATCGGCCCCTTAATTTACATTGTAAGAAGACTATTTTTTTTGCTCTAAAGAAAACTGCCTGCATACCATTGAAAATTATATTTTGTTTTCTGCTTTCAAGGCACACAGGCTTTACCTGCACAAAGGAAAGAAATACCAGTATGAGTTGAAATGTAATTTCCTAAGGAGTTATTTGTGCTTACTAAAATAATGAATAATCCTCTTTCATTTTCAGAAAAGGGTTCATTACAATAAACTCATAAAAAGAAAGAACAAATTAATTAAAGATATTGTTGGATAAAGATAAAAAAAAAGATAAAATTCTTCTTTCATTGTTCAGGCTGTGCCGCAAGACAGAAAGATTATTTATGCAGTAAAAGTCAGTCCATCATTATGGTCACAATCAGAAGGTCACACGGGTTTTAAAATGCCATTTGTTTCAGAAACCACTATTAATATCAGGTTCAGTATATTTAGTGCAGTGTATGCATGCATTCTTCTATACCAGTAAACCCCCGATTCTCTAAAGAATCGTTAATGAAAGAATGGTAACAACAGTGAGGCAGCAAAATGCGATGGGTGCTGATTCACTCGGCATCCCCAGGCAGCAACTGGCGACGCTAATTTGTGGGGATGTAGAGTGAATCTGTGCCTATTGCTTGTTATTACCTATCTGCTATTAGAATTCTTAAATTTTGAGTTTATTGGTAGTAAAGTGTTACTGAAAAATTTCTTTATAAACAACATTTTTTGTGAAAATGTTCTCCTGTCCTTGAATGAGTTCTCCCTGGTGAGCTGTACTTAAAATCTTGACTTTAACATCAGATGAACGCTGCACTCTTGAAAATGCAACATAAAGTTGACCATGACCAAACACAGGCTCAGATAGGTAAATGCCGACTTTATCCAATGTTTGTCCTTGTGATTTGTTGATTGTCATGGCAAATGCAGCCTTAATGGGGAATTGTCGTCGTTTAAGTTTAAAAGGTAATTCCTGGTCAGAACTGGTAAGGTCAATTCTGGGAATCAAAACAGTATCACCGCTATGGGATCCTGTAAGCACTTCTGCCTTGATAACATTTTGTCTCATGCTCTTCACAACCAACCGTGTACCGTTACATAAACCTTGCTTAGTGTTAGGGTAGGGGCACACGGCGCGATTTCGCCGCGATTCTGCGCTGGGCGAGTTGTCGCTGCGTTTTTTAAGCCGAAATAGCTTTGCTAACTTTGGCGCTGGCGTCAATGCAAATCGCGGCGAAATCGCTGCGCTAATTCACACGCGGCGATTCTTTTTCTACTGTCACCCGGAAACGCTCAGCGAGGCAACTTCGGACGACAATAGAAAACGAATCGCCGCGTGTGAATTAGCGCAGCGATTTCGCCGCGATTTGCATTGACGCCAGCGCCAAAGTTAGCAAAGCTATTTCGGCTTAAAAAACGCAGCGACAACTCGCTTAGCGCAGAATCGCGGCGAAATCGCGCCGTGTGCCCCTACCCTTAAGGTTTCTTAACAGCATGACTATTGTTCCTACTTTGAGTATAAGATTGTGTTGTGGTAATCCAGCATTGTTGATAGTGTTTAAATATTCTAATGGGAAGTTAAGTTTCTCACTTTCGTCTTCAGAATCAATACAGTCAGTACTCAGAAAGACACAGCTTTGTCCAGGAAGTAATGCAATCACTTGGTTGTTTATCATGTCAACATCAATATTTTTTGGAGATAATATAGCCCGTTTTGCTAAAAATGGCCACCCACGCAGGTACGCAACCGGTTCCCCTCCTAGAGTGACGCTAGCGCCGCCATTAGACAAACTTGCAAAGGAGTAGCAAGATGGCCGACGCTTATACAGACTTTAGTGGGCGGATGACAAACTCGCAGAGGAGTAGCAAGATGGCCGACGCTTATACAGACTTTAGTGGGCGGATTTGGCAGTGGGCGGATGACAAAGTCGCAGAGGAGTAGCAAGATGGCCGACGCTTATACAGACTTTCGTGCAGGTACGCAACCGGTTCCCCTCCTAGAGTGACGCTAGCGCCGCCATTAGACAAACTTGCAAAGGAGTAGCAAGATGGCCGATGCTTATACAGACTTTAGTGGGCGGATGACAAACTCGCAGAGGAGTAGCAAGATGGCCGACGCTTATACAGACTTTAGTGGGCGGATTTGGCAGTGGGCGGATGACAAAGTCGCAGAGGAGTAGCAAGATGGCCGACGCTTATACAGACTTTCGTGCAGGTACGCAACCGGTTCCCCTAGTGTGACGGTGAGCGCATCTGCCTCCCTAGATCCTAACCTTCCAGCGGTCGCCGCCTGAGTGAGCAGGAAAGAAGAGGCGGCGGGAGGCAGAAGGAGACGGTGAGCGCATCTGCCTCCCTAGATCCTAACCTTCCAGCGCATCTGCCTCCCCGATCCTAACCTGTTCTGATCCTAACCTTCCAGCACATCTGCTAATCGAAGGCCGCATCTATGTCTTTCGGCTGAAGTTGCGCGCGCATCTCATAGATCCTAACCGAAGTTGCGTGCGCATCTGCCTCCCCTCCACTCGGGACATAGATAGGCCTTCGGTTAGTATATAGGATAGAGAGCCCTGGCATATGTGTTAATTTCTTGTTTCTTGCCAAATAAGTATCTCATCCCACCACACTGCCAACAGTGGAAAACATGCAAAGATCATCTTTAAAGTGAGTTTGGCCATCTGTTTTATTTCTTCTTCAGCTATTAATCAATGATTTGAAGGTACAATTCTCAAGGCTCATACCCACTTTAGAAGGTTAGCTGACTACCAGGGTCAGGGTATTTTAAATGGGTCTCAGCATCCACTGGGTAAGTGAATGAAGAACAATCTCTGTAAAATGCTGCATAAATGTATTAGCACTGTATCACTGCAAAATAATAAACACAAAGTTTGGCTATACTTTTTTCAAGATACAGTATATCTGTGTTCTATGATTTCATTTTAGTTAGAGGACTGAAGGTCACAGAATGCTTAAGCATCCACGTCCATCAGAATCAAGTGGGTTATTATCTAAAGAAAAGGTCATTCTTCATTGATCACAGATAATTTTATTCTCTGTGCAAGAGCATCTGATAGAACGTATGAAAAAGTTCTACTTATATTTTGTATTATGCTGTAATCAAACATAAATTTGCAGTAATACATATGACTTACTTTGGATTCTGGAAGAACACTACTCAAGAAGAGATAACAATTGTACAACCTGTCAGATAACATTTTGAATTACAATCCAAAGTCTAATTAAATAATATGCACACAACCAAAATTATTTGCTGATTGGTGTATGAAGTATGATAAACCACAAATATTTTAAGTACTACATCCCAACTTTTGAAGCTTTTTATAAGGAACCATGGTTTTAACCTTATTTTTACTATATTCAGGCTGCTAAGTGTATACAGTCAAATTACTAGTGACCCATAGACAATAAAAAATAAAGTTGCATGTTTCAAAAAATGGTCCATGGTTTGAAAAATTGTTGCTCAAAGAAACACCCATTGACTTCAATGCTTTTGGCTAAATTCTTGTTGTTTCATGAATGTCTGGTGAAGAGAAACAGGTCAGATACACCCATTATTAGTTCTGACCATAATTTTTTTTGGGGGGGTGGCAGTGGTTTATATATTGGAGTCTGCACAAAAGGTATAAAAGCTTGTCATAAGGAAACATTTATGCACTACATACAGGGCTAAATAAAGTGCATTCCTAATATTGTCCCTAATTAAATACAATGCAATATGGTACATTTTGTGTGATAAGTGCAACTTTTTGTGTTCCCATTATCTTTCCGTTACTTATGTTTTCGCTAGCTAACGGCCTATTGAAAGAAATGGGAATGCTTACTTTTTGAAATTCAATTTCAACCTGAAACTGCTTGTTGTGTCAAGTTTTTCGCAACAATATCCGGTTTCCTTCATGCCACTTTAAACTGGCGGAAATGCTCTTTCTCCAATATCTAAAGCTTTTTTGCCCTGGTTCCGTTGTATATTATCACACTTGCACAATATACTTGAGCACTGATTGCACAAGTTTTTTAACTACACCAATATATATTTAATTAACAAAAGCAGTTTCAGATGTTCTATTGTTTAAAAAAAATACATTGATTCCAAATATAGGACCTATTTGTCTTATTTTTATTTCTTACATTTTCATTAATGTCTTATTTTTTTAAATAAGTGTATGTATAACACTTCACTAGTACTGCATCACTATTTATTTATTTATTTTTTTTTATTAACAATTTGTCAAGTGATTTAACACATTTCTCAAACAGAAGTATAAAGAAAAGACGAAGGAGAGCAGGGAGAAGAGGAGAGAGAGAGAGACCTGGGGAAAAGTCACTGGCATACCGGTTCACTGCCGGCAAAGGCTCAATACACTGGACTGCGGACATTCTCGTATTTTAAAAAACAAAAAAAGCAATAAAAGGGATATAACTGCAGTGCAAGAATGACTTAAACAGTCCATGAAGCTATTCTTTCATATAGTTGTATGCGTTCCACTTCCATCCGTACTTCCTCAGCAGTTGGCAACGAGGCACTTTTCCAGCTCCTAGCCAGCAGGCTTCTACTGGCCAACAATATTTGGATGGTTTGTCTTTTAGATGGTTTATCCATTCGAATCGCAAACAAGCTAAGTAGGGCCATTTCTGGCAAAAGCTTATGGGAAATACCTGTGGTGTCCGTTATTATTTGGTTAACCATAAACCAGTACCTTTGCGCAATCGGGCACGCCCACCAAATGTGCAGCATAGTCCCAACATCCATCTGGCATCTCCAGCACACATTTGGGACTTCGGGAAAAGCGTTGTGGATTTTCTCTGGAGTCATATACCATCGGTACATTATTTTTGTAGTAAGTTCATGATGGTTAAGCACTCTCGAGAATTTGGATGATTGGCCAAATAAGTACACCCACATCTCTATGTCAATCGACAGATTCAGGTCCCTTTCCCAAGCGACTCTTGCCGACTGTAAGTAACTTGATGAATCTTGTATAAGTATATTGTAGACCAGAGTGATACCTTTCTTTGCTCCCTGGGTATGCCAACATTTCACTTCATATCTAGTCGGTTGACGCGCACTCAGCCAGTTGTTCGTTTGTAAGTAATGTTGTATGCGGATATAGGAATATAGTTGGATGTCAGGCAGGTTATATTCTGATTGTAAGCCAGAGAAGAGCTTCATCCCATTCCGATCAAACAGGTCACCAATCTTAGTTATACCCAGATGATGCCAGGGTTTAAGGTTCAAATCTGGTATGGCTTCCCCAAGGATAGAGATGGGCGCCAGCACCGATAGTGGGTTGCTTAGCTGTCTGTTCGCCCTCACTATATACCAAGTCCTCAGAGTAGCAGCAATGGGCGGGGACAATTGTCCCAAAGTTGTGTAGTTGTGCTTCCCCAATGTCCAGATATGTGAGAGGTTGGTGTGATCAAATTGGGACTTATATAGCCAGGTTTCCATATCCACCCACTTCTTACTTCCATGGGGTAAGTGCCAATCAGCCATTTGATCCAGAATTGTGGCTTTGTAGTAGGCTTGCAGGTTTGGGCAGGCCAAGCCTGCCTTTCTCTTATGTGCATACATCACTGCTCGGGAAATCCTTGGTTTCCGATAGTCCCAAATAAAGGATAGAAGCAGTCTCTGGAGTTGTTGAAAAAAGGTATTATACAATGGGATGGGTAGAGCTCTAAATTTATACAAAATTTTTGGGAGTATCAGCATTTTGACTGCGTTTATCCGTCCCATCCAAGAAACGTATGTCGTCTGCCACATATTCAAGGTCGTTTGCGTGTCCTTTAGCATGGATGCAAAGTTATGTTTGTAGAGTTGAGTCGGGTCTGCCGATATTTCCACACCAAGGTAATGAATCGCTGTGGTTTGCCAGTCCAAGTTATATGTAAGCTTCAATTTGATAGAATCCGGCTCAGATAAAAAGATAGGCAGTGCCTGGGTCTTAGTGACATTAAGCTTATAATACGTCAACCTGCCAAAGTGTCCAATCAATTCAAACAGTTCCTGTAAGGCAACTTCAGGATTAGTGAGCAGCAATGCTATATCGTCAGCAAAAAGCAGAACTTTGTGATGTTGAGGCCCTAGTGACACACCCCGAATTCCCTGGGAGTCCCTAATGGCCTGGGCTAGTGGTTCAATACTCAGAATGTAAATAAGGGGTGACAGCGGGCAACCTTGTCTAGTACCATTTGACAGGGGAAAGACTTTAGATAGAAAACCATGTATATTGACCTGGGCTATTGGGTCAGAATAAAGGGCCAGGATAGCTGTGATAAGCCGATTAGGGATGCCAAAGCGCTCTAAAACCAATTTGAGATAAGTCCAATTCACACGATCGAACGCTTTCTCAGCGTCCAATGCCAATAGAAGAGAAGGTGTGCGATGTTTGTGTACCTGATGGATCATATTGATAAGTCTCCTCGTGTTATCATGTAATTGGCGACCTTTAACAAAGCCTGTTTGATCTGTGTTGATCAAAAGTGGTAGAACCCTTTGTAGGCGTTTCGCTATAATGGATGCGTAAATCTTAAGGTCACTGTTTAACAGCGAAATAGGGCGATAGTTAGCGCATTTGGTACTATCTTTTCCTGGTTTCAATATGGTCGAAATATATGATTGCAACATTTCTTGGGGGAAACGCCCAGCAGACGCAGCCGCGTTCAAAGCTCTAGTGAGGTACGGGGCAAGAACAGGGGCAAAGACCTTGTAATACTTATTGGTAAAGCCGTCCGGGCCCGGGGCTTTGTTTTGCGGCAGGTTTTTTATTTCCTGCAAGACCTCGTCCCTGCTGAGAGGTACTAGTAACGATGGGATCATAGACGAGGGCAAGTGGGGCAAGTGCAGTTGGTTTAAGAACAGTCTGATATCAGTCTCTAAAGGCTGCTCCGTGGAGGGGCTGTCTTTTAAATTATAGAGGTCGCTATAAAATTTGGCGAAAACATCTGCTATGTCCGTAGGGTTTATTTTAGCTTCCTGAGTAGGTGTCTGGATCCTATCAATGCGATGGTGCATTCGCTGTTTTACTAGTTGCCTTTTAAGAGTGGCCGTCGCCCTATTTCCCATGGCATACTGCATGCTTTTTAGTTTAATTAGTTGATTGTGGCATCTGTTAAGAATAAGCAAATTAACCTCTTCTTTAAGCCTATTTAAAAGGACTACAATGTCAGGAGTGGGGGATATCCGTTGTTCCAGCTCTAGAACCTGGATCCTTTGGAGAAGCTGTTCTTGGCAAACTTTCGCTACTTTAGCTTTATGAGAGGCCATACTAATAAAATGTCCTCTAAGTACTGCCTTGTGTGTACACCACAGCGTTAAGTCAGCTATATCTGTGCTATCATTGTGGAGGAAAAATTCTGTGAGTCTATGTTCTAGTTGGTTATTGGCACTTTTATCTGTTAATAAAGCATTATTGAGCCTCCACGGGGGCCGTGTAGAAAACTGAAACTTCTCCTGCAGTGCAAATACGACCACGGAATGATCTGTCCAAGTCTTATTCTGATCGTACACTGGGAGGCTAAGTTTAAAGTTTGAGGATTGGTCAAAAAGAGATCTATTCTAGTATATGACCTGTGGTGGGGTGAGTAATACGAAAAATCTTTCAAAGTTGGATTGTGCACTCTCCAGACATCGTACAAGTTATATTGAGCTAGCAGTTTCGCGAATGTTAGGGATTTTTTGGTCACCTCAGCACGGTACTGTGAGGATAATGCTGTCGTCTGTGGTGATCTATCCATATTTGGGTCTAAAACATTATTAAAGTCGCCTCCGACAATGACAGTACCCTGTTTGTAAATTTGTAACTGCTCAAGGGCTTGTTTCAAAAATAAATTCTGGTTAGTGTTAGGAGAGTAAAGATTCATCAGGGTATACTGCTGCTGGTTCACAATGCATATCACAATTAAACATCTGCCATTGGGGTCAGCTAAATGCTTCACACTAGAAATATTAAGATTCTGTCTAGCTAAAATAGCTACCCCCCGTTTTTTAGTTTGCGAGGGTGCTGCCGCTACCATTTTGTAATGTTTGTTACCAATAGACATTTGATCGTCCAGTCTAAAATGCGTTTCCTGGATCCAGACAATATCTGCCCGATGTTTTTTGCATTCAGCTAAGGCTAATAGACGTTTGCGGGGGGTATTCAGTCCCCGCGCGTTAATGGACATACATCTAAGTACCATATTGGCTGATGAAAGTGCTAAACTGTGACCATACTAGCTGACCCCATAGCAATACAGCATAATACATCAAAATAGCAATTGCCAGTTCCCCAGGATAAGGTAGAAAAGGGTGGAAAAGAAGAAAGGAAAGCAAAGAAAAGAAAACATAAAACCTAGAACTTATGTACAGTCCATCGAGCACTTGCGGCCGATCCCTTGTTGCATACATGCCCAAATGCGGGCAGACAGTCCTGCAATAGGAGAAAGAGTGGTTGGGGGGGAGAGGTGGTGTCATAGGCGCGAAAACTCAACTGTTCCTGTTCCGGTGCCTGGAACGGTTGCTAGAGTAGGAAACCCAGGGTGGGCTAAAATGCCACGAAGCATGCAAGGGTCTTCAAGTGGTTGCGTTATCATCCTCCTTCTCTTTTTCAGTGCCAACATGCATCTTTCCAAGGTGTTGTCTTGGCTTTAGTGGCGCTGTGAGAGGAACATTCCACTTTGCCAATGCTTGCTTCCCTTCCTCCACAGTCAGGATTGTTTTTGTGGAGTTCTGCCAATGAACCAAGAGCTTCGTGGGGAAACCCCATTTGTACGGTATGTCATTTTGGCGAAGAGCTTGCGTTATCCCAGCTAGTTCACGTCTTTTAGCCATGGTAGCTGCAGAGAAATCAGCAAAGGCCTGTATTGTCCCATAAGGCTCTGGGAATGTTTTGTGTTGCCTGGCATAGCGCATCAAGTCATCTTTTATATGGAAGAAATGAATCCTGAGTATGGTATCTCTGGGAGCCTCACTTGGCGCGTTTCTGGGCTTGGGGATCCTATCTATAAGGAGGTGGTCAGCTGGGGTTTCAGGGAGTATAGCAAGTATTAAATCCTGTGCGTATTGGCAAAGTTGCTGCTGCGTCACAATCTCTGGAATACCCCTCAGCCTGACATTGTTCCGCCTGGAGCGGTCCTCCACATCAGCCAATTTACTTTGCAGCATAGATTTCATGGACTCTTGCGTTTCGACCTTGTCAGCCATCGTATTATGGGCCTCCACTAACTCCTCCATTTTAGCTTCAACATGGTCAGTGCGAGCCGCAATCTCATGCAATTCAGTCTTAATGTCCTGCACTGCTTGCTTTGTATCCGAACGGATATCCTCCCTTAATTGCGCCAAGAGCGCCTTTAAATGCGTCTCACTAAGAAACTGAGAATCTCGATACTTAGCTGCCTGCTGTTCCAGCTCAGCGTCGCGCTGTGGAGAGGATCTGCAGGAGGAGGACTGGGCGCCATCTTGGCTGTCGTCCTGGTTTGGCGTCTTCGGCTGAGAGCCATAAAATGCGGTGAGTCGCAGTGGCTGCTGCTTATCCTTTTTCTTTGGCATGTCGGCTGGGAAGTCCGCTTACTTTCTCTGTGCGGTTCACACCCCTGGGACTGCGAAAAAGCTGCTTTTTGTCGGCACCGGGTCAGGAGCTCAGCAAAATACGTGCGCTCACATGCGCTCTTAGGCCACACCCACTGCATCACTATTTATTTTGGACCTTAGCAAACACTTTTTTGTTTCTTGCCTGTACAATATGGACCATTTGGGGGCTCCTATTTGGATCAGATGTGTCTGGAAAGCTGAATAGAGAAAGCAACTACGAAGAGCATGTGGACTTCTCTTATGATTGCAGGTTAGAAGGACTGTTGCTTCCCTTGCTGCATCACACTGCTTAGCAGAGGATCCACAACTAGTTATTGAGGAACCTCGATCTGTGGTCCCTGAACAACCCCCAAGGTTATATTAAGCCAGGGTCTTGTTGGCTGGTTTAGGGGAGGCTGAAGTCATTAATTGATATTGACTTAATAGCCAGTGTCTCATGATCTCTATGAGCGTCAGCAAGTTATTCAGCAACCTGTCATTTTCTGGAAGCTTTCCATCATTAGAAGGTCTTGGCAGTGGCTTGTCTCAATCTACTTTCTCTCAGTCACTGACTCAAGTTTTACAAGCTCTAAAAAAAGATGTAATTTATTTATCCACTATCCCAACACCAGACAGGAGTGTCTGAAAGCTAAAAAGGGACATTTATGTCTGGGGAGTTCTGCTTAGCGTCATGTGCTTTATTGTCTCTTTGTGGCCAAGAGCAGAAGAAAGGTAGAATGCAGCTCATCACCAAGGGCTAGACAAGTAATTGAGCATGCATTTGTCCTACTCAAGATGTGCTTCAACTGTTTAGACCATGCATAGGTGTTCTGCAGTATTCCCCTAGTAAAATGTGCAATATAATTTTAGCAACCTGCATTTTATATAATATTGCAGTGGGCAATCAGCTATTGAGGGATCTACAATTACCTGAAGCTATTGAAGGTGATGATGAGCAAGCTGAATATCCTCCTGTTCATCCCACAGATGCAAGATCATTGTAATGCTGTTGTTTGGCCCTGTCTATTTTTAGTGTAATTTGCACATGCTTCTAAACGTGTCTTAGAATCCCTACCACACAAAATAGCTTTTTATGTGACTCCTTGCTGTTTAGTGGAACGAACATTATCTTCCTTCTATAATACCCTCTCCAATTCACATTACACTCTCTCATTCAAATAGGCTGCTTGCTATATTAAAATGAACCCTAGCAATCAGACATTTGAGTAACACATCGGCCTTCATATTAATTGGGAGAAATTACAACTATTTAGTATTGAAACCATCCCCATACCCCCCACAGATACAGTTGAAGTGGGTCACAACATTTAAGTATCTGGGGATATGGTTACACCTTGACCCCAACAATTCTTACAATTTAACCTAGACCCTATAATTGATTCTATGGGGTATATTTATCAAAGAGTGAAGTTAAAGATCGCCACAGGGATTTTGAAAGGCATATTTATCAAAGGACGAACTTTCACTTTTACCCATTGATAAATACTCTTTTAAAAATCCTACAGAAATGAATGGAGAGTGGTGGAATTTCACTCTAGGCATATTTAACAAAAAGTGAAGTTAGAGATCACCACAATCTGCTAGAGTGAAATACCGCCGCTCTCCATTTATTTCTATGGGATTTTGAAAGGATGAACTTTCACTTTCACCCTTTCATAAATACGCCTTTCAAAATCCCATAGAAATGAATGGAGAGAGGCGGTATTTCACTCTAGCAGAAATTGTATAAACATGATTGCAAAATAACTGTGGTTAATTTTCTCTAGGTGTAAATTCTCTGTGAGCTTTCCAATATATTTTCTTCAAACACCTCACTGCACATACCTGAATAATTCCCATTGGAGTGTGATAGTCGTGCTTTAATTTCAATATTAAAGGGGAACATATACCCTCTTCTTGACATGATCTCATTCAGTTGAGCTAATGTAGAAATGGTGAAGAAAAATTATCTTCCAAAAATAAATTTAAATATATACAGGTATATTGTATGTACCAGACATGCCTTATTCCACAGACTGAAAGGAAACCACACTAATCTGCCTCTGTTCTCACTGGTACCATCCCTCTTTACATTCACAGTTTAATGCAACTATTCGTCAATGAAACCCTCCTTTCTTCATTAAAAAGTCATGAATTCTCAGACTTAAAGTCCCTTTGCTTTCCAGAGAATCCTTGCACCAGCAACTATGGAAAGTCCCAGAATTTATCACATTACAACATCCTCAGAATATCGAGTCCTAGGGACAGCAGACTGTTTTGTCAAAATTACAACAATTAGAAAATAAATCAGTCTGAAAATTAGTCAAATGGCAGTAAAAATGCATGAATTATTACTGAAATGCCACCAAATGCATTGAAGTTAACATGCTTGTTTTGTCACATCAGGTAATGGGCAAGTTTCTCATGCACTTTTAGTTTCAGGGTTTTAATATAAAAACATATCACAGAGAACACAATTTTGATGTAGAAATTGTTCTTCTGTAAGCTTTCAAAGAGTTTGAGTACTTTTGCAAGGCACTAATTATATATAAATAAATGTTATTACATTTGCATACTCCACCTCAAAACAATTATCACATAGACCTACTTCTGCCTTGCATAAGCATGTATGAATTAATTGTGGATAAACATGTTGTACATAATTTTAAAAGATCCATTTATAAATATCACATAACAGACAATTAATTTGTTTTCATGTTTTTATCTTTAAAGTTCATTCAAAATACAATAGCAATTGCTTATGTCATGTTTGATTCTCCGTTGAAAGATAAAGTATTACTGATGTTGCTTCCGAGTAGCGAGAAAATTGATATACTAAAAGAAGTTGACACAAAGGATGAACTTGCTTGTGCCACCATGCCTATCCAGCTTCTAATCTCACTTTTTAATTAATTATCTGTCAGATTCACTAAATCGTCTATAAGTGACTACATAGAATCTCAACAAATTGGCCCTAAAAATAAGACTCTAGCTGTGAATGATCTCCGTCTTAACCCTGCTATTCATAATATTGATTTCCCACTCTCCTAGCTGTTCAGTGATGAAAAGAAATAAATGCTTTGAATGGAAATAAAGTCAATTATATATACCTTTAGAAACACAACCAATGACCAAATATATCTGCTAAGTAAAGGTTACCTGCATATCATTTCTTGAAAAAGGTCTCTCAAAATGTTCCCTATAAGTAAAGCTGCCAATTGTCTGTCACTCTCCAGGGTATACCATTTATAATATATGCTCTTAGGTCTCATACATTAAGATTGCATTAGCAGATACCCATCTATCATCTTCCCATTATGGTTTCAGTAAGTGTAAGCTGGAATGGTAAGATTACAGCAACAAATCTCAAAATGGTGTTTGAAAAAAATGAAATATTTCTGTTACAGCAATTTTAATTGTATTAAAATAATGTGATATAGATTAATGCTGAGTTATTTTAAAGCACAATAAACATACTGTATGTTTAGTTAAACAGGAATTGATCTGGCTTATTGTAGAGCCACAACTAGTATTTATGTAGTCCACACTCAATCTGTATAGCCAAGCAGACATATTTTATAATTGCATGTATTTGTCTTATAGCCACAGAATTTAAGGTTTAGGCATTATTTTAAAGATAATGCTATTTTTTGACACAAGTTCAATGATTAGAGCTTGTGCTGAGGATACTTTTTGACTCTTGTTATAATCAAATTTTTTTCAAAAATATTTCTTAAACTAAACCGGGCAAACACTAAAAACTTAAGCTACTCCATCTTTGTGAGGTACACTGTAGATGCTAAGATTGTGATTGCACAGATGAGCCAAATGTCATTACGTAAGGGAATTACCTATGCATTAGTAATCTATTTATCAACCTAGCAAGGAGCAAATATGGAGTAGGTTCAATATTCTTGTTTGCCCTATAAAAATACCAAAGGATATAGATTTTTTTTCATGACTTGAATAATAGACAAAAAATATGTTCAGCATAAGCCCTATTCATTGAACTGATTTTGAACATGGTGTATACTGCCCTTTAAACAAGGATTTATTTTGCCCATACTATAGCATACATACATTTAACCATAAAAATGCCTTAATGTGTACAAATGTTAAAAATTATGGTCAAATATAAATAGTTTTTTACCTTCATGGTTTTTGTTCCATAATCTTATAAATTCAAGCTTTTTGTATAGATAATCCTACTAATTTGAGTTTTTCTGTCGACAATGCAAAAAAGTTGCACAATTTGTACCATTTTGTCACCACTTTTCCCACACGGACAATTTTCGATTCAATTTGTCAATAAATTAAGCTCAAGATCATGGATGGGAATTTGGTCGAATTTTTATAAATAAAATAATAGGAAAATATTGAGTTTTAATAAATAGCCCCCCAAAGGTCCTATTTAAGACTGCAATTTTCAACAAAAATTTGTGGTTCTCGTATTTATTTAAGCTCCAAAATTCAAGATTTATTAACTGTAAAAACCACGAAAACCTCTAAGGCAAAACTTCGCCAAGTAAAAGTCGAGGTGCTATGAAAGTCTTTGCTGATCCTATTGAACTGCTTTAAATCAATTCAGACTTTTAGAGGTTTTCTGATTTTTTTTCTTTGCTAGGAATTGTCTGGTCGGTTATTTTGTTACATTTTGTTTGTGCTGGAGTCAGTTATTTGCATTAGCTCTAATACATCTAAAGATATACTGGATCTAAATCTGACTCCGAACTCCTGCATGAAGACAGAATGAAGAAAAATAGAGTAAAGGTGTGAAGATAAACTCAATTATTTAATAAAAATAAAATGTTTAGTTGAGTTTAGTTTAGAATGTTTCTTGTTTTGGTATGATGAAGCTTATTTTCAATTTTCATTTTCATGATAGTTCCACTTTAAATATTACTTGTACTGAAAGGCACAATCAATCTTAAAGAGACCCCTAATTCTGTAATATAGATAGCTTGCAGATCGCAAGATATTAGAGTGCAAAACATTTGGGGCATAATTCAATGCATGGGGATTAAACTCAGTTAAGGTTTATACTGCATATGTAAATTTATAAACTATGCTGACCAAATTCTTGGAATTGTCCTAAAACATAGCATAAACTGTTATAAAGTAAGGATCATTTCGCCATACACCAGTAGTAAGAAACATGAGGACTTATGAAGCATAATGCCTTTCAGAGCAGCATGTTCACACTGGAGCTATTCAATAGACACAAGCCATAATTCTGGCTCTATTAAAGGTTTCTCAGAGTCACCACATGTTTTCTACAGACAACTGTTGGCTCTGGCGTCAGCTGGAAGTGCAATTAATTGTGAGAAAAAAAAAATGTTGAGAACTGTTACTTATGACAGAATAGCTGCTTATATATTGCCAGAAGGTATGTCTCAGTTATTTGTGCTTTATCTCTAGTCATAATTCTCACTGTTCTTTGCTAGCTGAAGTGCATCTTTCATTTATATGAGATGCATAAAAAATATATATATTCTTCTCTCATGCTATACAAGTTTCTATAATTTCAAAATTGTATTGCACATTGTACTTTTGTAATTGCTATCACTTATTGCGTTTGATATTTTTAATAAAAGTAAACACATGTATTAGCATCATTTATAGAAAAATAGATCACATTGCAGATGTATGGTGTGCTGTTCCTATTACACATCAGCATCAAAACAAAATTTGTTGATAAGTAATTGGCAGAAAAAAGGCAATTTAATAAAATTAAATAATTTAATATGGCCCCAGGCAGTATTAGGCAGATATTTTTGTACAAAAGTAACCAGAACTATGAGCAGTTTTTTTTAACATAATGAACTGGTTGCATATAAATTTGTTGGGTGATAAATTCAATGATAAAACATCATTGATAAAAAAAATACATAAATAATTAACCAGGCAATTGTATCAAATTTATTTACTGTATCAAACTGTAAAGCTTTAATAAACGTATTCGTTTTTTGTGAAACTATTGAAAATATTGCAGTTTACAGTATCACCCACACCTCTTTAGATAAGATTACACATAGTTAAATACATTTTCACTTCGCCGAAAAATTCACGAATTTCCAGCAAAAAATTTGCGAAATGTGAATTCCCATGTTGACGCGAAGTTCAAGTATTTAAAAGGCTCCTTGCCCTATGTGCATTGCCTAACATAAAGGTTCCTTCCGAGTTCCTGTGTGTGTGTTCTAAGTCTGTTCCTCAGTGTATTCCTGTACTTGACCTTTGCCTGTCCCTGACTCCGCCATCCTGCTCCCTGTTTTTGACCACTCTTTTGATTCCATTTTGGTGCTGTTTCCTCTCCGTGTATGACCTTGGCCTGTGACCCCACCCTTGCCCTTGTTACGCATATTTGTTCTTCATTGTCAGTTTGGTTGGACCCAGTTGGACCCAAGTTCAT
The DNA here is from genome assembly GCF_017654675.1 of Xenopus laevis. Lineage (NCBI taxonomy): Eukaryota > Metazoa > Chordata > Amphibia > Anura > Pipidae > Xenopus > Xenopus laevis. Next base: position 16,500,947 of record NC_054386.1, read on the forward strand.
TGACTCTGCTAACTGCTCCCCCATCCTATCCATACAAGTTAAGTTCTTGTGCTTGCCCAGAACTCTCTCCCTGGTTCCCTGCAATAAATAGTAGCAGAGGGCTCCACCCAAAGCCAAAGGCAGCTACTATAGGCAGAAGAGTGGGCTAAGACCAGAATCTTGGAGTTTGTTCTGAGTTTCGGATACTGTACATTACACCTTCATCATTTTCTTTTTATATTTTTCATTATTTGCTTTCTTTGGAATATCATTCTTGAATGAAGCCCTTCAACATACACAAAACACTGTTTCAGGGTTATGTACAGGTAGTATCATGTCCAAAATAAAATGTTAAAAATGTGTCTATGAATAAATAATGCTAGAGGGAACGCAGGCAACCAGGTTCCTTTACATATATTTGGTGGGAATACCCCAAAATGTATGCAAAACAAGACTCAGATATTTTCTATTGTAAAATAAAATACTAATTTTACAATAAAACTCCTAGTACAATAAAAAAATCCTTCTATATTATCACCCAAAACAGCCTTATAAAACATGAACTTTCCCAATTTAAAACCTTGCCAAAGGAATCTAGTAATACTTACATTTGCATAGCAAGAATTTGGGATACTTTCTTTCCCAGCACATGAAAAGGAACTACATTTACACTTTTGATGGGATTTTACTTCCACAGATAAAATTATAAGCAAAGACTTTGGCAAATGGAACATACAGTCTTGGAACAAATACAAGCAAATGATCTTAGAACAAATCTCAAATAAACCCTTATAAGCATTTGCCAATCTCAAAATGGAATTTAAACTGGAAAGGTAACAATTAATTTGAAATTTGCACTTTATGGTAGTTTCTATAATATAATGCCATAATCTAACCCAGTGATCATTTCCATTTTTCTGAACAAGATACAGGATTCGTGGACACAAGGCAGCTCTGGAAATAATCATACTTTGAAAATGTTTCCAGTACAGTTCACACTCAGAAAAGCTAATGTAAGCATTTAATTATCTTATATGATCTGAACAATTATCTTGTACTTAAATTACTCAAGGACCCAAACAGGTAAAGAAAAAGTACACCATATTTATATATTAGAATGCATTCTATTTATAACTTATAAACAGACAGAGTGTGGCAGTTAAAGAGTGTGGTCAATTAAAGTATGTTGAGTATATTCCAACTTTGTAAGTGTATTAGTTGCCATATTGCATACCCGGCCTGAGACGCTCTAAACTGTGCAGTGTGTAATGACATGTTTATTCCCAGCAACAGAGCACATTTCTCATTATATGAGCGAAACTAGAATCCCTCTGTCACCTTAACAAGAAGGAAATTAATTTGGTTTCAGCTTTTAGAGCTGCTGTAATAGGACAATCAAACAGGGACAGTCTTCAGTAAATGAAACTATTTAGTATGCAAAGATTTATAAACACAAGCGATTGTGGATTTTGACCCTGATATTTGCTATTTAAAAGTATATGTATACTTAGTCCAGGACTGTGGTAGCTAAAAAGGATGTTTTGGGTGCACTTTGGTCTAAAAGGAGGATGCCTTTACTCTGCCCTCTAGACTATCAAGGAGAGTATAGAATTACCAAAATTGGGTTGCCCTGGATCATTTCAAGAGCATCAGCTACTTTTTTTATTTGCATTTTGGGTTAAGGGTCGATACACCATTGTTTTCATTTTCTATCAAATTCATATTTCTTATAGAATGTTCTTGTAAAATTAACCAGTGCATATTAAGAAGGTAACTTGCAAGCAGATGGTGCTAAGCAAGCTGGTAAGTACAACAGTATTGATGGGGAATCTCTAGTGGTAGACTTGTTGGGCAAAACTTGCATACACTAGATGCTAATGATTGCAAAAAAGCAAGCATCATACTGTAGATATGAGTTTTCATGCTAGACGCCAGAATAATAAAGGTGAGTGAAATACTGTAGGTGGAACAGGTAAAGGAAAGGTCATGAAAAAAACTTGGAAGTTGTAATCAAAGTTTAGCTACTAATCACTTTGCCTACCCTGCATATCTGAATTTTTTATCTGCAGCTGATAACTAACTAGTTTCAGAGCAAAAAAACCTAATCAGGCCTGGAAAGGCCACAAAGGCCCCGCCTAGTGCGGTAGAATTTTAGGAGGGCGGTAGACTACAAACATTAGTTTTGTATCTGACAATTCGTTTACCATGCCATCAGATAAATACCCTACTGCACCTACTGCCACACAAAGAAAAAAATGAAAGGCTTTATTGTGGAGGAATGAGAGTATAAAAAACAAAGAGCTACATCAATTCAATTCGTCCTTTTCTTTACATTCATAAATACATGAACTTGCTAGCTTTTAGATGCCGATTTTTTACATTCGAGTTTTCAAGGTTTTTTTGTTTAATAAATACTAGACATTCGTTTTTGAAAAGAGGAGGTGGAAAGTAATGTGAGGTCGTTTCTGAAATTTGTACAGAATAAATTATATTATTAGTGGCTGACAAATAGTAGGTTTTCCTGTATATGCAAACTGCAAGCAAACTAGTCTATTCTGGTTTTTCGAGGTTTGTACTTTGATTTATGTTTGGTGTTGGTGATAAAAAAGGGAAAATATGCTGCCTCAGAAATGACCTGACCAGAAATACTGCAGCTCTAACTGTAACAGGAAGAAGTGTTGAAGCAAAAGAGAGAACTTTGATAGTGATGGGCGAATTTATTCGCCAGGCGCGAATTTGCGGCGAATTTGCGCGTTTCGCCGCCAGCGAATAAATTTGCGAAACGCCCGCGTCGAAAAGAAACGGGCGCCGGCGTCAAAAGCGGGCGCCCGTTTTTGACGCCGGCGTCCGTTTTTTCGGAAAATTTTTTTTTGACGCCGGCGAATTTTTGCCGCGAATTTACGCGGGCGCAAATTCGCCCATCACTAAACTTTGACCATTAATTGGCTCATGTTACCTGAATTTTATGGTTTGTTTGGTTTTTTGGTGTGTGCACTGTAAATCATAGAATTATTTCTTCAAATAACAGTTTTCTATTTAGGATTCCTTAATGGCACACACTACTAAAAAGTACATTATTATGAAAATTATTTATTTACTTGAAGCAGGGTTTTACATATCAGTATTGATAAAAAAATAAAAAATCTCCAGTTTTGTCGCCGGCGCCAAAATTGACGTTTCGATAATTTTTCACCAGTTTTGCAAATTTCGCGGGAAATTTGCAAAATCCATGGCGAATCGAAACGGGACAAATTCATCCATCACTAGAACTGAGCCATGATGATCACAGTGGGGTCATTTATATACACTGTGCAAATTTGTATCTGGGCAGCAACTCATGGAAATCAGATGATGCCTTTCAGTGTTCAACCTGCAGCTGGCTGAAAAAAGCTAATCACTGATTGGTTTCTATGGGTTACTGTCCAGATGTAAATTTGCCCAGTGCTTATAAATGTGCCCTAGTAGGAACTACAGCTAGTGATGGGCGAATTTGCGCCATTTCGCCGAAAAATTCGCGAAACGGCACCGGCGTCTCGTTTTTGCTGCCGGCGCCCGTTTTTTACACTGGCACCCGTTTTTTTGACGCCGGCGCCCGTTTTTGACTCCGGCGTCCATTTTGTCGAAAAAATTTTTTGACGTCGGCGAATTTTTTCTGGCGAATTTTTGCGGGCGTTTTGTGAATTTATTTGCTGGCGGCGAATCACGCAAATTCGCCGCAAATTCACCACGAATTCGCGCCTGGCGAATAAATTCGCCCATCACTAACTACAGCTATTACATGAACAGAAAGGGTATGAGCCATGCTGCCCAATAGTAGCCTAGGGTTAATCTTTCCCATTGCACATACACAAGTGGTAGCAATATTTGTCTTCAGTTAGGGCTTTAAGCTTTTTTTTTTATACACTATTCTGGCAATCCTAATGAAGGTTCCAGTTGGAAACCATAATGTTAGATAAATATATTGGTTATTTTACTTCACCTGTGAGTGCCCTCAGTTTTTCATGCCAATATACACGACAAAATATTTGGAATTCTAACACATAATATTATAGGGTTATTATTGTTTATTGAACTTAAAATGCAGCACAAAATCATATATTATATTTAAATTGTCAAGTACTGAATTAACACACAATGTTTATATTTAAGTTCCAAGTGCTGTAATTCCCTTATGCTCCATCGCTGACATCCACTGCCCTATGCCTGGGCTTTTGTGGCCTTGCCCCAAATCCGGGCCTGCACGTGATAAGTTTCGAGCATGAAGGGCTCTTTCTCAAGTGTGTGATATATTCAAATTGATTAGGATGATTATTTCCAAAGTCCAACTGCCCAATATGCTAAAATGCCAGGTGTGTTTGTACAGCATTCTAGTGTATGATCTCAATAGGTATATTTATGATAAATATTGAACCTTAGTGCATTGATCTTAAGAAATGTCTGAAAACAAAGCATTTCAGAAATTAATTTCTACAAAAAGATTGTGCTAAGCATACAAATATTAAATAGCAAATAATTAGCAATAAAGACAATGAATATTTAAGTGGTATAGGCTACTGTTTCTAACTGCATAAAAAAAACCTTACCTGGTTATCTTCAGAATGTAAAACGTCAAGGTACATTGATGGTTTGAAGCTTTTATAGTGTTTCCAACAACTCCTTTTGCCTCAGAAAACAAATATTGATTTCCCAATGAATGTCAAAGATACTGCTCAACTGGGTTGAAAATCATTTCCTTGGTAAAAGGCAAAAGGAGAGAGGAGGAAAAAAAATACTAAAAAGTGAGACATATATCAACATTAAAATGGAATTAAGATGTACTGAAGCCTAAAGTAATAAACAAAAGTCTAATTTGTTTAGGAAGAATGCTGTTATACACACTCTACAGCGAATGAATGGATAGAAAATGTTGCAAATAAAACATAGGTTAAGTATATGATCTTACAGCTGTAAGGCTATAGTAAATGGAATGGCACAGTTACTCGAACTATTAGATTTTCCCCTATTTTTGCTCTCAATTTTTTTTTATTCTCAAGTTTGGGCCCTCGCAACTGTGTGGAGACAGGGTGCAATGTATCTGTAATATATGTTATTTCCAAAGAGGACTATCATCCAGTCCACCTAGAGTTTCTCTTCTTCCTTGGGGGACTCCTCTTTAAGGGGAACCCAGGTGGGAATCTATCTAGCCCCTAGAAACTGTACACTGGTTCCCTTTCTTGGCAGCACTCCGCGGTGTAGCCAAGAGCTGCTCGTATAGGTAGCCCTAAACCTGACAAACTCTCCTAGAAAGACCTATTACAGGATATAGCAGCTTACTAACTTACTAACGGACTCTGTTCCACTTATGTATGTATGTATATATATATATATATATACACACACTGCCACCTTGAGGTTGAACTGGGGAAAGCTGAGGGTCATGCTTTTACACAGGAAAAGGAGTAATGATCCCTCCAACAAACTAAGGGCCTTTTTACAAAATTGATAGTTTAAGTGGTCTTCATTTTGTGTATATATATATATAATATATATATATATATATATATATATATATATATATATATATATATATATATATATATATATATATTTAAATTTCCCTTCCTCTTCTGCAGGCAAAACATTAAAGGGTGCATTCACTTACCCTGACACAGTGAGCAAAAAGCAATTTTGAACGCAATCGCAATGTTTTTTTCCTAAAACAAACCGTTTTCCTCAAGATTCCACTGTCATTTTAGGCACAATGAGGGCATTGAAAATTGCACTGCATCTGATGCAATTGTGCTGCGACTGGCTCAACTGCGTCCAATTAGTGAAAATGGATGGAACTGCATGTATACTTGGATGCAGTGGAGCTGAATTATTTCAGTGGCTTTAGATGCAATTCACTGTGGGGGGAAAGTGCAATTTATACACTGCACTTGCGGACATAAATGAGCGCTTATTTCTCTGTGATGCTACAATTACACTGTTATTGTTACTTATCTATCTATTTAGACCCTCTTTTGTTCAGAAATACAGGAATGCAATCAATTTCCAGTACCAAGGAAAAAATAAAATAAAAAACAAGATTGTTTTGAAAAAAGCATTAATTTATTCAATCTTACTTATAATCAAGTACAAGGAACTGTCTAATTCTTACAGTCAAAAATGAAGAACTGTTTTAATAAAGTAGGAAACTCTGGAAAATGGCATTGTCATATTTCAAAGCATTCTGGATTATGTATTTCAATATAATGGGTCCCATACTGATCAATTTTACTTCTATTTCTCTGTTTCAAAATAACATTAGTCATCAAAGCTTACGGCCATCAAAGATAATGACTACCATATTAGAAATAAAACACTAATGAAGGAAAAAAGGATGGAAAAATTAATTGGTATCAGGTGCCAGTGTTTGTGTTTGCAGAAGTGCTTTTTAATGAAAGGGTAAGAGTAGAATTAAATTATGTTAATTTGGTTAAAAATAAAATATCCACAACATATTTTTTCAGGCACCCATAGCTTGCTTTATATTTTTGTGTCAGTATAATCAATAATATTTTAAACTTTAGAATTATAGAGTGTTTTGTCACTGTTTTACTTTGTTTACTTTCGTTGCTAACTAAATCATTATATCTAACAATACATAATCAAGCAGCAATCAGTATTCGGTGCAATTAGAGATGTAAAAGGAGAATGCTTTAAGATGGATACATACTTCATAATTGAAAAACTTTAATTTCTATGGTGACAGCAACTATTTAATACATATTAACATCTTGGCACATAACACCATTAAGTCGTGTTGGAAGCAGAGCTAAAAATACAGATGGAGAAGCACAGCCTCAGATGCATTTGCACAAAAAATGGACTTGAAACCAAAGCTTCCCCATGCACTTTTGCACCCCTGGGTCCATCACACCTACTTTTGAAAATCATATTCATAACACCTATTAGGGTAGGTGAGCAGTGTACCTGCACCTAAACAATCTGCACAAAAATACATCTGCTATAAAGAAATTAAAGCAAAGATCTGCTATAGGGAAAAATTAGCAAGTTAGCACCAACGGTATGTTAGTAAATCAGTCCCTTTGTGTTTAAAGGACAAGGAAAGTCTAAAATAGAATAAGGCTAGAAATGCTGTATTTTGTATACTAAACATAAACATGAACTTACTGCACCACAAAGCCTAATCAAACAAATGATTTATGCTTTCAAAGTTGGCCACAGGGGGCTGTCATCTTGTAACTTTGTGAAACATCTTTGCCTGACCCTGACCCTGCACATGCTCAGTGTGGTCTGGGCTGCTTAGGGATCGTCATAAACAAAGCTGCTTGAATTCTGCATGGCTGGTAAGTAAGGTGGGGGCTCCCCCTGCTGTTCATAAGTATGATTGTTTCCCTGCTCAGCAGTTAGGGACCGTCTGACAATTCCTATCCACAGCAGTAAATGAAGGGAGAATTTCACTGCATACAGTCAGGTTTCTTATAAAAACGATGCACATTTTTTTATTAAAGTATATTGGAGATTGGTTTCTGTTTCATTAAAGAAAGTAAAAATGGGATTTTATTTTTTTGCCTTTCCTTGTCCTTTAAAGAAGATCTAAAATCCCTTGAGGGTGCCAAATGTTAGCCTTCCCCCTGTCATTATAATACTTATCTTATACCCAAGACCAGTGCTTTTGAGAAAAACTGCAGCAGCCTGGAGTATCTCTGTAGAAACTCATTCAGTGTCTTCTTTCATTTTCTGTCTTCTTTTCTCTGGTTGCAGGCAATGAGAAAAAGCCAGCCTTGTCTGTCTAAGTTTGGCTTACACATTACTGTGCATGAGCCTGACAAACCAGAACGAAGGAAAGATGGAAGTAGACAAATAATATAATGATCAGGATCTTCTACAGAGATACCCCAAGCCAGTGCAGTGTTTTAGTTAGCAGAAGAACCAGCCTGAGCTATCAGGTAAGCAATTATAATCACTGGGGGTGCCTAATATTTTGGCACCCCTCAGAAATTTTAACTTTAGCTCTCCTTTAACCCATCCCATTTAACCTTTAATCTCCCCTAGAAATAAATATCAGTGACATTTTGTTAGACTACATTATAGGATGTGGTATTTTATTCCGTTCTATAAAGTTGCATGGAAGCATACACCTGATGTAAAAAAATATAGAATTAAATCTTCATAAAAGTTTTGGATGACTGCAGAGCCATAGTAAGGCAGTTGGTTTCCTTGCCTGCAGCAAGATGTGATGATTAAGAAGTTATTGCCTCTGTAGGACAATAAATCAAATCTAGCAGCTTTCTGTTCCTTAACCACATAGCAATATCACATCAGTTTGCAAGAGATATAACCTCTTAAGTACTGATCTAAAGTTGAATCCAGACAATACAGTGCATATAAAATTAGAATAAATGTATTTATAATATACTGAAATTGCATACTAAATATTAAAAGGTATGCAGAGACTCAGATTCATTATGTGAATCCAGATACAACCAAAAATCTCTAAATATTAGTAGTTCTGAATTCTTTTGCAGTCTGCAATTATCAGTATCAGCCATTCTCCAATGGGGCCTTAATTTACTGACATGGGTGCACATTTGCTCAGTACACTTAGCAATAGCAAAGAAGCAGCAATAGCTTTGATTATACAGCCAGTTGTACACAACAGATATTAATGTCTGATTGGTTGCTATTAGTTACGGCACTTGAGTAAATTTTAAATCATGTTTAAAAATACATAAGCCCAGGTATGAAAAGTGATCTAAAAAGAAAGGCTGACAAATAAATAAATAGTTATTTGCCGATGGGGGGGCACTTATTCAATATAGAAATCTTGTATGGAATAGATGTTAAGGGCAGTAATACATAAATCCTAAATTATGCACAACCAAGAATAATCACCAGTGCTAATTGTGTGCACATGTATTAAAAATCAAAAGAATATCATGGTAATTGTCACTAATTTTAGTTTTTCATGCATTTTGAAACTGTATGAGCAATCCCGTTTGTCACTCCTTTTACAGATCAAAGCAATTATCCACGTGCCAAATCTTGGAACATGGAGGGGGCAGATTCAATAAATAAATTATGCATGTGTAAGCCTATCTGCTACTTAAGGAAATCCTACAGTGATCTACCTTCCCCCACCCCACCCTGGGAACTTTCCTGATCCACAATCACAAACAGAGGAATGGTCGGTATGTTTATTGCAGGGCATTTGTGCCTTTAAAACAACTTCTGTGATGCATCAACGTTACTGCCCATAGACTCCAATGGGTGAATAAAATTGTCACGTCAAAGAATTTTTCATCATTTAGTGAATTTTTGGCAAAGCAAAACAGGTCAGATTCACCCATCACCGGTGTGAAGAACAACTATAGAAGTGCAAAGAGTGCATCTTGATGAAAGTACCTTGATTGAATGGGCTTTAATGTACAACTGACGGCGATGAGATTAGTTTGAGATTGAGCCTGTTGCAACTTTAGTATAGTAATACAGATTGTTTGATCTCTGACTTGTTGGGGGGCACACTGCTAGTGTTGCTGTTTCTGTAGACTCCTGAGAAGGACTTCCTTTGGGTTTCCATACAGTGAACACAGCAGTCTTACAGAAATACATTTCTTGCTGTCTACTTCTACTTCAAATTCTACTTCCTCTTAAAAGAAAACGATACCCCCAAACAATGGAGGTCTCTATAAAATGATATGCATAAAACAGCTCATATGTAAAACTCTGCTTCATCTAAATAAACTATTTTCATAAAAAAATACTTTTTTAATAGTATGCTACTGAGTAAGTCTACATAGAAAATTACCATCTTAAAAACTAAGGCCTGCCCCCCTGAAAATTTTACAACTGATGCACACAAACAAACCAAACAAACTACACATGTTCGATCAGAAGTAATGGACAAATTTATGTATTTTGCTTTAACACTTCTTCCTGTTACAGTTAGAGCTGCAGTAGTTATGGTCAGTTGATCTCCGAAGGAGCGAAGAGAACACTATGGAAAGGTGGTTCAAGGTAAAATATGTATCTCATATCTGTATTCCAGTTTGGTAATGTGCCACTTAATATGATATAAACTATATGGTTAAGTATTGATTTGGGGGGTATAATTCTAGTTTAAGGCCTTCCTGTGTTCCTGTGGGAACACCTTCCCCTCCATGCACAAAACAGGCAGAATACACATGTGCTGTTCTAACACAGACTAACAAAGAGAATAGGATAGCTTGCCTATACATGGAATATATATTAAGGGGTACATTTATGACAAAAATTGCATAAACATACAGAAAAAGAATCTTACATAATTGCAACTAATCTCCATTGTGACTTTCCACCATTTACCATGATAAGCTGCAATTTTTGATAAATTTACCACCAAGTAACTTTAAAGAAATAATCTGATTTCAGATTATTAAAGGATTTCCTAACAATTTTTGTAAAATAAATGTTGGTAAACCTCTTAACGTCACCTCTATTATTTACAGAATCTGACTCCGTTGTAAATGTAGTAAACGTTGGGATTACGTATTTGTAGGGGTCCATAAGGTTAAGTTCCCCTATGTTCTGTGAATTCATGTTGGAAATCCTCTGGCGTGGCCAGATAAATGTTGGCCCTAATTTAGATAAGGGGGGGATGTTTCCTTTTCCAGGTTGAGGTGTGCTCCTGGTTCCAGATTTGGTTAATTACCTTCCCTAATATCTTAACCTACAAAGCCACAAACTAAAGATACCTTGGAATTGAAAAAGTGAAGATGTATACAGGTTTGGAGAGTTTTTCACCACATTAGGCTGCTTAAAATCTTAAGGATAAAAAACAAGTGCCTACAATTCCTCTGCTATTTATCTCAGCACTAATGATGGGCAAATTTGTCCTGTTTTGCTTTTCCACAAAATTTGTGAAATGTTGAAAGATTTGCAAAACGCATTGAAGTCAATGGGCATCAAAATGATTTTGACGTGTCTCAATTTTGACAGCAATTTTTATATGTGCGCCTATTTGCCCAAATGCATTAACATCAATGGGCATCCAGATGCGCAACTATTCTGATGCATGCCAATTTTTTTTTTTGATGCAATTTTTCACCAGCGAAATTTCACCACAGTTTCACGAATTTTTTCGCCGGCAGTGAAACACTGAAATTTGCCACAAATTTATTCGCCCATCACTACTCAGCACTTGATAATGATATATAAAAATATTTAGATTGTATATTGTGTAATATTGAGATTGCATAAAAACAATATCAATGCTATTGTACCCTAAAACATGTTTCCCTTTCCACTTTCTCTAGGGCAAATGGTGCATGCAAAGTTAGAAGATAGAGGTGGTGGTAATTGTTAGGTTTATAAGTGATCTGAATATCGGTACAAGCCTATATTCAAGTATAAATAGATTAAAGGGTTTTCCTTTATTATACTAGAATACAAATACTGTTCTCCTCCACCCCCAATCTATTTAGTTTAGTTAGAGCAAACTTGGTCAGTAGTTATCCTCTAATTGTTTTTTTTTTGTCAAAATGCATTAGAATATGATTCACTTAAAGATACTGTGAAAGTATCACCAGATCCTGGGTCCCTTTGTGTCAGTGGATGAGCTAGCGCATGTTTCATCACAGTAGGCAAAAGGGTCATATAAATGCAATATAAATGCAGTTCCTAGCAAGTATATAAAGTAGCTACAGTCCAAATTATTAATCATTTGTAATATATAGTCAATAATAATGTACATAAATTCACTAAAAATGTGACCAAAATCCCAAAACCATATCCCATTTATTTATCAATAATTTTTCTTGAAAAAAACGGAGCGAAAAAGCATATAAAAATAGAATGTCAAATCAAACCATGACTCATGACATTCATAGTTAAAGTTTGTAGTTGTGGTGTCAAAAACCAATAAAATCTGACAAATAGGTCCCAAATGTTACATTTCACAATTTGACTTGATCACAATTTTTTTTTTTAAATTGGACAAAAGTTGTTAGTGGAGCACCTAATTTGTTAATAAAAGTAAAGTTTGCATTATAATTTCTGTTGAAAATACTATGGGGCCCATTCACTAAGTTCGAGTGAAAAATACTCGAATTTCGAGTAGTTTTTTGTGCTCCTTGACTATCGAATTGGAGTAAATTCGCCTGAGTAGAATGATTCGAATAGATTGAGCGCAAAAAAGCTGTGACTATTCGCTCATTCGATAGTCGAAGTACTGTCTCTTTTAAAAATACTTCGACTGCCAACTTCGCCACCTAAAACCTACCGAATTGCTTTAAAAGCCTATGGGAAAGTCCCATAGGCTTGTTTTCTAAGGTTTTGATCGAATAAAAAGCCATTCGATCGATCATTTGATCGAATGAAAATCCTTCGATCGAATATTCGATTGTGCGACTATTCGTCGGGCGAATATTCGCCCATTCGACTATTCACAAGCGCGTAAATTCGCCCGAATTGCCTATTCGATTCTATTCCCCAGTCGAATTTCGAGGGATTTAACCCCTCGAAATTCGACCCTTGATACATCTGCCCCTAAATTGTAAGTTTCATGCAGAGATTTTGTTACTTTGCATATAAATTCAACTGACCTGGAGAACTGGATAGCAAACTGGCAAATGTGGTTCTGTGTTGATAGATGCATGGGTATGCAAATTGGGGGCTTACTTAACCAAGAATGATTTTGGCATTTTTATGGATAACAGGCAGTACAACTTTGGACAGTGTCAATAAGTGTTTGTTAAAGAAATACAGTAATCTTTTGCATAAAAAAAGAGCATCAAGAGATGAAAACAGAAGTCTGCCTCTTTCAAGATCCCACTTTGAATATGCAGTGTATTTGGGCCCCAGTAGGATATTAATTAGCAGTACACTCTGCTGTTCTATATAGCGCAGGGATGTGCTGATAAAAAAAAGGAACAACTAAATTTAAGGAAAAGTCTTTGCTTTAATTATCAGTCATCACAAAATTTTATAAACGCCTTGTATATAATGACTATAATGACAGTAAAAAGTGCACAGTGCTCCCAAAAGCACTTTGTAACCTATTGGCAAATTATAAACCTTTGCTGGTATTTTATTAGGGTAAACATGTCAGCTTGGAGAGTAGAACATGAATGAGAGCATGGCATCTAGTTAATAAAAATACAGGAAAAAAATTAAGAAGTGTGTTTAAATGATTAAGAAACACATACTGTAAGTAGAGTACATCCTGTTACCCACTTAAGAGTGTTGCCCTCTTGGAATTCTGTTGTAAATAGATCTATAGTCACATGATCAAGAGACATTGTTTTACACTGATTTCTATTTCTGACAGGTCTCCGATCAGCAGGTTGATTTATAAGTTTAGTGATAGTCACACAGTAGCTGTAGGTGCTCAGAAGCAGTAGAAATTATTTATATTCTGACTATAGGTCACCATTCTTCAGTACCCAGAAAGGAAGCGAATGCTTTTGATTACACTGCCTAGCATTGCACATGAGAAAGGATATATTCCAGACATTTTCAGAAATGCGCATACATTTTGAGTTTATGTTACTCCTTAGACCTATGTTTTTTTCTAACTTATTTTTTATTAAAGAAGTTATATTTAGAAACTTTTCCTACATATATTGGCTGGAACTTAATACACGTTCATTAGAAGACTGTAGCTCTGCTTGTCGCTGTGACTGCTTTGCCATTTTTGAAAACATCACCTATTACTGTTTTTACATATTAGAAATGTTTTGTATTTCTGTTTAAAGCATTGTCTGGCTTCTCTACATAAAAATACATAACTCTGTTCTGTTTCTGCACTGTTTTTCCATTTCTATACACTCATTTGTGTTTGGTTTCAGTAGCTTTTTATCTGCTTTATACAGTATATACTCCAATGTCTTTAAACCGGCATATTAGAGCTCATTTACTAAAGTTACCGTTATTCAGAGAATTTAAACATAATTTTGGTGCCCATCCATTCTAGAGATTTGCACTCGAGCTTATCTTTTGGCCCTGTATGATTAAGTCATATTGCAGCTTTACATATACAGTAGTTTACTTGTCTTTTATTTACTTCCCAAAGTTGTACCTTAAAATACAATAAAGCATTTATGTGTGTTTCTTTTTCTTTATCAAGTTTATTTTGATGCAGACTCAAGAGAAATAATTTGCTAGGAAAACTGGGTATTTTCTACAGTTTCCAATGAATCCCACATGCCCTTTGTGCTAGTTGCAACTATGTTTTTGTTCATGTAATTTCACTTTGTCATTCATGGGCATTAGGGTCAGATTAAAGACTGAACTGGGGAATTCAAAAGTCAAAACTGCAATTCTAACATTGCCTTGCATGTTCAGACCTAAAAAGAAGGAGACTAGCAGATACTTTCAAGGCATTATGGGAATTGGAATTTTGCCTGGAGCAAAGTTGATATCTGATAACATTGTTTCTGTATCCAGGGAAGATAATTCCTAATACTGCATGGATAATAATGTATAATTAATGTATATTTAAAAGTAGCATCACATAACATTTTCTTTGATTGTGTCTAAATTATTTTCATTCTTGGGTGGGCATTCTTTTTAATATAGTGGCAGGCAAGCAGTAAATAGTTTCAGTTTATTAGAATGAATTATTGGACAGGTTTAGCAAATTTATAATTTTCAAGGTTTTATTTCAAATCTGAAAAACTTGGAGAAGTGCATTCATTTATGCTCAAAATTACAATATCTTGTCAACAAAACAAATCACACACAGCTAAATCAAATTATACCTTTTATTAGCATTAAAACATTGGAAGTGGTACTTCTGAAAGGGGCAGTATTTAGAATATTCAAAATGGGTTCAATGAGCAATGCTTGCGCTGAACATAATTTTTGCCTACTGTTTTAATCACACAAAATTCTATGTTTTTTATTATTTCTTAAGCTAAACAGGCAAACATAAAATTGAAGCTAATCCATGTTTAGTCTTTGTGAGGTAGATTATTATATTACGTGAGCACAGAAAGTCCTGCATAAGGAGATCAATCTCACTTAATGTATATAGTGCTCAGTAGGATCTAAATTTTTACTAAGAATAATCATCTGTGTGTTCTTTCTGACTTGCCAGGCTCCATATCAGAGGTATAGATATTTACAAATTTTGTGGTGCAACTCAGTTTGCAATCAAATGGCTTTTTCCTTTCTTACTAAAAAGTATCTAAATATTGATATGGAGGTGCACAATGTCTGCTAAACTACAAAACAAGCCAAATTACTCAGAACTCCATGATAGGAACAAAGGCACATTCCACACAACTGCTTCTGCAAAAATCTTTGATTTTTTATTATAGTGAGTTCTTAGTAGCAAGAGTTTCGGGGACTAGCTCCTTCATCAAGTGCATCTCAGTTTGAAAAAATATGAATTCTAGTGAAATGACTCACCAAATATTGAGAACTAGTGATGGCAATTTGCACAGTTTCGCTTCGCCGAAAAATTCGCGAAGCGGTGAAAAATTTGCCGTCGGTGAATCACGCAAACTCGCCGTGAATTTATGCTTGCCAAATAAATTCGCCCATCACTATTGAGAACCCTTTTTACTTTTGAAGTGTTTGTGAGTGTGCACCCCAATCTGGATTACTATATAAATAAACAAATTACAATGTTTTATACATATGTGCTTACTTGACCTGCCTTAAAGAATTGAATTATGTAACTGGTCAGGAAGTCAGAACACAGAACTCAGTACAGAGAAAAAAAAATCTGACAAAAAAGCACTGAATGCTGCAAAATTGTATTGCAATTACATTTTTCAGAAAATAGAAAGAGCAATTTTATTTTTTCACTACAGAAACAAACCATACAAAGCACTGGGCATTTTAAAAGCATTTTGATTAATGGTACAAAGAAAGCTGATATGTTAAATTTTTTCTTGAGGCAAAAGCAAATTGTATAAAACTTCTGTAAACTAAGAGTGCAGATTTAATACCATAGTAGGTTTATACAAGGAAATTTATAAGTTCAGAAGAAATTATAATAGACAAAGCACCCGATGCTGATTGCACTCATCCTGCCTTTTCTAAATGATAACAACAGAGGTACAGCTGTTATTGAATAAGTCTCACGTAGACTGTGTTTGCTTAGATTTATGCTAGTATTTTGATATAAATCTATTGTTGTGCTGTTGTTTGAAAAAAAAAGGCTTTTATCTTGGAAATTACAGACTTGTAAGGTTGACATGAAAGTAATTCATTCATCAGTATTATGGTAAAATTATTAAATAGAACAAGAATAGAAAATGTGACATGATCGTATATACATTGAGGGGTCCAGTTATTAAAGTGCTGCACTACTGTTGACATTCCTTTTGTTTATCACAGCTGTCTGCTAAGAATTTCTGCAGGTGTTCTGTGGTATGTTAAAGGTAAAACAATGACAACTTGTGGCATTACATGTAAAAATGCCCCAGTATGGGTTTTTTTTGGTTGGTGGCATATTTTGTAAAACATATGAGGTGAGTTTTGATTTTACACTCAAGTCATTTAGTTGCAAGGACCAGTTGCATAGTTATATGTAGCAACAAACGTTTGTTACACATGCAGAAGTGTTTGCACAGCCTCCTACTATGGCATATGAAAGAAAGAGGAACACAGGTCACCTATGGTAAGAATATCAACTTTTATTCATGTTACTAAAGTACATAACATTGTTTGTTTGCTAGTTGTTAGAGATATGGCATCATGGGGGTTTGCATTTACCCATTATATGTTTGTTCAATGTATTATAATAAGAAGAAAGGACAAAACATTGCTCACATACATAAATCACTTTACTGTGCTTTGACACTTTTAACATCACTTTTACTAGTTACAGTACAAAAAGTATACTGTGTTCTACAGTAATTGTCCCCAAACACATTACTTCCTCTGACATTACAATCTATTTATTCCAGTATCAACTGCATCCTCCTGATTTAACTCATATTCTTAAAAATATGCCTTGAAATATGGCTTACTTCCCACTTCAAGCATCAAACAGCATTGAGTGGTATTTAAAAGTGGCAACATTTTCTTAATTTACGATTATCTGCTTTATTATTTACTTTTATCAGCAGAAATGATGGACTGTTTAACCTGGTAATATAAACCAATAAACTACAGGAGATATTGCCATAAGAAGTAGTTTCTGAACAGCCCCCTACTTACTAATAGCTAGTTCTTCAGCTTATGTGATTTAAAACAGATACATAAAGTACATATTATAACTGGGAAGCTACAGTACATTATTAAGATCTTTTGCACTTTCATTTAATGCCTTGTACCAAATGTTAAGCCTTAATGTACCTTTGGGAACAATGAAGGCGCCAACATCTCTGCTTTCCTGATATCTACAGTAGCTTAGAGGCCAATAAAAACTGTGAAAGTCTTCATACAGTATACAGTTCAAAAGAAGTATTGCTAAACTGTAAAACAGTATCACTCCCTTTGTAAGCAAATTGTGATTCTTTGCTCTGTTCAACTACTGTTGCTTGTATGATAATGATCAATAAGGGGCATGTAAACTTATTAAAATTTTCCAAATGCCGAAAAGGGATATAAATCTGTAAAAGTTTCATTCATGAGGGTCCTTTTATATTACTTCAAGTAATATCTGTGGAACTACATTACAACCATGTGCTCTGTTCCCTTAAGGAATTGTAGATACTTGCAGCCCTATTGGGTAGATACTTATGTAAAGATGCAAAATTATAATAACAACAAAAAACAGCAGTTTCAACAATAACAAAATCCTTTAGAGAAGTACATAAAATGACATGTACGATTGTTGTTTTCATTGGGTGTATTTCATTTTTCAAATAGAGCATGTTTTTTGTTTTTAAATTTCATGGCCTTACATTTTTTCTGAATAAGATAACTCCAGATTCTCCAGAGAATAATAATAAAAAATATACCTGTAGCTCTCAGACATTCCCAGAGCTGCTTTAACACATTGTCAGCAGATTACTAATGACTAGTGGAGGTGTTAAGACCCATGGCTTTCCCACAGCTAGCACTCGTACTGGTAATTAACATTTTAAGAAGTTTCGAATCACACATTCCTACTCACAGTAGGAATGTGAAAATACGTTTTTTTTTAACAAAAAGTCTGATATATATTTATAAGTAAATGAGTTTCTTTTTCGAAAACCTTTACTTTCAGTCAGTAATACAATTATATGCGTATCGAACCCTTGATGACCACTAACTACCGTATATACTTGAGTATAAGCCGTCCCGAGTATAAGCCGAGGTACCTAATTTTACCTCCAAAAACTGGTAAAGCTTATTGACTCAAGTATAAGCTGAGGGTGAGAAATGCAGCAGCTTCTGGTAAGTTTCAATCAAAAAATTGAGGGTTTCTGCTCCCATTGGAAGTGCCGGCATCTCGTTTTTGTATCCCGACGACCATTCTTGGACACCGGTGAATATTCTTGGAGACTATTCTTGGACGCCATAATCATAACCATAATGCACTAAAAACTGTCTAACTATAACTGCTGGTGGCATATAATTTAGTCTAGAAATAACTTATCCTTCAATGGACATATTTCAGGTTTTTAAAGACAGGCTATTATTGGAAAGAATTATGAATTTATGACTTGCTACTACTTATGTCAAGGTGTTTTCTCTACCCATGCTGTATATATAAGCCATCTTTTATATGCATCACTTATATGCGTGAACTTGTAAATAGGTATTGAATGGAATGTGGGAGAAGTCTAGTAATGACTGAATCTGCCCCATTCCACTTTGCAAAAAATGCGTGTAATTCTCAATTTTTGATAATTGCCTGTGTTTCTTTTGCAAAGTCCTACCACTTTGATAGGACTGTAAAAGGTGATCAACCCCTTTAAAGTCTCTTTTTTACTGGATATAAGTTTGCAAATCAGATTTTCACACAGTTTGCCAAATAGTTATACTTATATAAAAAGACAAAAGTCACTTTCCATGGGTAGCAGCTAGTAATTATTTAATTTTTAGTTCATGCACTTTAGTTATTGGTCTAAATTTTAGACCTTTGTTAATATTTCAAGCTAAAAGGAATTCATTTTCCAGTCTAATAATGATAAGGTACAGTGGGGAAAGTCTGCAGATACAAAACCCTCAGGCTGCAGTCCTGATTTGTAATTCAATGTGATTGTTTCACATTTGAATAACTTACCAATCAGCACAGCATTTTATTGCTTTTATAGGTGTTTAGTCTTAAACGGAAAA
This sequence comes from Xenopus laevis, assembly GCF_017654675.1. Classification (NCBI taxonomy): domain Eukaryota; kingdom Metazoa; phylum Chordata; class Amphibia; order Anura; family Pipidae; genus Xenopus; species Xenopus laevis. The sequence continues at coordinate 16,520,111 of NC_054386.1, forward strand.
CCTTATTTTAAAGGTTCATGCCTCATATGCAAAACTCATATTGCATGGCCATTTATTTATGAGTTTAGTGACATAGAATATGGTTTCAAAAAGCAATTTCAGTTAGGATGTACGTAACCTGATTTGCAATCCACTAAATGTATTTTATAAAACACTGAACATATTAAATATCATTGCTTATTAAAGACACTTATGGTTTATTAAAGACAGTACATAAAGTGGTATTATCTAAAAAAATAAATAAAAAAAAACTCACTAGGATAAGCTCTATCCCTTTTCCCCTATGCATTTTCATAACTACTATATTTAAATTACATCCTTCATATCTCTATTACTACCGTGTGTTATTCTGCTGTATTTTTCTACAACCAAATCTCTTCAATTCTGACAGTTCCCATAACAATATTTACAAAGCTCCCTTTATTAGATTTGTCTAAGGTATGTGCGCCAAACAATTTTCTTCTTAGGTCCACTCTTTCCACTAGTTCTACTTATTTTATGCTCCAGACACACTCCCTCCAAGATGAAGGTGACCATGGGCAACATTTCACTTCTGGTCACCCCTGCTGCCATGGCCTTCGATATCTTAATCATGACATGATGTCATATTAGCTCAAAAAGCAAAAAATCAGAAGACATGGATTCTGGCAAAATTCTTGGGTGAATTCTATATTTTTTTACTTGCTTCATTTATTGGTTCCTGACCTAAACTACTTTGCTTCCAGCTCTATCAATTGCCTCAATTCTCACTACAGGATTGCATATTGGACTTTGACCATACTGGACTTTGCCACGCTTCTTTCTTGGTCCTTGGTTCACAACAAGTACAAATAATTGTAGACAATTAACCACAGCTTTCAGCTCTATAAAAACACATATATAATTATAAAAATACTGAGTATGTACTGTATAAATATACCTGTATTGGATCCAATATCCAGAACCCCATTACCCAGAAAGCTCAGAATTACAGAATGCCCATCTCTCCAAATTTTTAAAAATGATTTCCTTTTTCTCTGTTACATTTGCGAATTTTGCAGTGAATCAAAATGGGACAAATTTGCCCATCACTAGTTATAATAGAAAAGTACATTGTACTTGATCCAAACTAAGCATTCTGCATAACAGGTCCCATACATTGTATATATAAATATTATAGACACTCTCTTCACATTTAGGCAATTTATTGAAACACAGGGTAACCATTTTAGAATCCAAAACATAGTAACATAGTAAGTTAGGTAGAAAAAAGACACATGTCAATCAAGTTCAACCTTTTAAGTCTTTATTAAACCTGCCTAACTGCTAGTTGATCTAGAGGAAGGCAAACAAAACAATTTGAAGCTTCTCCAATTTGCCTCAGAGGGGGAACAATTTCTTCCTGACTCTAAGATGGCATCTACAAGCTATCTTTCATAACCTTGTATTCCCTCCCTTGCTAAAAAGCCATCCACCCCTTCTTAAAGCTATCTAATGTATCAGTCAGTATGACTCGGGGTAAAAAAAAATCCTTCTTAATATTTAGATAGAACCTCCTTTCTTCTGAACAGAATGGGTGCCCTTGTATCAGCTCGAAAGACCTACTGGTAAATAAAGCATTAGAGAGATTATTATATGATCCCCTTATATATTTATACATAGTTATCCTATCACCCCTTAAGCACCTTTTCTTCAGTGTGAACAATCCCGGCTTGGCCAGTCTTTCCTCATAGCTGATATTTTACATATCTTTTGACAGCTTAGTTGTCCTTTTTTGCACCCTCTCTAATGCAATAATGTCCTGTTTGAGTGCTGGAGACCAAAACTGTAAGGCATATTCTAGATGGGGCATTACCAGTGCTCTGAATAGTGAAAGAATAGCTCCCTCCTGCCATGAATCTATGTCTAGTGATGGGTGAATTTATTCGCCAGGCGCGAATTTGCGGCGAAGCTTCTGATGAAGTGACACTTACGTTACAAAACGCGTCGAGCTGTTCCCCTGCCCGCTATCTTGCTATTTTTAAGCGTCTTTAATAAAGCAGTACATGTTTTAATTTAATGGTTCGTACCTGCATTACATTTGGAATCGGTTGAGCCACACCATTACTTTATTCCTTGATGACCACTTTACCGCGGCCAGAGCGGATTGTGTTGCTCCACCGGCGGACAGATTACCTATGAGGGCTCAATCCCCTCTCTTCTCCAAAATTGAATATGCACAGTACTCATTGTAGTTATTGATGGGTAAAAAAACGCGAAACTCTGAAAAAATTTGCGAAAATGTATTGAAGTTAATGGGCCTCAAAATTATTTTGATGCATGACAATTTTTATGCGATCGACAGTTTTTACACGTGCAACTTTTTTTGTCCAAAAGTCAATTGGCATCAAAATTATTTTGATGCGTGACAATTTTCACTCCAGAAACTTTTTTTGTCACAACAAATTTTTTTGGCAGTGAATTTTTGCAGCAGTTTCGCTAAACAATTTGCAAGGGCAAAATGCGGAAATTCACAGAGAATCCATGTCTGGAGAAGAAATTCACCCATCACTAACTGTAGTTGCAAATATTGTATCAATAAAACAAAAAATTTACATCACCATCATTGTGCACATGGCAATGTTTCAAGCCCATAGTAGCTCTCCCTCAAGCCCTTGTCCCTTTTTTGTCCAATGCAGGAAATTACATACTGTATGTTGACTTTGTATGCTCAATGCAGGATTCAATTCACTCTGTACTACAGAGATTGTGTCAGGGACATTGTCTCTGTTTTTGTCCAGTTATGACCATGCTGGACAGGGTCCTTGGACCTTTGGTTAAAGGGATCCCATCATATATAAGGAATAGTGGACATTTTTGGAAAGGCTGGACAGCCTAAGGGTACAGGACAAGGAGGAGGTTATCCTTGCTATGTTTGAAGTATCTAGCCTGTATACATCAATTCCTCAAAGGGACAGAATTAGGGCATGTGAGTGGATGTTACAATAAGTGGGATGTATACTGATAAATCTTGAAATATTGCAAATTATCCCTGAGATTAATTATTTCATATTTCAAGATGTTTTTTTTCTACAGTTGTGTGAAACTGTGAAGGAATCCAACGTTGTCCTGTCATATTAGAATATTTTTAAGGCATGGTTGGAACTCCATGTGTAACACAATGACCTCTACCAGAGCCATTGTTTGTCCTCTGAAAGTACATCAACAATATATTTGTCATATGGTGGGGTGACTTGGTTAACCTAATGAGGATTCACAAATAGTGATGGGCGAATTTATTCACCAGGTGCAAATTTGCGGCAAATTGCCGCCAGCGAAAATAAATTTGCGAAACCTCCACAAAAACAAAACTTTCACCGTTTCGCAAATTTCACAGGCAATTCGCACATTTTTCGGCGAAGCAAAATGCAAATTTGCCCATCACTATTCACAAACATCTTGAGAGCTTCCATCCTTCAAATTAAATTATACTGTGCACATGATGAGGTCTGGATGCAGATATTACACTACTCTAGTTACCCTCCTCCATTTACAAAAGATTTGATGAGTGATGCAGAAGTTAGAGATAGTGATGGGTGAATTTTCTTGCAGAAAAATTTGCGAATTTCCAGCAAAATTTGGGAAACAGCAAAAAATTTGTGGGAAAATTGTGAAATCGGAAATTTCATGAAAAAATCATGAAATTCAGACCGTTTCACCCAAAAATCAGGAAATTCAAACGTTTTCACAAAACAATCTGGAAATTCAAAAGTTTTCACAAAAAAATCGTGGAATTCGAACCTTTTCACTGAAAAATTGCGAAAATCGGATGTTGACGCCGGCAAATTTTCACCAGCTAATTTTCACGGGACATTCGCAAATGTATTCGCCGTTGTGTGGGGGTTGACCATTCAGCCTGACATTCTTTGAACCATTAACATTAAATGCAAATTAACTATTTTAAGAAATTGTTATTGCAAATGGCATACATTATATTTCTTTTACAGCAATCATGGCATTACAGGGAAACTTAGTATGCTGGGACAACAAGAAACGTGTCTAGGGCCACACGTATTCAACCTTGGCTCTTCTGCATGTGGTTGAATATCAAAAATTGATTAGTGATCACTCCTTAGTGCTCTTCAACTATGATAACAGCTATGGTAAATTATACCACCTATATTTTACAATAGGGGGGGGCTGTTTCTCTTATTAATTTCCCCTCTATAATACACCAGAACCACAAACAGTGGCATAACTAGATGTTGCTGGGCCCCACAGCAAATAAATTTTAGGGCCCCCAACTTATCCAGTGTTTGTCCTGTTTTACCAATATATGTTTAAATTGATCATCAATGAGAGCCTCATTGGGCCCCCTGTACATCCTGGGCCCCCCTGCAGCCGCAGGGTCTGCTTCCTCTGTAGTTACGCCCCTGACCACAAACATCCTTTCATCTCATCAGATGATCTTGTCCGTTTATAAATAGTGCTAGTGATTTTATTTCACTTGTGTAACATGATTAAATATTGTATAGTATAGAAAAAAATGCAATACAATATAAGGATATTAGAGTAATATTAATGTAATATAAGGATATTATCCATACCTATCAATGAATGACATGAATGAGAGCACTCAGCCTGTGTCTTGTTCCAATAGAATGTGCAATTTAATAAAATAGTTCATTTGCATTTAATGTTAATGGTTCAAAGAATGTCAGGCTGAATGGTCGGCCCCCACACATTTTCACCTCACCAAATCTGGCCCTTGTTGCAAAAAGTTTGGACACCCCTGCATTAACACTTACTATTTAATCATTTTCCAATTTCTGTCCTAGAATGTTATCTATGTGGCACATATATGCAATGCATTTTAATTATCTTATTCATGGCATCACATTTTTTTTTCACTTTTCCATTTTTAATTTCATTTAAAAGCGTGAATACATTGTCATGTTTCAACAGATTGAACGTGTTTGATACCCTGCTATGCATGTGCTGGTACTCTGGATCGTTTGATTGCAAGATAAATTTAGAGATTGGTGGGGTGCAAGGAAGAAATCAGAGAGCTATAAATATTAACAAGAAGGATGATGGATAAAGTGATTCAATGAATAATCAGACGTGGCTTTGAACACTGAAAAGAAATGCTTCTAGGTGTATTTTTATTGTTGATCCTACCAGATTAATGAACTATCATTCTCAGAGCTTTGGGAATACACTGTGATAGGAAAACTTATGATTCTCATGTGCATTAGGACATGAAGTGCTTTATTTCTTTTTACCATAGACGTATATTTTGCAATGCTTTGCAACAAAATGCAAACCAGTTAGTTCAGTTATATTCGGCACTTAACTGCGGTGTCGGACTGGCCCACCTGGGTACCAGGAAAACTCCCGGTGGGCCCAGGTGTCAGTGGGGCCCTCTTGCTTCTAACCATTGAACACTATTCCATGGTCATTCCCTATTTCTTTATGGGGAAAATGCTTAATAATAGAAGAATATAGAAAGTAGATATAAAAGAATGGAGAATAAAAAGGTTGAGTGAGAGAGGAGGAATAATAGTTTAGAAAGTGGACCCACACTCGTTTTCTGGTGGGCCCCTGGCATCCGAGTCCGTCACTGCTTAACTACGTTCCATTATCTGACATTAATTTATACATCTTTTTATAAACTTCTTAGAAAATGTTGTTTGCTGCTGATCCACAGCTATTGGACAGGAACACAATATAAAACTATACTAAAAATCAACTCTATCTATCTATCTATCTATCTATCATCTATCTATCTATCTATCTATCTATCTATCTCCTATCTATCTATCTATCTATCTATCTATCAATCTATCTATCTATCTATCTATCTATCTATCTATCATCTATCTATGTATCTATCTATCTATCTATCTATCTATCTATCTCCTATCTATATCTATCTATCTATCTATCTATCTATCTATCTAAACAGAGAAAGAGAGAAAGAGACCACATCATCCTAAATAATAATATATTCACATATTATCACAAAAAAGTAAAATTCTTCACTGTCCCTGCATACAACAATTTTTATGCTCAGGGAAACTGTTGCATCTTACATGCTGTAAGACATGAAAATAGTCAAATGAAATGTCTTGAAAATAGTCAAACACTTATAGCTTTAGAAAGATGCAGTGGGGGTTATTATTTATATTGTATGTGTGTGATTTGGGTTGATGAAATTCACCATATTTTTCATTTGGCAGTAACATGTACTTTGTGATTTAATCTGTTGAATAGTACCACATGTTCTCAGGCTCTACATTCATGCCAAAGACATAAAATGCATGCTTTTTTTTGTTCTATTTTCAGCAGCTACCGTACATATGGGTTCTTTATTTTTCTCAAAGGCAAGTCGCTGAGATGTGGCGAGCACCCAATGTTTCTTTCCCCCCCATTCAATCTGTCATATGCTCTGCACAACATAACGTGCTTTCTTTCCACTTCACACAAAACTGCAAATAGAAAAGATTTTGTTATTTGAAGGAAATTTGCATTTTATCATTATAGAAAAAAATATGCCACCATATTTATATCACTTTATTCAACATTGCTAACACAAAGGGATAAACATAACAGTTTCAAATATCTCCCTGTGGTCTGGAAGTTTGGATCTTAAGTTTGGACTCTATGCTATAATGGAAATAAAGGTTTGTAAGTAAAGTTATAAAAATCCTGCTCTAAGCACAGCTAAGGTGTCATAACAAGAAGCTAAAAACCCCAAAGTGTAATGCACAACTGTTACAGTTGCTGTTGCTCTGATTATTAAGCTAGTGCAGGGAATTTTATGGTTTTAAATAAAGTAGTACTCAAGACAAAGAAAATGCTAATCACTGTCCAGAACAATGCGATTCTTATTATGTGGGGGTTATGTTTGACATGACAAATACAGGGTCATTTACAGATCTGCATGCCTCCTACTGCTTTCTAATTAGCGTATTGGAATTACATGCAAATTGGGAAAGAATTGAAGATACTGGGAGTATCTTCAAGGCACTCTTAAAAGGAGAGAGTGTCTTAAAGGCATTCTTAGGGGCACATTTACTAAGGGTCGAATATCGAGGGTTAATAAACCCTCGATATTCGACCATCAAAGTAAAATCCTTCGACTTCGAATATTGAAGTCGAAGGATTTACCGCATTTACTTCGATCGATTAAATCCTTTGAATCGAACGATTCGAAGGATTTTAATCCATCGATCGAGCGATTTTCCTTTGATCAGAAATTGCTTAGAAAGCTTATGGGGAAGGTCCCCATAGGCTAACATTGGTGCTCGGCAGGTTTTAGGTGGCGAAGTAGGTAGTCAAAGTTTTTTTTAAAGAGACAGTACTTTGACTATCGAATGGTCGAATAGTCGAACGATTTTTAGTTCGAATCGTTCAATTCGAAGTCGAAGTCGAAGGTCGAAGTAGCCAATTCAATGGTTGAAGTAGCCAAAAAAAACCTTCAGAATTCGACGTTTTTTTCATTCTAATCCTTCACTCAAGCTTAGTAAATGTGCCCCTTAAAGTAGAAAGCATAAAATGAATGGGGAGTATCTTAAGGCTATTTTTAAAGTGAAGATTCCTTAGATATATTCCTAAAGGGGTAAATATATACCATTATGCATAAATATGTTCATATATAACAACATATCAGCTAATTTAGTTCCAGATTAGTGATGGGCGAATTTGCGGCGTTTCGATTCGCGGAAAAATTTGTGAAATTTGCGAAACGGCGAAAAATTCGAGAGACGGCGCAGAATTTATTCGCTGGCGGCGAATTGCGCAAATTCGCCGCGAATTCGCGCCTGGCGAATAAATTCGCCCATCACTATTCCAGATTTCCCCATAAACCTCTACTGATTTTTCATGTGATAAACCATGAGAAAAGTTTTTCTTTTGTATTGATTCTGGCCCACAGTGATGAGAGAAATATACACCAAGTTTCACACGAAAATTACACACTTGAAAAAATGTTGTCGCCCATAGACTTCAATGCATTTCTGCAAACTTTTGCCATTTCGCGGATTTCTGGCAAAGCCAAACGGATTCAATTCATCCATCACTACTGGTCCACAGTGCATAGGATGTCTTAAAGAGAAAAAATAGAAAAGATGTAGGTCTATATATATCAAGGATCCAGCACCTGGAATACACCACATATAACACCATAACAGAATTCACAGAGAAGGAAAATCCTTTGGTAATGGTTACATAATATAGTGTTATCATTTTATGGTTTTGTATTCTATTGGCAGTATTTATGTTTTTATTTAAAAATCCATATTTTACTGTGGGCTGCTGCTTGCTATGAGCTTTGGTGTGATATTGAAAGTACTGTGAATCCTCTCATTCTATAAATAATATAATGCCTTTGTCTTACAGGCAATCATTGATCCAGAACTAACTGTTATTATTTATTTATTCTATTTTAAAGAATACATGGATGCATGGGTAGACAAGTTATTTGGCATGAAAGATTACAGGTCATTTTATTACTTTCCTTGCTTTATTGTATGCACTTATATTATCTGCAGAGATGTTATCCTTATCCACGAAACATTTATGAGCATTCAACTGATCTGGAACCATATATATACTGTAGGAACTGCATTCAATTCCCTAACTCATATATATTTCCAAGGATGTCTGATGCCAGTTGTAGATCTGAGACATAACTACTCCATAGTAGTTCCCCTTCTCAGTCTGGACCAAAATTGCTGTGGGGTAGGAAGGAAGAAGATAGTGAAAACAAGTTGCCATATTGTGAGAAAGCTGTGTTCCTTTACTTGTTGAAACAGTCAAAGTTAGTATCTCAACTTTGTCATAATACCATTCTCTATCAATCCTGTGCATAGTCTCAAATTGCCAACTGGAGGTTGAGAGCTACATAATCTTGGCCAGGTAGAAATGAAGGACAAACAATCAGTGCAAATTCAAAGAGAAATACCATGTAGTTCTTCAACAAGAGGATTAACTATGAAACTTTGAACCCACATTCATGAAAGGCAAGAATTCAAATATCACAATATGGCACCTGGTGATCCTTTTTTCTTAAAATAAGAGACAGTGGGGGTCATTTATCAACACTGGGCAAATTTGCCCATGGGCCGTAAACCATGACAACCAATCAAATTGCTGCAATCAGTGTTCTACTTGCAGCTGGCTTCAAAAAGCTAATCACTGATTGGTTGCCATAGGTAACTGCCCATGGGCAAATTTGCCCAGTGTTGATAAATGAGCCCCAGTGACACCCATGGTAACTTGAAGCAGGTATCATCCTGTGTTTTATTCAAAGTAGAGTTTCCCACAAAACAAGTCATGCTAAAATATTACACAGGGTATACAGCAAACAAATTAATGATCATTCTTCTGAAACCAGAACAATTTGGCCCACTGGAAGTGTGTGTGTGTGTGTATATATATAGACAGTGACCTCACTAAAGCCCTTCCCTCCTTTTCTACAGGTGGTGATTTATTAATCTCAACACCCATATAGGCTTTTCCATTCCTCAAAGAACACAGTCCATTTTATTCACTACATCTGTCTCATAGGGGCAAATTTACTTACCTCTGAAGTTGCGCTAGTGCGGACTTCGCCGCACTTCTCCAGGCAAAATTTCGCCAGGGCACCACTAATTCACTAAAATCTGAAGTTGCGCTCAGGGAGGTGAAAGGTAGCGAAGTTGCGCTACCGTTAATTCGTCAAGCAAAGGTTACACTAGCGATGCCTAATTTGCATACGTCGCCAAGTTAAAGTACAATGGACGTATTTGCAGCAGCAAATACATTACACTACACAAGCCTGCGAAAGCTTCATAAAATAAAATAGAGGTGTTATATTGCCCTATACATGTGCCCACTGTATAGTTTAGGTGCCATATGTTAGGAAATGTAGGGGGGGGGAGGGTACCCCCAAAAAAATTTACGATCTTTTTCAGCCTATCACCCTTAAATAAGTAAAAGACGCCAGCGTTTTTTAGGGCTTGCTTCAAAAAAAGTTGAAATTTTTCTATCTGCTCTATTGCACTTTGCCTGGTCTGAGGTGGCGAAGGCAAGTCTGGCGCAAGAGGTAATGTTCAGTAAAATGCGCAAGTTAGTGAAGTAGCGTAGTTACGTCCCTTCACCATAGCGCAACTTCGTCTGGCGTAAGGATTGCGATGTAGTGCTAGAGTAGGTCCAATTAGCTAGCTAATTTACGCCAGCACCCATTAGTAAATCAGCAAAGTAACTAAATGACATCACATTTGCGAATTCTCGCCAGCATTAGCCACTTCGCCCTTTAGAAAATTTGCCCCATAGAGTATTGAAGGAAAGCTTTCCCTCCTTTAGAGTCTTCTGAGCTTCCTACTGTGCCACATGCCGAAAATAAGAAATGTACGCCCATTTACCACAATTTTCAGTATCAGTCAATATTGTCTTTTCAGCCACTTGTAAAACACTGTTCAAATATATAGGGCATGCATTTTGCTTTTTCATTTGAAACATACGCAGTTTTCTTATTTTTCCCATTAAAAAGTGTTTATTGAATATTTCATTTTGTCCACCTGAAAGCACGGTTTGATTACATAATACTTCCTCCATTCACAATTCTATTGAAAACCTGATGAGAGTGCATCCAGTGTAAACTAAGTGTGATCGCACTGCTAAGATTTGTTTTATATCTCATACAGTATTGTAGAAACAATAGTCTGAATGTATTTCCATGCAAGCCATGTTTACTGGTCCCATGTTGAATACAAATAAGCAACACATATAAAAGAAGCTAGATGAGCCATTTTAAATGTGTAACTTACTAATAGTGGACAAATTTGCCCAGTGCTATAAGCCATTTCTACCAATCAATGATTAGCTTTGTTCAGTAAGCTGCAAGAAGAATAATGATTGTTTGATGAGTTTTGTACCCAGATACAATTTTGCCAACTCATTAAAATGCCCCCCATGATACACCTTTGCCAATTGATCCTGCATCCTGCTCCCTCTGACTGACACTTGATAGATGGCAACATAATCTAGTTATGAGCAAAATTTTTCACCAGGTAGATGCCCATAGACTCCAATGGGTGAAAAAAATTAGTTGCGTGTCGAAAAAAAAATTGTCAACCATAGACTTCATGCATTTGGCAATTTTTGCGTTAGTTTTGGCTCAAGGATTTGTTTCCAGCTCTGAATGTGAATACAGGACATCTAGCGTGGAGCCGGTTTGGTATTTTATTCCCCAGGTGAGACTTTCTAGGGGAATTAACCCACTCATTACCACTGTACATATAGATGGAAGAGATGAGTATAAATACAGTTCACAATATATACTGTTTACATCAGGAGCTGCTTAACCTGCCTTCATTTTCTCATAAGTCAACACCAATCAGATAAGTAAATTGAATTATATGTTGCCATACTGTGTTCCCAGGTGCTTAGCAGAATGGTAAAAAATAGCCAAGCCTGACAAACGTGCTTGGCTAGTGGGTCTTTGATTGCCTCTTAAATCCATAGGTGCAAACATTAGGGCATGTACATCAGTGATGATTTGTTTCATAAAAACACATCTATTAACCATTATCCCTCATGCAGGGGAGATACATTCTGAACTAAATTGTAGACTTACTTGACATACAGTCCGCACCTTCAGGGCCGGTTTTCTAAAAGCCGCGCCCCGAGGCCAGTGCCCTGACGCTTTGTGTGTGCGCCCTCCCTTAACTGCGCGGTCCTAGCGCCAGACGCATGGTCCAAAGCGCCGGCCCCTGTGCGCACGCGAGTGCACTATTCAGTATTGGAGCACCAAGCTCTTCCTGGATACGGCAGGGCGGCATGCCGCCCCTAAAATTTTGCCACCCTAGGCCCGGGCCTATGTGGCCTACCCCCTCACTTACCATTGCATTTTAGACTCAAACTGACACCTAGCTACCTCCTTCTAAAGAATTTTTGAAATCATTGGCATTTCAAACTGAGCCTAAAGCTGCCCATAGACATGTAGATGTTAGCCTCTTATCATACGAACAATCATGTGGCCCTATCTCCCAACCTGCAACTAAACCTTTAGATTAAATACAGTAGTAAAAGAAAAAATTAGATGATGTTCTGGCCATGACAGCAATCGTACAAAAGTCATGTCCAACAAATACTAGTAAAAGCCAGCCATTGATTTTATCTTATTATTGATTTCAGCTTCTTAATTGTTTCTTACAAATAATAACAAACAATAGAACTACAAAAGACAAATGTATACAAGAAATGAAGTGTTAGTTCTGACAAATGTATTTTCCAACCAAAACCATTTCAACTCTGATTTCATCCAATTAACACACTAACATCATATGCTGCTGGTAACCTGACAAAGATACTCTTAAAACGTAGCCTTTATTTTTACTAATCATCATTACTTGATTTCAGCACATTCTTCAAAATGTGGATCTCTAAAATTCTATTCATTAGAGCTCATTTTTTTTCCTTTAAATGGAAAAATGATCTCACTATAATTTTTAAATCTTCTAAACATGTCAGCTCTTAATGCATTTATTAAAAGCCTCTGCAAGAGTCAGGAAATCTACATTAATCAGAAAGATCCAAGTATCTATCTAGTCCAATTTCCCACAGCATGCATTATAACATGCTTTTTCATTATATTACGGAAGAAAAAAAATGTTTTAAATCTGATTGCATTTATAAATATATGTAGAATCATGTAACAAGGATTGTTTTGACCTTTACAACATATCCTGAGAACTTTAATGTACTGACTCTTGTAGATACAGAGGAACTGGCCCATATCTATGGAGTCTAATGTTGATGACAACCTTGTGCTTTAAAATTACAAAAATGGGGGAGAGCGGTGACCAATTCACGTTATTTGGCCCCATTTTTATTAGCTTTTCATTCTGTTCTTCAAATGTCAAACTGTACACCAATTAGTGTTAGAAAGCAATAATTAATACATACATATACATGTATACAGCCGTATTGCGGTACTCTAATGTACTGTATGGGAGGATATACTCCACGAGGGTATCAGGTTTCCTAATGTAAAGTACCCTAAAATAGTAGTATTATAATGCCATTGTGACATACATTTAAAACTTAGTAGATTTGTTGAAATAAAATACGCCAATCATTATAAAGAATGTTAATTTCGAGTCTTTAAGCAGAGCTATGTATGTAAAGCAATATGATATCCTTAAAACTGTCTTGGTAGATAACTGATCTGTAGTCTTGTAATCACAGGTAGATAAAAATAGTGGAAGAAGGATATATACTTACATGAGTGTTTGCCAGCTTACATATTCAAACTGTTTTAATTTACATGATCTTGATCAAAGATGGTTTTCAAAGCTTTGGGTCATCAAATGCACAGCAGTATAAATCTGTATTAAATGACAGTGTAACTGTTATATAATGTTTCATTTTATTATATAACATGTAAACATGTATTTTATGTATATATATATATATATTTATGAGTGAGTAGGATTAAATGAGCAGACAGTTCTTTTGCAGGTTAAAGTCAATTTATGATTCACATTTCCAGACTCTGTGAGCAAACAGGTGCATAAACAAAACAAAACAAAAAAAACCTCTTGCCACAGTTGACTTCTAACTAATACATGGGATATTTTCCCTCTCTTATACCAGCTCTTCTGGGATTCCTTGCTGAACACAATAGAACAACTCCACAGGGTCACACAGTACCCTTTCCTTTGAAAAAATGAGCAGCACTCCCAACTGGTCCCCACATGGATCTCAAGTCCAGGCCCGGATTTGTGGTGAGACGAGGCCACAAAGTCCCGAGCCTAGGGTGGCAAGTTGTTAGGAGTGGCATGCTGCCAGGCTGCTTGCTGAGGTGCTCTGGTGCGCCTGCGCTTGCTAGATCGGTGCAGGCGGACCACATGGCCTAGGGGCGCCCGCCGCTGAAATCTGGTCCTGCTCAGGTCTCAATCATTTCAGCTTGTAGCTCACTCTGGAACACCATCTCTCTGGCCAGCTTGCAGATCTAGCCGGCTAGTTATTCCCCAGGAACATCCTGAGGAAGTGCTCCTTTTGTTTCGAATTATCGCACCACAAAGGATAGGAAGTGATGGGGCATTCACAAGTTTGGGAAGTTAGCGATCCACTGCATTGATTACAGGGCATCTCATGTGGAGCCTGTTTGTGTTTTATTCCCCAGGTTAGACTTTCTAGGAGATTTAACCCACTCATTACCACTGTATATATAGGAGTAAGAGAAATATAGGGGAAATATAACTCCCTTCAAATTGTTCTCCGATTACTAGTTTACATTATATATACATTAGGAGCTGCTTAACTTGTCTGAATGTTCTCATTAGTCAACAAAACACCAATCAAATTGGATAATTCAATTATATGTTGCCATACCTGTGTTCCCAGGTGGTTAGCAGTATGGTCAAAAATGGCCAGGCCTGACCTACATGCTAGGCTAGTGGGTCTTTGATCACTTCTTAAACCCATAGATGCAAATATTAGAGCATGTAGATCAGTGATGATTTGTTTTGTAAAATGACATGCTACACATCTGTTTACCAGAGCAGAAGTTACATGACTGAGGGCACCTGGGAAACTAACAACATGTCTAGCCTGGCAGATTTCAAAATGAAATATAGAAACCCCTGTCCGCGCTTTTAAAAAATAGATTTCAATGCATGATTTTCTGCTGGAGTAGTGGTTTTATCTAATGCATTTTGTCAATGCATTGACAGAATCCCTTTAAGGTTTGCTGTAGCTATGAAATCCTACAACTACCATATGCCTTACTATCTAGGAGTTAAATCAAATGCCTGTCCCAGCCTAAGTTTCTGGATACATTTAGGGCACCACTTTCCAATGTAGTGTGCCTGAGTTCCCATGCTCCTGAACCCTGTGACTGGAGTTACAAAAGTTACAATAGTTGCTTGAGCGCTCATTGAATTTATTTTGTGTTCATGTGTGTTGTGTTATGTAGGTGGGAGCTAGAGCTACTGTTGCATGAAAAATAAAATGCCAAATCATTGATACAGATTCATTGAAAACTGGACCATTTTTATTTATTTTCATCAGGCAAGATGTATTTCTCTATGTGAATTTCCCACAGACTTACATAATGAGGATTTAACAAACACAAGTCAATGTTTTTCACTTGGACTTACTGAAGCGTTCGACAAGTCCATACTTTTGCTTTGTTTTGCTACATTTATTTTAAAGAAATTAATGGTGGAATTCAAGATAAAAATCACTTGAACAAATGTTGTCATCCTTGAGCAGGGGTCATGCTGCTCTTTATCAAACTTGCATTGCATCCTTAACAGTAAACATCTGACCAGTGATATAAAATATTTAGTTTGTTCTCAATTCTCAACAAACAATTGGATGTTTCACATGCAATTCCTCCACCTGCCTCACCTGTTTTAAGGTCTGTAGACACCCTCACTGTAGAGTTCATTCTAATCAGATTCTACATCAGTCAGTTGAAATAGACCAGAGAGAAAATGATAATTGGAACAAGGATATTCTTTTAAGAATTGAGGTGAAGAAGGTTCTTCAGCACTCTAGAAAGTAACAATTGCTTGGCAAGCCAAGGGAGAGCTGGTTTTCTCATTTCTGACATCTCTCACATTAATAATATTAAAGTCTAAGGACACAGAGGGAGTACTGACAGAAGCAACTCATCACAACCTGCCAAACTGGACACAGCTGAAATGAGTTTTAGAAAAGATTTGCATTTTTTTTAACTATGTTGACTGGCTGAAAATGCCAGGAGTTGCTTTATACAGGAGCTGGAGACTAATGGTACTACCCAAATTACTGAAAATATCTCATCAGTTGATTTATAGGTTTTAAATCTTATAAATGAAGATGATAAATTATGATGATAAATTATGCAAAACTGCCTTTTGGTTTTCAATAATTCCACTTAGTAAATTCAGAGATCACAAATAAAAAAATCATGAGCAAACAAAGGCAAGTAATTGTCTGATGGTTGTAATTTCAGTTACTGATGCAGCTTTTCGATCAGCATATTTTAATATGGTAATTAGTGAATAATCAGAACCTTACAAAGTGGTTTTCATAAGGAAATTTAAAACTGTTTCCAAGATGCAATAACAAAGCTGTTTCTAATAACTTTAATCAATAAAAACTTTTCTGGAAATCATAGAACATTTATTTATAATTAATCCTTGATTTACATGCATACAGTATGTGTCATGTTTGATATGTTAAGTTAAAGATACATGTCTATTGTATAATAAATAGTGATCCTGGATGGGCGAATTTGACCAGTTTAGTTGCGCCAAAAATTCGCCGCCGGCAAAATGTCGTAGACGCCCATTAAAGTCTATGGGCGTCTAAAAAAATTTGTCGCGCGGCGAAATTATTTTGTCGCGCATCTTTTTTTTTGACGCACGTCTCCATACAAGTCTATGGGCGTCATTTTTTCGGCGAAACGAGGCGAAAAAATTCACCCATCCCTAATAGTGATGGGCGAATTTATTTGCCAGGCGCGAATTTGCTGGGAATTTCCTCGTTTCGGCCCTGGTGAATAAATTTACGAAATTGGCACAAAAAAAAAAGATTTCCGGCAAAAAATTTGCTGGCGTCCAAAAAATTTTGACGCTGGGGACAATCCCAACAATGGCAACTTTAATGGGCGCCAGAATTATTGCCAGCGTTGGAATTGTCGACAGCATCAAAAATATTTGGATGCCGGCGTATGCCGGTGCCGGCTAATTTTTGCCAAATTTTCCTATCTGTAGTTAGAGGCAGCCTAATACTCAGTGGCGGATATTATGATATAATGCTAATCTCAAATGGCAACTTTGGAAGTGAAAGTTAAGTCTTCAATGTGTAACAGCAGAGCATGATCTTATGGAAATGTAATCAAAACCTCCAGTCACCTTATATTTTAACTCTCTTGGCTCTGCCTTATTACCAGCCCAGGAGCGTCTTAAAGGAATTGTACAGTGTAAAAATAAAAACTGTGTAAATAGATAGTCTGTGCAAAATAAAACATGTTTCTAATATAGTTAGTTAGCCAAAAATGTAATGTATAAAGGCTGGAGTGATTTGATGTATAACCAGTCAGTCTATACACTACTTCCTGCTTTTCAGCTCTCTTGGTTTACACTGACTGGTTACCCTGGCTACCAGACAGTAACCAATCAGAGACTTGAGGGGGGGCCACATGGGTCATTTCTGTTGCTTTTGAATCTGAGCTGAATGCTGAGGATCAATTGCAAACTCACTGAACAGAAATGTACCATGTGGCCCCCCTTCAAGTCGCTGACTAACTCAGAGTTATAGAGCTGAAAAGCAGGAAGTTGGATTCTGGCTGTTTTATTAGACATCTGTTCACTCCAGCCTTTATATATTACATTATTGGCTAACTAACTATATTAGAAACATTTTTTATTTTGCACAGCCTATCTATTTACACAGTTTTTATTTTCACACTGAACTATTCCTTTAATGTTTATCAATTATCACATTAGACTGTAAACACAAAAAAACATAGTTTACATAATACTGAGTGGGTGGTTGGGTGGATTTGCTTCTTAAAACCATTTCCCACTAGAGGTGAGCCACTAGCCCTGTGAACTGGCTGTAGGTTGCCATAGTGTTAGTGCTTACACTTGTGTGCAGTGGAGCACTTCAAAGTCTGGTGCTCACGTTGGACTGGGGCAGATATGTTTGTGTACAGATTAATTGTACTGAACTTTTTCAACTTGCCTCATTACAGAATCATCTCTTCTCATAAAATGGAGCCTGGCCCTATGCATCATTATTTGCCCCTTTCACCTCCTGCAAATAGACAAATACAAGATTCCTCTGCACTCAACCCATTATCAATATATTTAAGACAGAGACATTTTGTGCATACCGCCACAAAAAAATGCCTTACCCTTTAAACAAAACAGGGTTTGTTTGTCCATATATTGCAACATATTTAAGCTGGCCAACTATGTCAAAGTCATCCCATATCTGGCCAGTCCTACGCTTAATTTTCATCTGATTCATTAAGAATTCTATTACTTCATTATACATTTTACAAAGGGACTAGGTTTTACCTGCAACTTACTAGCCGCCCTCAAAGTAAAATTCCCAAACTTGGCTGCCCTTTTATTAGACACCAGTGGGATCACCTGACTATAGCTGGGAAGGGTGGGAGCTACAACCTGGAGCTGGTCACTGCTCCTGTATAAATTATAACAAACAAGGGAAAGTTGTGCTCACCACTATTTTTTAAAACCATTAGGCGGCGGTGCAATGAGGCTGTGACCACAAAATACATATAGACAAATACAAGAGTCCTCTGCACTCAACCCAACTGTCTTAAATATATTGATAATGGGTTGAGTGCAGAGGACTCTTGTATTTGTCTATATGTATTTTGTGGTCACAGCCTCATTGCACCCCCGCCTAATGGTTTTAAAAAATAGTGGTGAGCAGAACTTTCCCTTGTTTGTTATACCTCCTGCAAATATAAATAAGAGCACACACAAACACACACTGTATATATATCACATATTAATGAGGGCTGATAAGAATGTACATTCCACTTCTACTGGCTTGTGGTGATGGGCGAATTTATAAGCGGCAAATTCACAGCAAAAATGGACGCCGGCATAAAAAACGAGTCGCAGATCTGCGAAATTTTCTCAGTTTCACGAATTTCGCTGGAAATTTGCAATTTTTTTGGCAAAGCGAAATGCCCCAAATTCGCCAATCACTACTGGCTTGATTAGAGGCTAGTAACTACACTGATAAACAATGAGAAAATCAGTACAGGTATGGGACCTGTTATCCGGAATGTTTGGGACTTGGGGTTTTCCAGAGAATGGATCCTTCTGTAATTTGGATATTCATACCTCATCTACTTGAAAATCATGTAAGCATCAAATAAACCCAATAGGCTGTTTTTTTCTTCTTATAACGATTAATTATTTTTTTGGATCAAGTGCAATGGACTATTTTATCACTACAGAAAAAAGGAAATCTTTTGGATTATTTGGATAAAATAGAGTGTTGTAACATCTCCAGAGTGGGTTTTATCAGTACTATGTATGGTTCAATTGTTTCACAGCTGTGGGGGCCATTAAGGGATGTGCTACTCCCTTTGCCAATGTTCAAGGATGTTCTCAAAGCTGAAGGTACGGCTCCCCCACTAATGTTTTTCTGCCTTTTGCAAACCTTTGTAATAATGTATGATGTAGAAGGGTATGAATTACCCCCCCCCCCTCCTGTTCTTTGTTCTGTATTCTGCCTCTTTGGAGTACAGAATCCACGCAGCTCGTGTCAATAAATTTCAACTCTTTACCTCAAATGATCTCCTGTTTCATGTGAATTCCCACAACATCTGCATCCATGTCAGAATAATGACCATGAACATTTATACCTTAGATATCTTGAGCTGTCTTTCGAAATAAATACACTAACTCTTTAGCAACTAAAATCTTTATTGCTGTATCCTTAAAAACAACCATTTCATTTTCTAGAAGATAAGGCACAATATATCTGGATTATTTCTAAACTGAATATATTTTCTATACAACAGAAATAAAAAAAAAAATGTGTGGGAGAAGCATTATTTTCACCCAACCATGAAATTAACATTTAATTAAGCTAAAATGAAATCTGAATTTCATTTTATTCTTATTAACTGAATAGGGTGCTTTATTATTCCAGTAAGCACGTACAAAAGTATAGTTGAACCAGGTTCATAAATCCTACTATAAGGGCATAATTATTTGTTTCCCCAATTCAACATGACCATTTCTCAAATAGATCATTCTTTAAGCATAAATCAATGTGCTCTCACTTATAATTTTGAGAACGCTTGCATGCTCTCCAAAAATAAATCTTAATGTACAAACCAGCAAATAAGCTTTATAATAACAAATATCTTAATTGTATGTGTTAAAAGTGTGCATGTGTTTAATTCATTGTACATTGTATAGCAATAACTAGTACAGTGATCGCCAACCAGTGATTTGTGAGCAACCAACCCCTTGGTGTTACATCAGAATACGAAAGCAGAGGTACAAAGCAACGATCCCGGCGAATAGTCAAAATACAGGCGTCAGGACAGACAGCAATCAAGACAAGAATCAGGGTCAGTTAAATACAGAATATAATACAGGGTCTGTTAAATACTGAATAACAACATTGGGAAATAACATTGTGAGCACCGGTTCTTTAAATATTATAATTTTCGCACCATGACTTTAGACGCACGCTGTGTCAAAAACCCTGAAGATGCAGGCATCCCTGCTGGAGGGGCCCTGGGCATCCCTGATGGCCCCCACTAGATCACCAGGGGTGACTTTAATCACACTTGGATAGTGCTCCCAGTGGCCCCAAAGCAGGGGCTTATTTTTGAATTTCTGGCTTGGTTGTAAGTTTTGGTTGCATAAACCCAGGTATACTGCCAAATAGGTTCATGTAGGTGATGCAAAATAGTGAATCACAGCCCATATTTGGCTTGTGTCACTCCCCAACTCTATTTACAATGGAGTGTGGCTCACTGGTAAAAAAAGGTTGAACTAGAACAAAATACAAAAATGTGAAAACATATGATTGACTGTCTTGTGAGAGTTATTACTAATAAGGAACCTATTGCAAATTAAATAAATATTGTGAAATACTGAATTATATGATTTCATTGATAAGAATAATTTAAAAAACTATGGGGCAAATTCACTAATATCCGAAAATTTGCCAGTGGCGGCGCAACACTTCGCAAGGCGTAGATGCGCCAGGACAACGCTAATTTACTAAAATGCAAAGTTGCTTCCAGGGGGCGCCGAATGCTCGCGAAGTTGAGCTAGTGTTACTGCGCCAAGCAATGCGAAGTTGTGCTAGCAATGGCTAATTTGCATATGGCAGGAAGTTAAAGTTTAATGGGCGTATATGTTGCAGCAAGTGCATTACACTGTACAAGTCTGGGAAACCTTAATAAAATAAAATTGTTATATTGCCCTACACATGAGCCCATTGTATAGTTTATGTGCCATTTGTTAGGAAATGTAGGGGGGAAGCCGGTTACCCCCAAAAAAAATTACGTTATTTTTCAGTCTATCACCTGAAAAAGTAAAAGACGCCATCGTTTTTTGGGACTTTTCAACAATTTTTACTATCTACTCGAAGGCAAGTCTGGAGGTAACGTTCAGTAAAATCCTCATCCAAGCGAAGTTACGCCAGCGACAATTAGTAAATTGGCGAAGTACTGAAATGACGAATTTTCGCCCGCATTAGTCACTTCACACTAAATTTTCTCCTATGTCTCCTGTGGGTTTTGATCTCACAATGTCTAGATATGCTAGGAATAGATTCCAGTCATTACTGCTCTATTGAAGAGGAAACATTAGCATGTATTGGATATGTCATAGTCAGCCATCTGTTAAAGAATGAAAACGATTTCCTGATTAAGGCACATGTTCCACTCAACCAGCTCTACTCTGTTTCCTACCTGAGGCACCTAAAGTTCCAGAAAAAGTGAAAAAAATATATATATTCCAATTGAAACAATATATATGTTTTCTTGTAGAACAGCGCCTAAAGCAAACGGAGAGAGCAAAAAAACAGGGGCATAATATGGTGTAGTATTTTCAATTTGTTAGAACACCCTGTGATGAAAAAGTATATAAATTGAAAAGTGAAAAAATAAAAAGTGAAAAAATAAAAATCAGAAAGGGATTAAAATATGTTATTTTCCCTTTAAAGTGATCTTCCTTTCCCAAGATGTGTAGAAGCAAAAATAGTGTTTTCTGAATCCTTCACCGAAATTTAGTAAAATTGCCTACTTACAAGACAGTGGCAGTTTTATCACATGTAGTTTTGGTTTCCTGTATTCTCCCCTCCTGTCAGTCACCATTGGGCTCCCAGATAGGAATACAAAGGGTACATAGTGCAATAGCGTTTTATTAAAAAAAATTTTTTTAAAAACATTAAAAGATTTACACTCACATTTGTTTGCAAGGTTTTGTCACATGTAAGCAAGTCCTTTTTTGGAGATGTCACCAGTTGTAAAACAAAGGAGGATATTGTGCCGGCGTCTCTCTCACTCGTGGTGTTTGCTCCGTGTTCTGCTTGTGACGTCACTTCCGCCTGACGCGTTTCACCGACCAATCGGCTTCCTCAGAGGCATCTAAATGCCTATATTGGCAATTGATTAGCCAGAGGCCAGACCGCTTAGCTTACTCCACAGCTTTTCATATAAAGGTAATGCGATGGTGAAATTACTAACACCCAACGTTAATGGTCTTAATAGTGTAACAAAACGCTACATGGCAATAAGGGAGATTCATAGATTGAGACCGGATATTGTAATGCTGCAAGAGACTCATTTCAAAGCTTCAGAGAACCAAACCTTCAAAACTAAGCTTTACCACAAGGTATATCAAGCCAGCAGAGCAGGTCTCCTTACTATGATCCATAAGGACCGCTCATTTGAAGCATCTAAGACCTTCAGTGACCCAAATGGCCGCTATTTAAACTCTGGAAGGAAAACCACTTAAATTGGCAGATTGGCAAATATTCATTCTCCGAACATAAATCAGCTGGTTTTCTTAAGTCCACTCTGGCCAAGATCTGTAGCAACCATCACCCCTACACTATAATAGTAGGGGACTTAAATTTATATTAGTTACAGTATATCAGTACTGAAGGACCGCTCTTCACCCCCCGCACAAAAGGATTACAAATCCCAATGCCATAGATTCAGACAGCTAATACGGAGGCTAGACCTACAGGATGCTTGGCGAGTACACCACCCCAACGATAGATCATACACGTTTCATTCAACAAGGCACCAGTTGTATTCTCGGCTTGACTTTTTTCTAATTCCTAGGCCCATATTAACCTTCTCAAGCAACTTTGGATATTATTCCGATCCACTGGTCTGACCAATCGGCTGTCATGCTCAATATAGAACTACCTACAGTTCCAAAAAGAAATACACATTGGCACTTAAATGAGTCCTTATTGAATAACTCATGGACATGTCCGGAAGTTCTACAAACACACAATAATCCATTATTACCACAGCACCCCCTTTTTATAAGACACTGTATAATCTCCAGGAACCTCCTGTCCATTTATGACATAAGATCCAATGTCAAAGGAGGGCCTTGTTGAAGAAAAATTTTGCAACTAGATTCACCCCTGAGGACTTGCAACAGTTAAATAAGGTGGTAAAAGTAGAGGCGATCAAAGAGACCATTAAATCCTTCCCCTCCTCAAAGGCTCCAGAGCCAGATGGACTCCCCTATTCTTATTATAAAAAATGTATAGAAATCCTGACTCCCCATTTAGTTAACTTGTTTAATTCATTTCTGTCAGGGGAAATCATCCATTCTTCAATGCTGGCATCCTATATCACCTTAATACACAAAGAAGGTAAAGACCCAAGTTACTACAGTATATCTTTTAGAGACTTTACCTGTACCAGTGCCAAAGGGTATCTTAAAGGACATCAAAATGGGCACACATAGAGACTTTATCAACCTCCCCCATCCACCCTGCAACATATCCATGGTGTAAGGGACCAAACCTTAAAATACCATTAGGAGTTTTAAGCTCGATAACATTCATTCTCCGTGTCTGTAACCAATGTAAAAAAAAAAGGATAACCTAACAAGCACCCAACTACCCCTGAAACCGTTGTTTGGTAACCCTTCATTCCCCCCAGGTATGCAAGATACCTTCAAAACACACTGGGGTCTAAAAAAACCTCTTTACAACACTCAACTTCATCAACCCCTTGACAAACAAACTCTTCTCTTTCATGGAAATACAAACAAAACATCAAATTCCCCCAGTACATTTTTTTGAATATTTACAGCTGACACACTTCTGCCAGACCACTTTACGTAGCAGAGGGCAATCGACCCCCCTCATATGTATATGTAAAATTGGACTTCCCCAAAGAGCCTTAATTTCTACAATCTATAGGCTTGTGACAGACATTCCAGATGACCCTTTCCTTAAACACAGGTATATGATGAAATGGGAAGAGATACTCTCCCAGGAAATATCGATGGAAACCTGGGACGATATATGGGAGAATGCTAGGAAAAATGTCTTGTGTCAGGCAGCAGGAACGTCTTAACAAAAGAATGTTTTTCTGGTATCATACTTTGAGTAAATTACACAAATTAAAGCACTGCTGGAGACATTGTGGGATGATTGGGACACTGCAGCATATAAATGTGGTACTGCCCCATGATAATTCCATTCTGGAAATCTATAGAAACCCCCCTAGGTAAAATATTCTATACAAAAATCGCCTTAGACCCTCTTATTACGCTAATTGGGAAACCATTGGATAATACAACCAAAGCTGAACAGAGACTATTTAATTATATACTAAAAGCTTGCAGGTTAGTTGTGATGGGTGAATTTATTCGCCAGGCGTGAATTTGCAGCGAATTTGCACGTTTCGTCGCGAATAAACTGACAAATTTGCTGGCGGCAATTAAATGGACACCAATTGACTTTAATGTATGTCAATTGTCTAGTTTCACAAATTTTTTGCCCCTTTCGCTAATTTTGTGGGCAATTTGCAAATTTCGTGGCAAAGCGAAACGTGACAAATTCGGCCATCACTACAGGTTAGCGATTACACATACTGCCCAGGAAACATATTCCTTTCCAAGTCCCCTGTTGATCCTATAGTTTAGTATGCATATCTCAAACACATGGTCAATTCATTCACTTTGCGAAAACTACAATCAAACTCCTAACAAATACTGACAACAAGTAACTTGTTCAACCAACTCTGGAAGAACAATAGTAAGAAACTCACAACCTCGCACATTTACCAAACTATCAAACCACTTCTAGACATAGATAACGATGATAAACCCAATTTTAAATGGATTAAGGAGATACCTAATACTACAGAATCAGACATCTTGAAACAACATACTAAAATGATGGCATTACTTCCGGCGAGCAGGTTTCAGGAAATGTCATTGCAAATTCTCCACAACTCATATCTTACCCCACTCAGAAGATTTAAGATGGGTAACCGCTCCTCAGATGTGTGTTCAAAATGCCACGCCCCTAAAGCGAATCTAATACACACCATGTGGTCTTGCCCCTTAATACAATCCTTTTGGAAAGAAGTAATTTCATATGGTGCACAGATGATAGGGAAAACCCCTCCAACTACACATAGCATGGGCTCTGTTCAGTACACCTGATCCATTTCCACAAATCACGAAAACTGACAAACACCTCATGGGCAGATTGGCAGCTGCTGCCAGGAAAACGATTCTGCAACAATGGATACACATTGACCCCCATCAATGACGTTGACAAAACAAAAACTACATCTTATTTTCCATATGGACTGGCTAGAAACCATAACCAAAAAAGAACACAACACATCAAAATTCTTCAACACCTGGTCTACTTACATAGCACACCTCCCACAACACATCATATGCCTCACAGTCTACACCTTTAGACATACGTCATGGTATGATATGGAAGTTCTCAAGGATCATCCTTTAGTCGTGGAATCATCCCAATATCTAGCAACATTGCAACAAGAACTACCAAGACTTGATACCGCGCCTCCCAGAAGCCATCTAACTAACAGACTACTGGCCTCCTATCTGAACTAATCCCCACAGGGCCAACCCCCCCCCCAATGCTATAAGCCATGACTGAGCTGGATGTTTAAAATGTTATTAAAATGTTATTGAAATGCTATCTATTCGAAATCACAATTGCAATACTCTCCGCTTTAAAGAAACATGTATAAATATTCAATGTGATTATACTTTGTCATCTACAATAAAAAACAAGTTATTAAAAAAAAACACATGGTCAATAGTAAAAAAAATGGCTTTGATCTTACAGTTGAAATTATGCTACAGATTTGATGTGATGCGTAACTTGTACCAATGCTATTTAAAGTTTGCTGGACCTGTACCAGTGCAGGACCTTAATATATGCTATATTATGTTTGATGGGTTTTTTTTATGCTGTAAAACGGTCAAAACTTTAATAAAAATTTAAGTTACAAAAAAAGAATGAAAACAATTGGTTAATAATGACATTCCATTCACAGAATTAATTCAGTACTGTTTATGTTGAAAACATGGCCATGTTACTAAATCCCTACCATGTTTGCTCCCCCTGGTAACTTGCGGGCTGTTGCCTCAAACAGGGAATGCTTTCCACATTTCTACCATTTTCTACCATTTTTCCATACTCTTCAATTACAGAACAACCCATTACAATGTTACAATAACATATTACACCATGAAACAATGAGGGCCTTCAAAAGAATGTCAAAAGAAAGCATATGATGATGAATTAAGAGTATTCAGGGGGTGTATAGTTTTTCCAAAGAGGCACAGTATACCTTTTGTTTAATTATGATTGAACAGATTCTTTTGTAACATTTCTAACATCTCCCTTTGGCATGTATTACATTCAAAGTAAGTTTTGGGGAATAAAAATATTGTTTCAATACTGAGCTTTTTATGTATTCTACGTACAAGTGCAAACATTTAAAATTTCCCATTCCCATCCTTGCTAGCATGTGGGGTGTATACAACTTGTTTTAAAGGTCCTCTGTACCTTTGTGTTGTGTGGCAGATTGATTCTTAAACCCCTGCTGGGTTGCAGCACTTTACTAGGAAAATCATACACAGAACTCCAATAAAAAGAATTACACATAATTAAAATGACAAGTGTTGAGAATTAAAGTCATGACTAGAATAAGGCAACTGATTTTTCCATGTAGGTGTACTAAACAGCATTAGCTCAGTAAGAAAAACAATGGAAAAAAACCCTCCAGTACCACTGTTGTCAATTACGTATTTCTCATTAAAGTGGCTGATGATTCCAGCTGAAAATACACTTCTTGCGCCATGACCCTGAAAGGCAGAGTAAAACATTGGATGTATGGGTTGAAATTTAGCCAGCAAAAAAATAAAGTGTAACTAAGCTTGTGACCAAAGTGTATATTTATTTTCAGTAACTTTACATGACACCAACATCGTATCAAATGCAATGTTTCAGTGGGAACCCTGTCCCTTACTCAGGTGTAAAAGAAACATGGAACAGAAGTTCAAAGACTCAGATCAGAAAAATCACAGTAAACCATAGAAAATCAAGTATCTGGAATTAGTCTTTTATATTCTCCTCTTTGTCCACTACAATCCATCTTCATGGATGCAACATGCTTTTTTTCCCCTAATCGAATACACCTTCTCATTTGCTACTTAAGTCTCTTTATTTACTTTTAGGGGCACATTTACAAAGCTCGTGAAGGATTCGAATTAAAAAAACTTCGAATTTCGAAGTGTTTTTTTGGCTACTTCGACCATCGAATGGGCTACTTCGACCTTCGACTACGACTTCGACTACGAATCGAACGATTCGAACGATTCGAACTAAAAATCGCTCGACTATTCGACCATTCGATAATCAAAGTACTGTCTCTTTAAGAAAAACTTCGACCCCCTAGTTCGGCAGCTAAAAGCTACCGAACTCAATGTTAGCCTATGGGGAAGGTCTCCATAGGCTTGCCTGCGTTTTTTTGATCGAAGGATATTCCTTCGATCGTTGGATTAAAATCCTTCGAATCGTTCGTTTCGAAGGATTTAATCGTTTGATCGAACGAATAATCCTTCGATCGTTCGATCGCAGGATTTGCGCTAAATCGTTCGACTTCGATATTTGAAGTCGACCGATTTTAGTTCCTGGTCGAATATTGAGGGTTAATTAACCCTCGATATTCGACCCTTAGTAAATCTGCCCCTTAGTCAAATTGCATATGGAATTCCTCTACTCCCACAGTAAACCAACCCTCAGTCCTTCTGAGGAATGACTTTCTAAAGAAAACATTTCAATTCTTTAGATAAGATACACATAGGGGGTTATTCACTAAGACTCAACTTTTTCCTCATTTTAATAAAAAAAAAAAAAAATTACCAAAATTTGAAACCCAAATTTACCAATAAAACTTCTCTAAAAAATCTGGCAAAAAATTGTGACAAAATCGAGCATCAATTTGAATCATGCAACATTTTCGATTTGTTACTCCAAAAATGTCACCACGAAAACTTGAATTTCAGAGTATTGAACGAAAAACAGAGCAAACAGCCCAAAACTATCGAGAAGCCCGAAGGTAAAAAAACATGTTCCAATTGTTAAAGGGAATATCTGCCAATGAGTTCTGCATGATTTCAACAGGTTTTAGCTGGAGTATTTTTGGATTCTAATTTTTAGCAGCTTCAGAGCATAATAAATCTTGAAAAATTAGAATTTTTCCCCCTCTAAAAATTAGAGTTTTTCCTCTTTAAAAATTTGACCAGAACAATTTGAGGTTCAATAAATAGGCCCCTTAATTTTACTATTTATTTTGTGGATGTTTCCTCTTCCACTCCACTGGAAATCAAATCAATTGAGATGGGGTTTGGGTCAGAACCTGCAGCTCCCTGTGCCCATGGGCCTATGTCTATTTTATGTTATTCAAAGCTCTGCATATTCTTGTGAATTCTTGTGCATTTTGCCTATGACTAAGTGCTAGGTAAACATGAAACGCGTTAGGCGCTATAAGGGGATTTTCTAATGTTTTTTTAATACTTTGATGTAATAAACTCTATTTTTTAACTTATTAGCATGCTTTTGGAGAATTATTTAAGTATATATGGTTGTACCTCTGTTTGGTCACTAGAGGATTCCGGCATGCTCAAGATTAATTTTTATTGGTCTCTACTTCCAAGTTGATTAATAACGTTCCTCTAGGACCATGGTGCTACACACAACATAGATGTACCAGAAAACAGACAAAAAGTGCAAATGCAAAAATATGCATTTGCACTTTTTATCTGTTGTCCGGTACATCTATATTTCGCGTTGACATTGACACCCAAGGTAATATTTCTCCAATTCAATACTTATATGAACTCTTGTCTTTTCATGTTATGGAGAGGTTCTGTGAGACTGAGGCCATAGAGATTCCTCTAATTGAGTTACAGTTTTCTGATGCTGAAGTAGCCAACATTTTATTTTCTGAAACTATAGAGGATGGGAGTCCATATGTGAGGCTCTTATGTTAGACATCTGGTCAATCCAGCCTTTATACATAAACATTTTTGGCTAACTTACTATATTGAAAACTATTTACCCAGTTTTTGTTTTTATACAGAACAATTCCTTTAAGAAGGACAGGCACAAAGAACAATAAGGAGCAATTACCCGCTCTGTCTAAATAATAGGACTATGAAAGAATGTGGTGGACTCTTTGGAAGATCTAGACAAAGCTTCCATGTGAATGTTCTTGGAACCAGCTAGAAATTATTAAATTGTATCGATAGAAGATATATAATCAAGATTCTTATAATAGATGAGAGAATAGGTATAGGTTCCAGTAAACTTATAATTCACAGCTAACAAAAAATGTTGTATTCCCATAGGTTATATTTTTTCACATTGTTTATTACTTATTGAGCCAAAAATTGTTTTCATATCAACTCATGTATTTATTGAACATCATTTTTTTTCTATAAAAATATTCTTAAGGTCTGAGATGACTAAAAAACATTGTAAACACTTGGCAAAATTTTTCCACAATATGAATAGACAACTGTGACTTGTGCATGATGAATTCTGACATGTGATCATTTCCTTCAAGTAAAAAATTGTCACCAATAATAGAAAATGGTATTAACCCAAAAATGCATAAAAAACCCAATAGAGCATAGAAACTGTTAAGGGTTGATGTGAAATTCAGGATTTGCTGATTTTCATGCAATTATTGAGAAAAAAAAAATATCCCTATCCCAATATTGTATATCCCTAGAGCTGAACCAGAAGTCATTATGCAAGTGTAATCAAGGAATGAAAAATCTTTCAAAAAGACCAAACAAGAGCAAGGAAAATCACAAAAGCACAAAATGGCTAAAATAAATTAAAAAAATATGCCCAAAAGTTTAGTAATCAGGGTCGGACTGGGGGTGCCTACTGGGGCTGCTGCCTCAGGGCCCCCCTCCGCAGCCCCCCCTAGCACCATGCATGCTCTCATGCACTCTCTCACTGTGTTTTTGCCACAACGTGCCTGAAGAAGGGAGGTTGCAGCAGGAAGAAGAAGCGCAGGAAGCAGTCCGATCCTGTAAGTAATCTGAAATACCTGAGTAACTGAGTTAAATCTACTGCAACTAACCATTTATTTGCCTTCACTTGAAATAAAATAAGAATTCATGTACTCTTATATATGTCAAGGAAACATTTCTCAAGGAAGCTAAAAGGAAATTACATTGTTATAGATAGTGCATTTGTATTAACAGTGATATGTGTAACACCACTTTGAGGCTGACAAATGCTTTTTTTGATAGCTGATATCATTTAATGCATGGTCATATAGCTGAGATACAGCTACATATAAAATTTGTGGTTCAAGAAATGAGCACAACAAATCAAAGATGCGACAAATAGACCATAGTTGTAAAATAATGAACTATAGTTATGATGCCACACATCTCACCAGCTCAGGATTCCCTGGAAAAATATGACAAGACTTTGCCCACACTGTGTACTGATAAATTCAATTATTTGGATTTATTATTATTTGGCTTTTTTTTTAACAGTGATATGTGTATGTAACATATTTTTAAATTTTTTCTTTTTTTGTCTATATACAAAGTATTCTTATCACATTATGCATTTATTCATTGGATTGGTTGTATTTACATCTTTATTAACATATGTTTATATGATAAATTATTAAGCACTTGTCACTTTAAAGTGGACCTGTCACCCAGACACAAAAATCTGTATAATAAAAGTCCTTTTCAAATTAAACATGAAATCCAATTTCTATTTTTTATTAAAGCATTCATGACCGTTGTAAGCTCATTTAAAAATCCCAGCTGTCAATCAAATATTGTCTGCCCCTCCTCTATGCCATGGGCATAGAGGCGGGGCAGACAATTACTTTCACTTTCCATTCAGCACTTCCCAGATGTCACTGTTCTCCCCGCATTCCCCCGTTCTCTTTAACATTTAATTGTGTAGCCAGTGCATGGAAATGGACAGCGGATCTCCCATTCTGGTGCACAGACAAGATTTTGAGCTGATGCAAGGCTTGTCTTAATAACAGTGTCCACAAAATGGCTGCTGCCTGCTTGCTATCATTTTGAATTCCCAGACTGAAGGAAACAAGATTCAAATAATTTATATAGTGTAATAAAAGTTAATTTTGCTTGACTAATGTGATAAAATAGGATTTTGAATAATTTTTTTGGGTGACGGGTCCCCTTTAACAATATGAAAAGGGATTTTAACTCTTTAAATGATGTGCACTAATCACTTTCATGTTCTGCACCAATCACTTTAACTATTTGATGCATTGGATGTGATGTCATTCCTTAATTGCTTGTGGTTCATTGGCTATATATATCACTTAATGTTTTGGGTGTGGTTGCCTTGAGAAAGGTTTACATTGGCTAAAACATGCTTCACTAAATATACACTTTTTGTTTTTTGAAAATATCCCGGTGTTGCTGGTTCTTTTTTGGAAGCGGTGTGCCACCCATTTTACTAATATATATATATATATATATATATATATATATATATATATATATATATATATATATATATATATATATATATATATATATATATATATATATATATATATATATATATATATATTAAAACTCACAAACTAAAAAATTTGCAATATTAATATTTATGCCTTTATGCAAACATATTTGCCTCTATGCGAGTTTAATATAGTTTTTGCAAACCTGGAAATTGTTTAGCAACTACTTGTGGAAAACAGTGGAAAAAGATTGTAAATGTTATAGTTTGCACCAGTCTTTGTAATAAAATTTCTTAGGTTTGCTCCAAAAGATTATGTCACCATCAAGCACACCTTAAAATTGTGCAATGCACAACTAAAAATTGCATAAAATTGCAAAATGCTAATTTTTATTCTTACAGTATTTGTGCACATTTTTTTCATTTACAACTTTTATTATATTTCCCCTATTCTGTGTGGTCAACAACATTTCATGACAGTGTGTGATCAACCATCCAAACATTTCATGACAGGTTTAGTGTATAGCCCCCTTTTTAATGACAGGCATAGCATGTGACCCTATTGCATTCCATAACAGGCAGAGTGTATGGCTCCCGTGCATATTATGGCAGGCACATTAATAGAAATTATTTTTATTGTCTCTGTAATAATAAATCAGTAGCTTTTACTTAATCCCAACTTTGTGAGGATTAAGAAATGTGTCAATTAATTTATACAGCTGCTATATACTATATTACTATACTAATATTACTAAATTAATAGTATTACTATACTATTATTATTATTTATTATTAACATGTATTTATATAGCACCAACATATTTTGCAGCACTGTAAAGTAAATGTGTTTATACAACTAAATCACATAAATTACATACATAGAACATACGGCATTGCATACATCACAACCAATACCGGTACAAATGGCGAGGAAGGCCCTGTGCAAAAGAGCCTACAATCTAAATGGATGGGAATAAGACACAAGGTGTGGGAGTGAGCAAGATCAGAATTAAGTGAGTGAGAGATGTAGTAATGTATATGGTATTGCATTTTGTAGTTAAGCAGAGTGAGGGTAGGCTTCTCTAAATAAATGTATTTTAAGAGATCTTTTGAAAGCAGAAAGGTTGGGAGAAAGTTGGACAGACTGTGAGAAAGCATTCCACATGCTCACATTGCAACGTCTTAAATGTGAGCATGTGAGGAGGTAATGAGAGAAGAGTTGAATAGCAGGTCAGTAGAGGAGTGTACTAAGCGGTTGGTTGAGTATATAGAGATGAGTTCAGAAGGCCAATTAAAAGAGAGTTACGGTAGTCTAGACGTGATATGACGAGAGAGTGAATAAGAATTTTGAATCTTGGGTGATAAATGATGTAATTTTGGATATGTTCCTTAGGTGGATGTGACATGATTTAATAAGTGACTGGATATGAGGAGAAAAGGACAGAGCAAAATCTAGAAGATAGGGTGATAGTGGAGCTATTAGCTGTGATAGATACTTCTGGGATGTTACAGGTGTTAGTTGGAGGAAAGAGAACCATTTCCGTTTTAAAGAGGTTTAATTTAAGGTAGCGTTGTAACATCCTAAGGTTTTGTGTCAATATTAAGCAGCAGCATATATAAGGAAAGATATATTATGCCTCATGCACACAAACACACACACAAACCTGTTTGCATACATACTTAGGCCCTATATATATATAACTATGTCATCACTAATCTGTTCCTTGCCTTCCACAAATGCTACTTCTTTGCACTCTGGAGCAATAGTAGCAAGCAACAAAAAGCTCTATTTGGGTGCCTCCAAATATAGCTAAAAGCTACCGAAGTCAATGTTAGCCTATGGGGAAGGTCCCCATAGGCTTGCCTAAGTTTTTTTGATCGAAGGATATTCCTTCGATCGTTGTATTAAAATCCTTCGAATCGTTTGATTCGAAGGATTTAATCGTTCGATCGAAGGAATAATCCTTCGATCGTTCGATCGCAGCATTTGCGCTAAATCCTTCGACTTCGATATTCGAAGTCGAAGGATTTTAGTTCCTAGTCGAATATCGAGGGTTAATTAACCCTCGATATTCGACCCTTAATACATCTGCCCCTTAATTAATACAATTAGAAAATCCATTCATGCATAAATAATCATCAGTGAAATCACCATAAGTAAATGAAAAAAGTCCAAATAAAGATCCCAAGGTATTAGACAAAATTTGAAAAAAAAATTTTTTAAAATACTGAAAAAATTCCTGTGAAAAAAGTTAAATAGTATATCAATATATAAAAACATTCCTTTAATAGAGCTTAAAAACCACTAAAAACATTGTAACATTCTGCCCAGGCTTGAAACACTATCTTGCCCTCAATCACATCAAAAGATTATTTTTTACCTTGCCTTTGTAACAAATCGATTCAATTTCTCAATATCTGCAAAATAGAGAGGAAAGGCAACATATTAATATTAATATTTTTACAAGTAGCAAGGGATCTCAGAGATAACAAGCTAGATTGAATTCCTCATTCAGTCCACGTGGGACCCTTGTTTGTAATGCCCAGATCCAGTGGCATTCCCTTTGTAATAATAATTTTTTATTATCTTGCTGATTGTTTGGGGTAATCTTTTCAAGAATCAACCATCTTAGTTATGCCACCCTGTGACCTTTTTCAAAAAAATGTCTGGCCAAAGCCGTCTCCCTTCTTTTTTTATTGGTTTCATTTACATCCTTTTGATCAACAGGGGGATGGTAATTGCGTATTGTGCTTTTATGTTCATTCAAACGTAATTTAATTGATCTACTCGTTTGCCCAACGTAAGCGAGTCCACACGGACATTTTATGCAGTACACTACAGCCTTATTATCACAAGTAAACCAACCCCTTATATTGATCTTAGAACCCTTCAGGGGATGTGTAACTGTGTCCCACTGCAGTGTCCACAATTATGGCAAAGGTGGGTGCCCTGTGATTTGATACTTGTAAGGGTACTTTGCGATATGGTTCCTTGGACCGCTTTTTGTTTTACTAAGTCACCTACCGACTGTCCTCTCCTGTATCTATTCCTTTTGTATCATGTTACAGAGAAGTTTTTAAAGTGTATCCCAGGATAAAGGCAGAAAACATATTACGAAACTCAATACATCACCCCCTAAAGGACAAAAAAGAAGGCGAGGGGACTAAAATGACAGTAAATAGCTGCTTTTAATGAAGCCATAAGATATGACTACTACTTTTGCTTGGATCACAAATGTAAGGTACAGTAATAAAGCTGGTCTTATATTTTTTATAAATGTAGAGCTAAGCAAGATATATACAGTATTTTGCCTTCTGTACAGCTGATAGACAATGTCTAACAAACTCACTTAATATGCTATCTGGATATTCTAAAAGAATTCTTACAGATTATCAGCTTTAGGATGAGAGAAGTAGGGGTCATAACATGTCAATGTTAGAAAGTGTATGAGTATTAGGATTTTATAAAGGTTAGAGAGAGAACTTTTATTGGATATATAACTCTTTGAAAGAGGCTTAAGACATTTTACAGTCCAGAAACAATGAAAGGTTCCACGTTTTTTAACTGCTCCAAGTAAAGTGCAGGTAAAGAACCTGGCTCTGAAACAAATGAGCAGTTACAAAAGAGGTAAAGAGAGTGGTGCGTCCTCTTCTTCTCAGTTCTGTGCCATCATAATTTTATGGTACACCATGCTCTTTTGCATGGGCAGTACAGAAATGGGCAAGGAATTTTGGTACCATACATGGGCTCACCTAGGATGGTGCATGTTGGTCACTGTAAGAGAATGGCAGAGCAGCAAAGAAAAGGAAAGTACACTGGTTAGTGCCAGGCTGGGGTTTGCAGTAAATTATTATGTTTCTTGATTGAAAAGATATTTTAAATTTAAACCCCACCAGCAGCTTCAGACTTAATAAGATACACTAAGAGAGATAACCTCCTTATATTTGAACCTTTTTCTGATCCCTGATAAAAAGTGATACACAGAACCCTACACTGATCATATGAAACACAAGGCAGGATGGCCAAATGGATATACAGTACACATCTGAAGTAGAAAACTGGCAGAAAGATCAAGGCTGTCAGGCAAGGCTTGTGGTCAGGTTCAGGCAAGAGGTCAAAAACCAGTAGATCTGGAACAACTCTTAGACAGGCAAAGGTCAGCAACAGAGGAATCACACAGGGAAGCAGGCTTATTATCACAGCATAGATGAAGGCCGATTAGCAAGGAAATGTTAGCTTGACAAACTTAAATACAACAGTAAATATAGTATACACTTAGTACAGCACTAGTATGCACTATTATTTATCCACTAAGATACTAAATACTTATTTGTAGAAAAGCAATTTGAACCAGAGCAAAATATTTTAATTGTATTTGCTGCAGCTTCGTTTCTCATAGATAATTTTGTCTATTTTCAAAATGAGGTTTAAAACAACTTAGTGGGAAATCAGAAATTTAGTTTAAATGTTCAGTTGTCTAAAGATAAGAGCCTAAAACTAGATTATTATGGTTAGCATTTATATCCATTGATTGAAGGAACTGCATGCTCCTTCAATTCTCCTTCGATTCTTTCAAGCAACAGTATATACCTGTTTGTTGTTGTAATTCCCTAGGACCAATCTGGGCTTGAAAGTAAAATATATGATTGATGTTTGCTCTTATACTTCCTTTATTTTTGAGAAATATGTTTAGTGTTTAGAAGACTTGGTTATTAAAACAGGCTTTATACAGCATTCTGTCAAATACCAGAATATCAATAACATGTTGTTTTTTCTGAAACTTATATTTGAGAACAATATAAAAGGTATACATAGATCGGCTTTATGTCCATTTATGTCAATGTAAAATGTAAAATTTTAAAAGCCTTTTTTTACAAAACTATGTTTTTCCTTTAAGCTCGCAATTTATAACGATAACTATTTAAATATTTTGAAATAAAAAGAATCTGGGAAAAAAATGAATTCAGTGAAAGAAAATAGGAAGGGCGTCCGTGAGACACTGTGGGGTTATCAAAATCCGAAAAAGTTCTCACAATTATCTGAAAACGACTCCAATCCAATCAGCATGGACTTCCCCTCCCCCTATTTTTAAATACATTTTTCCAAAAAATGTCTTGTGCGTGTAAATACATATTTAGTATCTTAGTGGATAAATAATAGTCATAGTTCTAAAGTGCTGTAATATACTTACTATTGTATTTAAGTTTGTCAAGCTAACATTTCCTTGCTAATCGGTCTTCATCTATGCTGTGATAATAAGCCTGCTTCCCTGTTTGATTCCTCTGTTGATGACCGTAGCCTGTCTAAGAGTTGTTCCAGATCTACTGGTTTTTGACCTCTTGCCTAAACCTGACCACAAGCCTTGCCTGACAGCCTTTCTGCCTTTTTCTACTACAGATGTGTACTGTATATAGATTTGTCCATCCTGCCTTGTGTTTCATATGATCAGTGTAGGGTTCTGTGTATCACCTTTTAACAGGGACTAAAAAAGGGTTCTAATATAAGGAGGTTATCTCTCTTAGTATATCTTATTAAGTCTGAAGCTGCTGGTGGTGGTGGAGTTTAAATTTGAAAGATCTGTTCAATCAAGATAAATAATGATATAAGAGAGTTCTGAAATGGGTGAAGAGAGGTAGAAAAGGTGAATTTTTATTTATTAAAATCTGAATAAATGTGATAAATATGCCCTTAAGAGTCGAATTGAGAATTCAAATTTACAGATTTTTCTTATTGTCAAAACTCTTAAATTCGACTAGGGAATTATCTCGATTGAAGTTTTTTTAAAAAATGAATTCGATTTTCAAGATTTATCTGGCCCTTTAAAAATTTCAAATTCCACTATTCGCCACCTAAAACCTGCCAAATTACTGTTTAAGTCAGGGGTGTCCAAACTTTTTGGCAATAAGGGCCAGATTTGGTGAGGTGAAAATGTGTGGGGGCCGACCATTCAGCCTGACACCAATTCCGAGGTAGCTAGCTTGTGAAAAGGATCATTCACTCCTGGTAATGGACACGTACACGGCATTTAGGAAGTGGAGTCTGTTTGGAGTTATTCTCCACACCTCATTTAAACAAGGAATCGCTTAGCCATAGCAGTTACAGTATATTGGGCACAATAGTTATTAGTGATATGATCTGCCACTTGGTCTATACTGCTGCCTGTGTGCTGAAGGTGTTAGCAATAGCTCTCATATACTTCTTTAGTTTACTGTACTGGCACGTCAGTGCGTCTATTGCAACATCAGCCCTAAAGAAGTATAAGAGAGCGGTGCATCACTCAGTGCCAGTACTTTTCTATTTCTAACATCTTTAGCACACAGGCAGCAGTATAGACCAAGTGGCAGATCATTTCACTAATGTGCCCAAATATTATGGCAACGCGATTCCTGATTGCACTGTGCTGGCGGGCCACATTATTATTAATTTCATGATGGAGGCTGTGGGCCAGTTTAAATTTGAAAATGGGCCACAACTGGCCCCAGGGCCGGGCTTTGAACATGCCTGGTTTAAATCAATGGGAGAGGTCCAGGGATCAATTTGGAGATGTTTGCCTTCCTGACATTCAAGTTCTTTAAGTGCCTTCCTGACATTCAATTTCTTTTCAGAGAAAAAACTCAAATCGAGTTCGATTGAATTTGAATCAAATTTGATTCGAGTTTTCAGGTTCATTACATTTTTTCGAGTTTTAAAAATTTGATTTTAATAATAAATTTTGCCCAGTCGAGTTTCAAATTCATTCGAATTTAAGGGAGTTTAAAAAAACATAAATTTGAAATTCGACCCTTGATAAATATGCCTTTAAGTATAATTATATTTATGTGAATTGTATTTCTAATAATGCACTTATTGTTACTTATTATTGCAGTGACCCCTTATTTGTTACACCAAATTTATTATATATTATTCCGCCAAAGCCACCCCCCCAGCAATCAACCAGACTTCTTTGCAAAGTTGATGGTGACAGAGAATTGCCAAACGGATTACTGTGTGCATTGTCCCACTGTACCACTACCATGTGCAGAGGGTGCTGTGTGATATTACTGTTAATCTTTCGTATAAACCAACAGAGGGTGCTGTGTGATATTGCCATCACTGTTAATCCTTCATATAACCAACAGAGGACGCACTGTTATTCTTTCATATAACCAACAGATGGCGCTGTGTGATATTGCAGTCACTGTTATTCTTTCATATAACCAACAGAGGGCGCACTGTTATTCTTTCATAAAACCAACAGAGGGCACTGTGTGATATTGCAGTCTCTCCCCAAGCGAACTGTTGGTATAGGAATGATTAAAAGTGACTGCAATCTCAGCTACTGCCCGCTGACTTGAGTAAAAGCCGAGGTAGACTTTTTCAGCACATTTTGGATGCGGAAAAACTCGGCTTATACTCGAGTATATACGGTAATTGATCCAGAGGAAGGCAAAACAAAACAAAAAAATGCTTCTGAAGCCTCTCTCTAATTTGTCTCATATGGGGAAAGCATTCTTTTCTGACTCCAAGATGATATTCAGCAATAGCTGATATACTTATACAGAAAATATTGTAGATCACAATACAGACAGTTGATATAACTATAATAATTAATTCATATAAATAGTTTCTTTAATAAATTAATGCGCTAATAAGTCATTCAATTCATCAGTGGTCAGTGAAATTTGACCTAAGTTTAAACCCTACACACCTGCCTGCCCCTTCATGTTGGTTTGCATTGTCGTTGCCTGATAAGTCTCTATATTTATTGACCGAAGAGTCTCTATATAAATCATACACATTTTTAATGAGCTTCATGAATTTATGGACAAAGTTGCATATGTTTAAAGTAAGTTGTGCTCTATCTATACTCCCTCTTAGGTCAAAATTTGAACAGACCTCTGGCAACAGGAACTACCAGAAGCAAAACTTGTATGCTCTTGTCTAAATGTATGCATACAAAATACAATGCTCTTTTAACATTTTAAACACTACTT
This sequence comes from Xenopus laevis, assembly GCF_017654675.1. Lineage (NCBI taxonomy): Eukaryota > Metazoa > Chordata > Amphibia > Anura > Pipidae > Xenopus > Xenopus laevis. Next base: position 16,559,612 of record NC_054386.1, read on the forward strand.
TACAGTATAGAAAAAAAAAAACTTTTAAATAATTCTTCAATAATCTTTTAATAATGTGTGTACTGCACACAAACAACAAGAGTGGGAATATTACTGAATCTTTCCAGAAAGTGAAAATTTTACACACTGCAAAAGATTTGGATTGTCTATTACATTATATAGGTTAAACATAATATTCCAAAGAAAGGCAGGACTTTTCTAGCTTCTTTGGTGCTACAGGTTAAGATATCACTGAAATGTTGCAGCAGCTCAGTATAGTTCATTAATCTTGCTTTGCCTTCCAGTACACAGTTGTCAAGACCCGACTGCAACCTTGGGGTCCGGTGGATTGCGGGGTCCTCTGGGAACAGAAAAGGAGGACAAGGAGAAAGTCAGCTCTGGCTGGATAATGCTGGAAAGCCTGATTTCTCAGAGTCAGGCACTGTTCAAGGGTTAAGGCAGAAAAACAAAGCAATCCAACACAACAATAAAAGTGGCAAGATGGCAGGCATCATGATGGCAATGGAAACGACACATGGGTCAAGGCAAGCTATCATGATTGTTTGTGATGGAATTATGACTCTGGTCACCATAACATTGTACTTACATACTGTACAATAAAGTTATCTCCACATTGAATTAACTGATGCTTTTAGCTACAATTTTCTACAGTAAATATGATTTCTCTCAGCAACATCCCTTATGAATAAAGAAATTAAAAGAGAAAGAAAGCCTTCTGACCCCTTCCAAAGACCCGCCTTTCCCTACCTTGAACTTCACCGTCGGAGTTTCAACAAACAGAATTTATTGCTTTACCTACCTGAAAAATGCATAGAGAATCGCCTGAGTGACAAAAGATGACTTCTATCAACCTCACATAAGACAACTAGTGATGGGCGAATTTGCGCCTTTTTCGAATTTGCGAATTTCCCACGAAAAATTTGCAAAACGGAGCCGGCATCTCGTTTTTGATACTGGCGTCCCTTTTGACGCCGCATCCATTTTTTGGAAGCCGGCATCTGTTTTTTGGATGCCGCAGCACATTCGCCGGCGAAGATGCGCCGGCATCCAAAAAACGGATGCTGCATCCATAGAAAGATAATTTCACTGATCAAAATGCAGTTTTAACTATATGCATTCCACTTGTTTTTACAAATTTTACATATATTATTTGTTCCTGTGAGAGAAGATGTTTGCCATATTTTCCATGACAGTGATGGAAAATCTTCAGTTGGTACACCAAATCCACCATATTTGTTTCTATGGAAAACCCAAATGGTTGGGGGGAAACCTTTGGCTGTATCATGTAGAACTGGAATCTTAATGATTTATTTTGTTTGAGAGTATTCTTTATTTTAACAAATCCAAGATGTGGACTGATTATTTTGTTCCTGTGATATGGTTTGAAACCGCTCAACTTCTGTTGATGCTCATTAGCCCTGAAGGATTAGCACGCAGCGAATTTGCGCATTTCGCCGCCAGCGAATAAATTCGCGAAACGCCCGCGAAAATTCGCCGGCGTAAAAAAATTTTTTTTTTTAGAAAAAAGGGGGCCGCCGTAAAAAAATGGGCGCCGGCGTCAAAAACGGGCGCCGGCGTCAAAAGCGAGACGCCGGCGCCGTTTCGCAAATTTTTCGACGTTTTGCGAATTTCGCGCGGAATTCACAAATTTTTCGGCGAATCGAAACAGCGCAAATTCGCCCATCACTAGTAATTTTGTTATTGTTTAGGGGTGATTTACTAAAGTGCAAAGTGCAAAAAAAATGCACAAAATGCCATATTTCTACACTTTGCACACAGCAATGCATGCTAAATCAATTGCCACAAGTCTCAGCACCCTAAAATGGAATGGAGAGATCTGCATCAATTCCCATGAATACAGAGCTGCCAGCATTGACAGTATTTATCTTAATAAATAAAATACACAAAAATAGTTGCTACAATGTATTAGGTTGTGATAGTTAGTTTTTGTTTATATATTAATATATATTAATATATATTAATATATATATAAATATATATATATATATATATATATATATATATATATATATATATATATATATATATATATATATATATATATACCGTAGAAATGAGAGAATAATACTGTTTGGTGATTTTAGGCAACCATATTACAAAATGGGTCATTAAACCAGCAGATCCCTCTACCCCTAAGGTGATTAATGCATGCCATTTGGCTTGATTGTGCAAATAATGTGATTAGAAGTGATGTGTCTGCATAATTACACAGTGGGCATCATTAAAACAAAATTTCAGTCTGTGACTGTGTATCTGGGAATTCACGGAAATGTATGCCTGGGGTGCACTGGTGTAATTTGACATGAAAAATATTAGTTTCTTAGACAAGAAAGCATGAAAGCATGTTATGTTATGTTAAAAATATCCATTGTGGAAAGTGAAAGTGGAGAATTGGAGCACTAATTGAAATAATAAATATTGCAAAAGAAAACTGTATAAAAGAATTTAAAATATTTGACATTTCTACAGGAGGCAGTGCACATATTCAAATTACTTTGTCTTTGATTTACAAATATGAGCTTTCTTCTGTATACAGCCTGTGTTTTACATGTGTGAAGGAGTAGTTATACATTTTGTATTCTTGCTGGTCGTACAAAAGATCAGTCTTTTATTTCCATCTGCCCTCCTAAAGATTTTTCTCTTGCTACTTTATACCTTTGTAACTTCATCCCTGTCTTCCTTTTAAAAGACTTCCAATTGGTATTTTCAAAACTAGACTCAAATCCTATATATAGACTCAAATCCATATACTGTATATATTCTATTACATCAAAACATTTGCATTGTTGTTGTTTTACAATTATAAATGTACACAATGAGGTTTATTTATTGAAGGTAGAATTTTAGTGGTTTTTAAGGTCTTTGAAATGACTAAACTCACAAACTCTAAAACCATGAATGTCATTGAATTTAGCAAAAGATCTGAATATAAAAAGTGTGAACAAAAAAAAGTCCCAGAATGATGCGTTAAAAACTATAATTACCTAGAAAATCTTTTCCTATTCCTATAAAAAAAACTCCCCAAACCTCAAAAGTGCAGCTTCCCTGGACTTCTTTAGCACCTCAATAATGTTTAATTTGCAAAGTTTGGCATTAAAGGTTTTTGTAATTTTTTCAGTTAATACAATTGGAATTTTTAGAGATTTTAAGAAATGTAGGAAAACCACAAATGTGTGGAAAGAAATCGCAACATGATTGATGTAAAGCATAAAGACCTGTAATTAAAGGTAATTAAGGTAGAGATGGTGTTGTGGCAAAAGGCACAACTAAGAAGGGAAAGTTAAGAAGTGTTTACAAAAAAATGTCTGGCATCTTTTTAAAAATTTCTTTAAAAAAATATCATTAATTGGACAGGGTTAAAATCACCTTAAAGCAACCCTGACTTTTTCTCACTTTATTTAAAAAAAAAAAATCTTTCAAACTCCCAGACCAGTATGTCAGTACAACAAAAAAGTTGGGACAAAATCGAGCATTAATTTTAATTGTGCAATTTTTTGAAATTATCACTCTGAAAACTCGAATTTATCAAGTTGTCGCCAGGAAAACTTGAAACAGCACAAAACTATTAAGAATCCTGAAGGTGAAAAACACGTTCCAATTCCAAGTATTTTTGGATTTTCAAGCACGATAAATCTCTAAAAATTACAGGGGTATTACCCCTAAAAATTCCGATTTTTTTGGGCCTTTAAAGCTCAACTTGAATAATTACACGCTAAATAGTCCCCTAATTGTTATACAGAATATCCCTGATGAGCCAGACAGTTCGTGCACTTTATTTATGCAATTGTAGTGACATTATTCCAAATGGTGATCCAAATTACAGAAAGAAACCTTATCCAGGAAACCTCCAGCTTCCAAGCATTCTGTATATTAGAATGTACTGGGGGTACTTTATTGATTATAATAATAATAACAAATTTCAGTGAGTCATGTGACAGAAATGACATCAGAATTCACCGTTTATAAGGATATAATTTACAAGATATTCATAGCTTTTGTGTATTATATGGATGTAATTTACAGGATATTCATGGCGTTTGTGTGTTATTAAAATATTACATACAATAAAAATGTTGCAATACTGCTGTAATGCCATTCAGAGCATTAGCAAGGTATGCAGCATGTAGCGACCTAACATAAAAATGATGTATATGGATTTGACTGACACTCTGCGTCCTGACCAAAATACTAAAATGCAAATCATTGCTAAATTTGCTGTTTTTAATAATATTTGTAGAAACAGCTTTAATACACTTCCCACAAGCCATTAGATACAAATATAAAACATAATGAATATAAACAGTTTGAAGCCCAATATTCATTGGATAGGATCAATTGGATGGATTACAGTATGTTCAATATAGAAACTGCAAAGTGAAAATAGTACACACACATTTCCAAGACCGAGATTGTGGGGAGGCAGTTGTGTGTGTGTAAGATAAAAATTCCCATTATAAAAAATCTAGTTAACATTAGAAATTAAGACACTAAGTGGGTTATTTGTAAACGTTTGGTTTTTTTTGTCAGACTTTTAAAGAGGATAAATACAATTTCTTCGTAGAAAACTCTGATGGTGTTAAAAGGCCGCATAAAAAAGTACTCCAACTTTGGCCTGCCAAATTCATTTAGACATCAATGGCTGATGTCCCGTTGAAATTTTGAAGATATCCTGATCTGCTCTAGGTTTCATTCAATAATCTGAAGATTTTGTGGTTTCGGAAATTTTCGTGAAAATGTATTGATAAATAGGGGGAAAAAGTCCATGTGGATTTGGTCAGAGTGGTTTTCAGAAAATAGTGAGAACATTTTGGATTTGGATTAATAACCCCCTTAGACTTAGTTTATCTTGGGTGGAGTTCGGCTACAGCTTTATTGAATGATGTTTAGTCAAAACAGATAATCTGTCCTTTCCATATTATAACAATATCAAAGAATACCCCAGATGCCAGGCATAGAGAACATGTAAAGAGAACCCTATGAACAAGTCCCATATGGCAGTAAAGCTATATTTGAAATATACAAATAAGCTCCTCTAATGCTTATATAACAAAATACATCATAATATAACAAAAGAAACCAATTCAACATTGAGCATAGAACATACAGGAAGAATTCCACCAAAAAAACACAATTTGGTGGGATGACTGGTTGCCATTATGGGAAACCAAACACGCTGAGCTCCAGGTGAATGTTACATTGGAGTGGAGGCAGGTAAATTCAGTTCTGCTTAACTATTAGCAATCCTGTGCTAACAACCAATCCTGCACCCCCATGTAATCAGTCCCAGAGTTCCCTTTGTTGAAAAACAACAGACAGAGATTGTTCCAGTGCATGTTACTTAATGCAACTGTAAGATCTTCTCGTACATTGCATACAGATTAATAAAAGTAAAATCTCTAGCAACAGCTTTATTCTCTTTGCATTTATTATGTTTGGGGGGGAATGTCATTGTCCAGGTGTTTATAATTAGGGATGGGGAATTTGACCCGTTTCGTTTCGCTAAAAATTCGCTGCCGGCAAAATGTCGCAGACGCCCATTAAAGTTTATGGGCGTAAAAAAAATTGTTTTGACGCGCTTTTTTTTTTTTTTGACGCACGCCGCCATACAAGTCTATGGGCATCATTTTTTTTGGTGAAACTAGGCGAAAAGATTCGCCCATCCCTATTTATAATCTAGAGACCAGTTTCCAGTGCTGAATAGAACATTGGACTGGATAGTTAAAGAGTTCAGTGTACAGATTTGTGAAGAAACCTTGTTATGTACTTGAGGTTAACATTTGCTATTCTCTGCAGGGCACCACAGCTCCAATCACCCAATGGCCAGACTAAGAAGGCATTGCTGTCTGCTTTATAATATTATTATGATACTGCATGTCACCTGCTTATTTGAATCCCACATAGGGAGTGGGTCATTCTGGCGAGTAGAGACCAGAAGCTGGGTATAATATAATGTAAGGTCTTAGAACATTTACTGTTATATACATTTAAGGACTAACAATTAAGATAAAAATAATTTTTAATGTATTTTTGTCCAATAGTTTATAGTGCCAAAGAAGCAGCTTCTCATATCTGTCTCATATAGTGTTAATGGATCAAATCAGTCTGTTTTCTATGATCTATCTTATGTTGTCTACTTGGCTCGGTTTCGAATAGACGCTCTTGTTTATCTGTTTGACTGCTGAAAAATAGCAAGGAACCACTCAATAAACTCGTAGAATCCAACTCAATAAGCTGCATCATATTGCAGACATGGTAGTCTGGACCCCAATTTACTTCTCAGGGTTTTTCTGGAATTGGATTGCTGTGAACTTTGCAGAACAGAGATAAATGATGGAATAAAATCACTGTTCTAAGACGCTGATTGTTTAGATTCTAAAGTCAGACCAAGTGGCCATCGAGTGAAAGGTTACTTATTACTTCTTTAACAGAAGCAAAAAGAGAAAAGCTAGAAGCATATTACGCTCTAATGATAGCTCTATGAGATACAGCACATTTTCCCACATAATGTATTTCAAGAAGCCAGGTACAATATATTCAGTTTTTCAGCCTGTTTTTTTTGTTTCTTGTACTGGGCTGGCAGACAAGGATTGACTGCTTAGCAGATTCAGTTGGACGTGTTTTCTGGGAATACCTTTATTTGAAAATGCCAAATTTCAGGATGCTTCTCTTTCTACTAAAAATATTATGCTGTCCTAGACAGGATTTTAAATATGATACACGCAGAGAGTTATTGCTGCAGCCTTTCAGATGAATGGATTTCCCTGGGAATGTTGCACTGAGAAAAAAAATTTTATTAAAGGGATTTAAGAAGCTGTCGTTTTACACCTGTCAGATGGAATAAAGTTTTAAGAAACTTATGATATGAATTTGAGTTATACAGTAGTTAAGCAGAAGCTGGAAGGCCGAGGGATCAATTCCCTGATCTTGAGGCTACATACTGTAGGATATTATAGTTTAATGGATATAGAGGAAACTAATAAATACAATTTACAGGGTTTTCTATGTCAGATGACTCATTATACAAGTAAAGTAGTTTGTCCAGTACTTTTGGGGAATTAATAATCAACAATAGTTGAAAGTCTGAAAGGAAGCATTCATAAAGCTTAATAAAAAGTAATGTGAACAAGGCGCCAGGCCAAATGGAATACACCCCCTGGTTCTAAGAGAGCTTAGTTCAGTTTTAGACCAGCCTCTATTTCTGATTTTCTCAGATTCACTTTCATCTGGTATGGTACCTATGGATTGGAGGAAAGCTGATGTCATTCCAATATTTTAAAAATGGATTACGATCTCAGCCTCTTTTAAAGTCTGTTTTCTTCTTATAGTGTATACCAGCGTTCTTTGCTTACAAGTACTTAAGATGTATTCTCCAAAGGTTGTAGAAACCCATCCCTCTAGAATTCATACATTATATTGTAGAAGTGAAGAAAATATGTATGCAATTCACAGTTAACAAATTCAGTTACCATACCACATACTATTTGCTGAGCTACAATGTTCCACACACTTTTGATTAACAATTGATATTTTGGTTTCAAATACTGAATGGTCATTATGTCAATGTATTTCTCCTTTCTTGCTTTTAGTTTAAATTTAATAGTAAATACAGTTTAATTACTGAGATTATTTCCTGTTTTATCATCTGCTGATCTTTACCAGTTTAATCCAGCACATTGGCACTTTCTTCTCTACTCACAGTTTAACATAATCTCACTAATACTTTACCTCCCCTTTAATTTATTTGTTAAAGGACATGTAAACCCTATTTACCTATTATGTATATAAGTTGGGCACATCCCCCCCACCAAAACAGCATCATTTGTACTGCATATATCTCCTCTGTTTGCCAGCACCATCACAATTTTCTAAAACAAATAACAGCTTTCACCTGGTGACCATTTTGCCTCAGACATATCATCATCAGAGGAGGTTAGGAGAAAAAATAGGAGCAGACAGCTACAGCAGAGTTTCAATAGGGACCAGCAATACCATCTTGTCATTGGTGGCTAGACTGGAGTGGGCATATGTTGTAATCTAAAATGAGAAGGTTCACTGATTTAGCTTGGAATTGAGCATGCTCAGTAGCCAACAGTCAAAGAAAATTCCCAAGGGAGGGGGCGGCTGGGTTAGAGGAGTAGAAGGAATCCTAAGTGATTAAGTGGATGCTTCAGACGAACTTTTAACCAATGAAAAATTAGAAGGGGCTGGTGTTTTCAGATTTTAAAGAGGCAGTTTACCAATTTTTGTTTCCATTTTTTATGGGGGTTTACATGTCTGTTAAGCTAGTAAAAATATAATGAATTGTTCTGTAGTTATAAACCATAAATCTGCTTGGATAAACTGTATGCTACAACTTTGGAGTAAAGTACCTTTTTAAATCCAAAAAAGATTTCTTCTGTTCTATGATTGCTGTCTGAATTGTGCTCAACTATGACAGACAACTCTAAAATTCAGGATAGATTGTTTTTTTCTTTTCCCTATGCTCTGTGAACTGTGACAGTTGTTAAATCCCTTTTCTTTAGTATTACATTTAAAGTTGCAAGATCAGATTTGTTCAACATATTTTAACAAACAACAAATAGAGTCTATATCTTTTATTAGATAATGAACTGTACTTTGAATTTCATGACCCACTATGAGTAAGCATTCATGAAGAACATGTCATTATAGAGTATGGTCAAAGTCAGAGGATATAAGAGAGAGGACATGCAAGATTTGCACAGCAAGTCAGCAATGGTCCTGGTATGAGATTGTGCTTTTATATTTCCATACTTTATTTTTGAGATTTGAGTGACACACCTGATATAATACTAAATCAGGAAAACGTATAGGGTCCTAAAGGGAAAGTAATTCATGACAAGAAAAGCATAAGGACAACCACATATTTTTGTCTTTAAATTGCTTCAGATCTTTAAATTGCTTTGTTTTGGAGCATAGTGACCTGCAGCTGATCCATGAATAAAGTACTGCCGCACTATTCATACACATAGTATTCATAAGGACTGGAAGGTTTATTTAAGGAGATCGAATCGATCAATTACATGTTCAAATTAGGGACTGGAAGAGGACATTGGCTATGGCCAGGACAGAGCTCCTCGCCAGTCTTGGCTTGTGTGAATGATGTAGTGAACAGAAGTTACAGCGTCTTGCCTGAATGAACTAGGAGGTATGCGTCCCTTGCTCTTTTACCTATAAATTACATCCATTATGGCAATTGCCAAGATAATCCCCTCTCCCCCATTAGTTACTCCCATATCAGCTAGGAGAAGTTAGAGGACATTTAGAAACAGTTCCGACGCCCTGCCTAATTAAACTAAAAGCAACTGCGCCAGATTTTTCGCTCGCTCAGCCCTTGATAAAGCTCGCTGAACTTCTTTATTACATTAAAAGTTCAGTTGTATTTTCTGTGATGGGAATTAGCAGCTATAACGTGGATAGATGCAATCCAAAGGGCCATTCTTTTTACAATGTTTATTTATACTAAGTATCTAATTCGACCTTGCACGCCATTCATTGTTTCTCTAACAGATGGAAGGTGCTCCCTACTATGTTTGTTTACTAGCTAGCACAAGGTTGCACATAATATAATATCTGCTTAGATAGCACCTTACTGAAAATCTGAATGGATGCTGCTGCTTTGTATATGTATAAGGAGAAGAAGACACCATCTGAAGACATTTTCAGAATATCTTGCAGTACACTAACATGTACTTTGCATCCCTGCAACACTAGATGAAGTTAGTAAACTACTAGCCTGCACAAGCCCCACAACCTGCTCCGTTGACTCCATACCATCTCACCTTACACTTTGTCCTGCACTTACACACCTATTTAACCTTTCCCTTTCTACTGGTACTTTTTCATTCTTATACAAACACGCATTAATCACTACTATTCTCAAAAAACCTTCCCTTGATCTTAGCTCTCCCATCAACTATTGTCTAGTTTCCCATCTTCCGTTTGCATCCAAATTCTTGGAAAGGCTGGTTTACTAATGCTTGATCGAGCATCTCACTCACAACTCCCTTCTCGACCCCCTGAAATCTGGCTCTGCCAATACACTAAACTGAAACTGCACTCACCAAAGATGATCTTCTCCTGGCAAAGTCTAAAGGTCACTATTCCATACTCATCCTTCTAGATCTCTCTGCACTCTGCAGCCTTTGACACAGTTGAACACTCACTCCTCCTAGACATTCTATACTTAGCCGACATTCGTGACACTGCTCTCTCATGGTTTACTTCTTATCTTTTGAAGCATTTTTAGCCTATACTGTCTAATGTGTAGCAAATTTGTAATAGCAGTTACAATGGAGATACATTTTTGCTGTTTGTTCCCCCACTGAGAGTACGCCATGATTATTTCACATTTTATATTGCTGTGATCGCAGTTGCACATATAAAATAGATTAAATTTTTAATAAGTCAAGGAAAAGGGACGTCTAATAAAAAAATATATATTATGCAGTGTTATTAAAAAAGTGAAGCTGAAAAATATTTCAGAAGAGGCTATTTGTCTAGTCACATAACTATATTTTAATTCTGTTTGAAAAAAGCATCTCAGTCAAATCTTATGACAGATATTCAAATAGGTTTATAAGTTGTAAGAACAGACAGCAGGCATAGGAAATCAGTCAGGGAAGCTAAGCATGCTATCATTTATTTCTCTATAGTATTCGAGAGAATTTGCTATTCATGTAACGCAAACACAGCTCTGGTGAGGATTTGGGATTCATCCCTTCCCTGCCTTTATTGATATTGTATTGAAACTTGGCAGGCAGTAACTAGGCCAATAGGCAATACGATTTGTAAATGCTTTCTCCCAAGTGACCATTACAATAAAAAGACCAGCTTCCAGAGGTCTCAGTGATGGATCCAATTACCTTAAGAAAGGTTAAGCAAGATGTACTTTCCTAAACATAAGCAACAATAATGGGCGGATTTCATAACCATCAAATCGTTATCATTTCCACAAATCTCGAGAAATGTGTGGTTTGTCTGTATGTATTTCTTAAAAGCACAAAAAATCTAAATTTATTTAGAGTAAAAACCACAAACCACTAAAAAATTCAGATCTTTTGAAAAATGTCATGGCATTTGTGGTGTTAAAGAAAACGAGTTTAGTCATCATGGTTTCAAAAACCTCAAAAACTTCTAAAATGAGAATGTTGATAAATAAGCCTCTATATAACTATAAGTATTAGTCATTAGTCACTATACTTAAAGCGAGATTTAAGGTTAAGCAAGATGTACTTTCCTAAACATAAGCAACAATAAGGGGCCGATTTAATAACAATCAAATCTTTATCATTTCCACAAATCTCGAGAAATGTGTAGTTTGTCTGTATGTATTTCTTAAAAGCACAAGAATTCAAGATTTATTTAGAGCAAAAACCAAAAACCACTAAAAAATTCAGATCTTTTGAAAAATGTCATGGCATTTGTGGTGTTAAAGAAAACGAGTTTAGTCACCATGGTTTCAAAAACCTCAAAAACTTCTAAAATGAGAATGTTGAAAAATAAGCCTCTATATAACTATAAGGGGCCGATTCACTAAGGGTCGAATATCGAGGGTTAATTAACCCTCGATATTCGACTAGGAATTAAAATCCTTCGACTTCGAATATCGAAGTCGAAGGATTTAGCGCAGATAGTTTGATCGAACGATCAAAGGATTATTCCTTCAAATTTAAATCCTTCAAACCGAATGATTTGAAGGATTTAAATCCAACGATCTAAGGAATATCCTTCGATCAAAAAAAGTTAGCCAAGTTAGCCTTCCCCATAGTAGGCTAACATTGACTTCGGTAGCTTTTAGATGCCGAACTAGGGGGTCGAAGTTTTTTTTAAAAGAGACAGCACTTCGACTATCGAATGGTCGAATAGTCTAACGATTTTTTTCTTCGGATGCTTCGATTCAAAGTCGTACTCGTAGTCGAAGGTCAACGTAGCCCATTCGATGGTCGAAGTAGCCCATTCGATGTTCAAAGTAGCCCAAAAAAACTTTGAAATTCAAAGTTTTTTTACTTCGAATCCTTCACTCGAAGTTAGTGAATGGGCCCCTAAGTATTAGTCACTATACTTAAAGCGAGGAGTCAGAACTGCACATAATGCCAGTGCCTTAACAGAATGAAGTAGCTAGGCTTGTATGTAATAATGAAAAATCAAGATAATTTTTGGTAGGTGCGTATTACTCAAACAAATATGCTGCTGGTGAAAGCAAACTTCTTTTCACAATGTTCTGCAGAGCACAGTTGGTGAAACATTTCTAACTGATAAGTGGAATGTAGCTACCAGTCTTGTGAGGATGTGTCAATATCATAAAATGCCTCAAGCACCCTAATCAAGTGCAGTGTTATTGTCTCATTGTCTCTTTAAAAAAACTCAATTGAATCACAAATCTTTTTTAAAGAGGAAATGAGCATTTATATGAAATGTTTAAGCCTTGTGAGAACTGAGAAATGTAAGAAAAAAAATTGTTGCAGGGAAATGCAATTCTATCCATAAATTAATATACTTAAACATTGTATGACCCATGAAGGCAAGATCAAACATAAAATTTAATGAATTACGTTATGATGGACACAATTTTCTTTCTATCAAAAATATTTTTCCTTTTAAGCTCTTGCTGTATTTCAAGTAAAAAAAAATCCAAGGACAACTTCAAACTGGACTTCAAAAACTGACCCAAACATGCCTAAGATTTGATATGTAAATGAAATCTTTGTTCTTGTAATTTAAGATGAATAAAGTCATAGTTAAGAATTGATCATATGCGTTTAAATATATATGCACTCAAATGTGACATTAGATAATGTCATTTGTATTCTCAGCATTCAGATTTCAAGCTTTGATGCCAATGTTTATTCTTTTCATCACTTATTAATGCATAGGCTTGTTATTGCTGAAAATAAAGATAGTGATGAACATGATAACGTTTTTAGAGGCTATCATAGCAGAACCTAAATAAAGACAAGCATGCCATAGATAATGCTCTCATGTTAGGAAGTAATTATAAAGGTTTGCTATCAAGATTCCTAAAGTCTTCCCTCCAATGTTGAAGTGCACAACTTGTGTTTGCACTCACTCAGGGAAACTTTGAGGTTTTTAAAAAAAATTCTCTATTAGTGTAACCTTCATTTCACTACTTGCTGCGTTGGGTGCAAAGTGCAGAAATGCACTCTAGAATGAAACACTATCTATTTATAAGGGCTTGTATTGGGGCAGCATGTACGCTTCTCCTCTCCTGCCCTGTAATGAATGCTTCATTCAGCAGAAGAACTGACATTGGCAAGTTCACAGAAGAGGATAACCAGTTAAGCCCGTAAAACACCATAATAGTTAATGTATGCATTAGGTTCAAGCTGTGTATAATGACATAATAATTATCAGGAATTATACTGGCTGCTGTGAAATGCCTGGCTAGGCAATGCTTTATGAGATCATAGCAATCAATAATCAATCAATAATTTGCACTTTGCATGCAGTACCAACTTTGACAACCTAACTTTTTCTCTAGGTTTTTTAAGTAGAAAAAACTCCTGAAAAGCTTAAATAATAGGTAAATAACTAATTATTATCTAACCTCCGCCTATCAAATATATCACAGAGGAGAGAAAAAGGTTGGGGGAGGCAAACAAAGGTCACATTGTTCAATTTTGGCAAATGTGTCCATCGTGTTAGTGATCAGAGTCTGACATTAGCTAGGCCAGCCATCCTATCCAATTTTAACATACACCGAATGTTAAATGATAGCCTTATAAATAGGGTGATTTTACAGTTATATCTTTTATAACTTAAAGGGACTGAATCCATTTCTTCCTGTGACCATTGCTGACAGAGTACTATAACAGTGCTTCAACGTTAATGCCTTAGCTTGGTTCTAAGAGTTGAGCATTAAAGTGGTGCGGGAACGTGTTCATGATAGTGAAGGAGCTTAATGAAGGAACTTGAGTCAATGTTCTGGGGAAGGAGAAAAACATGTGCAGTGAAAAACAGGAGTGTGGGTGGCTAGCACTAGATTTGCTCATAATGATAAAAGTTCTGACAAGAAGCTGTTTGCACTGTTAGAAGGATGGCACACTAAATTAACATTTGTTAATTAAAGGGCATGTAAAGCTCAAACAAGAGTCCAAATGAAAAGCTGTCTTTAAAATAGACTGTTGTAGCACCTTAAATACCTTGAAGATGGATGTAGCACCTGTTAAACTCTGCATCTTTCAATACCGCTGAAAACTTCTAAAGGATTTACCCAGATTACCTCGTTCTTCATCAAGACCAAGACATGATTTTGCACAGTCTTGCAGACCAGGAAACTGGAGCATGCCCATAAGGAACTTACTGCCTCTTGCCTGCCAATATCATCTTACTGTTCTTGCACATGAACAGAAGAAATATAGAGTTGGCAGTACAGGCATTCTCTGTGTGTTTAAATAAAGTTATATTGAATAAATACACTCAATGAAGAGGTCAGGTGGTTATCACCTCTGAGAAGAGGTACATGTTATCACCTCTGAATTAATATTGGTGTATCACTCCCTGTGCCCACCAGCGCTCCCTAGCTTATACATCTGAAAGAACACCGCATTAATTATTCATTTGAGAAGCAGATACGAGTGCAAGAAAGTCATGGACCTTCATCTGTGGTGCTGAAGGCGGGCCTGGGTGCAAAGCATGAAAAACATAGAAGCTTTTACCTGGTTTTTGCCCTTTTCACCCTGTTCTACCAAATGTAAATGACCCCTCAGGCCCTCATCAATTGATAATGTTCTGATTGCAATCTAACAATTCTTGTAGGGTCTTAACCAATTTTACAATAAAGTAAACTGATTAGATAGCAGCTGGACATCACATTGCTCAGAAGACCCCTAACATTCATATTTACAATGTTTTATCTTTTTGCATAAGGAATTGTGGGAGGTACATTGAAAGATTTGAGGCACATTTTAGAAAGATCAATGATCATATATTTGAAGTTAGGTAGTTTGGAGTAGAAAGGCAAATTTACTAATTTTAAATTCCTTAGAAAGTGTACTTCCCAAAAATGTATGGTTTTAAGGGGTCTTTATAGTGAAATATTGAAATATTTGAGGTGATTTTTATAAATATCATAAATATCATAAAAAGTAGAAAGATTAATTTACCCATTTTGGATTTGTGAGAATGTGTATTTTCTGAAAAAGTATGGTTTTCTGGGGCAGCAGTTATGAACAAAATGTTTGGCAGGTATGGGCTTAGACTAAATAAACAAGGAAGAATTGTGTGTATATCTGCTTCAAAAAAATAAATACAAAAGTGCATAAAATAATAGTGTGCGGTCTTGCTACATAAACCCCAGTTTTGTTCCAACTGGGCACTTACTCATTGGCTCATGAGTAAGTGCACAGTTGGCACAAAACGTGTTAGGCTACAAAGGTCTTAATAAACAATTTTTAAACTTTGTAACTACTTCTGCTACTGCATTATTGTGTGCAGGCCTCCTTACTTCACAAATTTTTCCAGGTATGGTCTCAGGGCAAAATTCGCCAAAATTTCACTACAAAAAACACCCACAGACCTTTACTGTATTTTACACAAAAAAACTTGCAGTGTAAAAATTCACATTGACTCCCATGCATTTTGAGGTTTCGTAAATTTTCCCTTGATTTCAAAAATATTTTGGCAAAATGATTCTCTTCATTAATAGGCAGTATGTTTTGTTTACAGAAGCTGAATGACCAGCCCAGAAATGAATAGGCACTATTTTCACGCTCATGATACTTCCTTAAATAAATATATACATTTTTGCCATCAAACTTTTCAGAAGACCCCTGATATTCATATTTATTGTATGTAAGCTTAAGTGGAGGGATACGATTCTGACAAGTAAAAGATTATATCAGCAGATTTTTAGATATTCTTTCAAATTGCTAACTTTAGAAAAACTTGGTGTTTGTTAGTTTAGGGCAAAAGACAGGTTTACCCATTTTGGATTCAGCAGAATGTGTACTTTTTAAAAATACATGATTCAGGAATGAATTTAGTTTTCTGTGGCTTTTACAACTGTCACGTTCGACACCCTATATCCAGAATCCAAGCTAAGCTCCCTGGTCTCGGTTCTCACTTCTGGCACCTTGCACCTCGGGAGGAGCCCTAGCCTAATCGGATGCCGCCAGGTCTTGTTAGAGAGAGGAGCAAAGCTAATGGTTCTGGATGAGCAAAGGGGCACATCTCACCAGGATACTGGAAGGAAGAACACCACCAGGAACAGGCAGGCCGGGCCAGTACAAGCAGAGAATCATCAGACAGTGAACAGGCAATGGTCGGATTGGAGAGGATCACAACAGAAGGCAGACAAGGTCATCACGCCGGCGCATAACCAAGGGAGTGCACAGCCACGTACGCCATAGAGAAACTGGTGCTGCAAGGAAAAGGAGGTATGTGGCGGGCATCCCCGCCAGAGACATGGTGGGGGACCCCGCCGCCCACTAGACCACCATGGTAAGATTTATTTCTTACAACAACACACAATGCAATATGTTGACCTCTTGGTGGACATGTTGCCTGCTCCTGTTCCTTTTCAGTGCCTGCCTTACTTCAGCCATTTCTTTTATTATTCAGCTCTTCTGCCTAAGTGCCTAGTATGGTTTGCATAGCTAACATTGTGTTCCCTCCTATTTTTAGGTTTTAAATGCATCTGTGAATAATAAGTTAAAATTCTAAAATTGTAACAGTCAGTTATTTGCCTAATTAACTTATTGGTGTACATCTCCCAATACACATCCACATGTTGGAATTCACATTACATACAGTATGTAGGTCAGCAATCCATTAAAATTAAAATGCCTTTGTACAGACAGAGCAATAGCAAAATGACAAGTCTACCTTTGCTCTTTATCAATTTTGATAAGAGCTGATAGATTTGAAATATAGCTATTTCCCTGTATGCACATATAAAGGCATTTTATTTCTTAATGGAGAGTTGCCATGTGTATGTATTACACATGTAATACATACAACAAGTTATTGTTTCCTAGTTTGGAAAGGGGAAACAAGCAGTTCTGTATATTACAAAACAGACGAACAGAGGAAGTTTGACTATATATTGAAGGTCATAGTTTTGCACTATGTGAGAGAAGTTGGGGGGATGTGTGTGTTGTTTCTGAGGAAGTGACAAGCTGCCATTAAATATGGCATACATTCACAATCACTGCTTTTGTAATTCAACTTTATATCCTGAATAAAGTGAGTTTTAAGGAAGATATCCAGTCGGATGAATGAGCTCCGTATAACTCTACTTTCTCGCTATCATTTTAAAATTATCCCAGTGAAAGATTCTTTTTATCTAAACGCCATTGTGCAATTTTTTAAACAATAAATGTAATGGGGTTTAATGTATTTTTTGTTGTTATCCTATCTCCCAACTTTTGCAGTATCTGACACTGCATTTGAGAGGCTGATGGATTGTATTGCATTGCTGCTATGGAGAGTAACAGATTGTACAATTTTACTAAATACAGGAATAGCAGTTTGTTCTGCATATGCTGTAGATTTGATTCAATACAATAAAGATCATTCATTTTAGATACAAAGCAAAGTAGATTAATGCTTCACAGTCTAATCATTGAAAGGGATGTTCAATTTACAATAACATTCTTCAAAGACTATTGCTGCTGTATTTTGTTTAACCAGAGTTGAGATAACAAAATAGAAAACAATGCAAAAAGTGTTTTAAAAAGTACAGAAGAACATTTTATGGAAAATTATTTGAAGATTTCAAACTTTTGCCCAGATAAAATACCCCCACCTTACATAATAATTAATAGTGACTCAAACCCTAATAGTAAATAATTCAGTTTTTAAAATTACAATCTACTTGGGGGTGAGCAAACTATTCGACTAAACGTAAACAGTAGTCTGAATTTCTGTATGGACCCGCATTTGAAAAATTAAGACAGAAAGACAAAATGGTCAGTAAGGTGGAAAGTTAAAAGAGATGCAGCAGTAGCTGTTTTGGTAAATTTCAATTGTATACATTTTATAGAGCTTCCTTGCACTGAGGTCCTTCATATTAAAGGTGCATTCTCTTATAACAACAGGAAAGCAGTTTGGTATTACCACAGCTTTGACTTGGTGTGGAATGGTAAAAACAAATTCACGTAATGATATAATTTAATAGTATAAAGAAATAGAATAGATTTACAGGATTTTGGGGATGCAAAATCAGAAAACAAAATCATTTCTCTGAGGTTATAAAGGATGAATTTTAGCTGTGGGCACTACCAATCTAACCGTTCTAGCTACCAAAAATTATTTTATTGCAGTTACAATATTTTTGGTCACTGGTTTATTTTTTAAATAATGAGTAATGATGAAACCCATGTCACAGATCTCCCAGTAAGATATTACTGTGCTGTATATCCTTGCAGAGCTTTAGATATTTTTTCCACATACAAACATTATACATACATATATACACATTGCATTATGCAGCATATAAGTCGTTACCTCTTTTCCATTTAGTGATATAGATATTTTTCCATTTGCTTCCCTCATCCCTCTTGAAGCAACTTGGGAAAAGGGTATCAAATATTTTTAATTGGGATTCAAAGTACATGGGCTTTTTATCATCAGATCTTCCCATAGGCTGGAGCACAAGACAGGTGTTTCCCACCTACTGTTTTGTAATATTTTCCAGTAAAACCATTCAGATATAGGAACCTAAATTTAAGTTGCGGTATTGCCTGCCAAATCTCTTGGGTTCCACAGTGTTAGACAGTATAGTTTTCTGATGAGAAGATATAGTATATCAGGAAAGCAATCAAGGTAAGCCATATAGGGTTGCCACCTTTATTTCTGGCTGAGACCGGGCGGGGGGCGGATCCATGATGTCAGTGGGTGTGCCTGTGACGTCAGTGGGTGGACCCGTGACGTCAGTGGGTGGACTTGTGACATCAGTGGGCGGGGCTATGATGCGGCGATCAGCGATTGGCAGATCGCTATGTCAATCAAGGGAACCCCCCCCCGGTTTTCCTTATTTGGAAAACCGGGCAGGAAGTATAGACCCGGGCAGCCCCTCAAAATACCGGGCTGTCCGGGTCAAAACCGGACAGGTGGCAACCTTAAAGCCATAGTAGGATCTACCTCTTGTTTTATGTAGACTTTGAAAGTAGAAAGAATCTCTTGACTATATGGATTGGTGCAAAGTGACGGATTTACACATTGGGTTCCTTTAGGCCTGCTGCAATCTCCTCTTGACATGTACAAATGCACAAATTTCCTTTGTCAGGTCCTGAGCATAGTGGTGGGAAATTTAAAAACTATAAAATCTGCATTTCCTCCTGAACCAATGTGGATGTGGTTGCGTGGCATGCTGCCCCTAAAACCCAGCTGCCCTAAACCTGGGCCTTTGTGGCCTTCCCACAAATCCGGACCTGTTGGTGCAGTTAAAGAGTCATCTTTGGTTCTACTTTTGAAAAAAGGGGATTAAGAAAATCTATTGGAAAGGCAGCAGGCTAACATTATATCAGATTTCTAAAAATATTTTACTTGACCCACTGTAGCTTCTTGATTTCTTTTTCTGTAACAAGTTCATTTCAGATCTCAATTTCTCTACTTGCCATCTAATCAACAGGTATACCAATATTAGCTACTATTCCGCAGTATCCTTCCATTAGTTTACTCTATAGTTTCTCCATCAATTTTAAGGTTTGTTTATTGGTAAGAAATGTCATCTAGTCACATGTACCCTGTATCATCTTCCACTCTTTGTTATTTATAATATTACACATTATTTATATAGTACTAACATGTTAGTCAGTGCTTTACTGAGATTATTCATCTTCCACATCAGTCACTGCCTCGGTGCATTATATCAGATTTCTAAAAATATTTTATTTGACCCACTGCAGCTTCTTGATTTCTTTTATTGTAACAAGTTTATTTCAGATCTCAATTTCTCTACTTGCCATCTAATTAACAAATATACCAATATTAGCTACTATTCCGCAGTATCCTTCCATTAGTTTACTTTATAGTTTCTCCATCTATTTTAAGGTTTGTTTATTGGTAAGAAATGTTACCTAGTCACATGTACCCTGTATCATCTTCCACTCTTTGTTATTTATAATATTACACATTATTTATATAGTACTAACATGTTAGTCAGTGTTTTACTGAGATTATTCATCTTCCACATCAGTCACTGCCTCAGTGCAGCTTTACTAATGTCACTATCACAGTTAGGGGCACATTTACTAAGCTCGAGTGAAGGATTCGAATGAAAAAAACGTAGAATTTCAAAAGTTTTTGTTTGGGTACTTCGACCATCGAATAGACTACTACGACCCTCGACTCGAACGATTCTAACTAAAAATCGTTCGCCTATTCGACCATTAGATAATCAAAGTACTTTGACTACATACTTTGGCAGTTTAAACCTACCAAGGTACAATGTTAGCCTATGGGGACCTTCTAAGCTTTTTTTGATCGAAGAAAAATCCTTTGATCAATCGATTAAATTCCTTCGAATCGTACGATTCAAAGGATTTTATCGTTCGATCTAACAATTTTTACTTCGATCGATCGAAGGATTTGCGCTAAATCCTTCGAATTCGAATTTCGAATTTGAAGGATTTAAATTCTATGGTATGGTATGGCATACATGCAGAATTTCGCTATAATTCAGATCACATGACTTGGGCCTACTGAGACTGAAAACTAAGATTTTGAGAACAAAACATGTTCTGTGTGGGTGAATTTTCCTCCTCCACTTCAGCATGTGTTATAGTAGTTGAGCTGACATTTGAGAAGTGCATGCAGCCTAACAGTAATGACTATTTGCTTTTAATAATACAAGTATTTAAGTGCACTGTATGAAAAGGAACACTTATTTACTTGAGAAAAATTAGACTAGGAGATTTTTCTGTTTTTTATTTCTATGAAACAATTTGCAATCAGTATTTTAAATGCTTCTCAGACTTTCTTGTTTTTTGTAAGAGAGGATAATGACACTGAAATGTCACTGGAGAATATGGCCATAATAGTTTCTTTGATAATGTACTGTTATTTTACTATGCTGCTTATTTCATTTACCTTTCAGATCACTTCAATAAATGTATACTGTGTTATTAATCTGTCTGTATAATAAAAGTGCTTTTTATTTATAATATTTTTTTTTAAAAAATATGCTGTAAGGCAATGAAGTGATACAAATTTATCTCATCTGCTGCTACTCCAAACTAAGGGGCAGATTCACAAAAAGGGCAAATTGTCGCCAGCGACTGCTTCACATACATCGCACCACTTCGCCAGGCACAAATTCGCTAACACTACGTTAATTCAATAATATGCAAACTTGCGCCTTGGGAGCCGAACATTGGCGACTTTTCGCTAGCGTTACATCGGCAGTGTAAGCAATTCATAGAGAAGATGCGATATCGTTTGTGCCTATTGAAAATTCACTAGTGATTTGGCACTTAGGTCAATTTAACGTTGTATGGATGTCTTTATTATAAATGTTGGTGCAAATGCTTGAAGTTACCACTTTTTATTACAAATGTCCAGGGAAGCTTAATAAAGACGAGAATTTATACAGTATAATACCCTACACATGAGCCCACTGTAAAATGAATGTTCGATATGTTAGGAAAAGTCTGGAGAAAACCGTTCCCTAAAAAAAGTTTGTTAGGACTTTTGTATTCAATGCCGCTATAAAAAAGGAAAAGTCACCAGTGTTTTTGTAACTTTGATGCATTTTTGGCACACAGGATATGATGTAAGTGACAAAAGATTGAGGAAGATCTAACTTCTTTTCAGCACTTTGCCTCGTCTGAGGCGGCAAAGTCATCTCTTTCAAAAGAGGTATGTTCAGTAAAATCTGCACTTTACTGAATTTGCGGAGCAACAACCTTTCACCAGAGCGAAAAATCGCCTGTTGATAGAGTGCAAATGAACAATAGCGACGGTCTCTTTCACTAACGAATTGGTGCCTGTATCTGTTAGTGAACTGGCGATGTCCCTGTGGGTAGCAACACTGGTGAATTGACGCTAACGTTAGCCATTTCGTTCTTTAGTGAATCTGCCCCTAATATACTGTAGGTGTTACATCCTTCTACCAGTATTTTAAAGTCAGAAGTCTAGACATTTTATGATATACCCCCAACTCACAAGGCCCCACCAAGTTCCAACCAGTCATGCCCTGATCCACCTGTATGTCCAGTCATTTGCTTATAAGCTACTATATAGTAGATACAGAGACGTGACATAGAGTTGGAACATGATTTATAAGTAGGACATCAAACCATCAAGCAGCAGATATAATTATACTCAATGTTTCAAATAAGTAAGCTCTACAGAAACAGGGTGAATCTTACCCGTTTCTCTTTGCCAAAAATTCCCACTATGGCAAAAAATTCTGCAAATGTATTGAAGTCAATGGATATTTTTTCATGTTACAATTTATCAAACCACACAACATTTTCAAACCACACAACAGTTTTTTTTACTATCCATAAGAAATTTGGAGATATATTTAGCTCATCCGTAATAACTACAAAGTACTGACCACATTTCACAACATAATAAGTGTCCATATAAAACAACCCTGCAGAATGACCGGTGAAATTTTACATATTATTGTACATTGGGTAATATAATTACCTTTTATTTTATTTTTATTTAATTTTATATAATTATTAGTTGTGGTGAATAGGACAGATAGCAGGAGATATTTTTTTTTCAATTAAATGGATCACCACACCTGAGGCCACACATTAGAGGAAAAGAACTTTCATTTGAAACAACATAGGTGGTTCTTCACAGTGAAACAATGAGGTTGTGGAGTGCCCTGTCGGATAATTTTGTGATGGCTGATTTTGTTAATATCTTAAAAAGGAGCTTGGATGATTTCTTGGACAGGCATAATATCCAAGGCTATGGTGATACTATAATCTACAATTAGTATACTGTAGATATTGGTATTAGCGATGAGCGACTTTATTCTCCAGGTGCAATTTTTTTATGAAACTGTCGATAAAAATTGCTGTGGAAACATTTGCCGTGAAAAAATGCCCATAACAAAAACCTCCCATTGACTTAATGCATTTAGAGAAAAAAGTCACCCATTGATTTTAATGTTTTAGAACAAAAAAGTCGCCATAAGAAAAAATGCCCGTTGACTAATAGATTTGGACAGAAAAAGTTGCCATAACAAAAACCTCCCATTGACTTTAATGCATTTAGAGAAAAAACAACCATTGATTTTAATGTTTTAGAACAAAAAAGTCGCCATAAGAAAAAATGCCCATTGACTAAGATTTGGACAGAAAAAGTTGCCATAAGAAAAAATGCCCATTGACTGCATTTGGAGCGAGTAAAATTGTGGTGCGTGTAAAAATGTCCATTTGCTAATTTTTCTGCAGTTTCACAAATTTTTCGGTGAAACTAAGTGTAGCAATGGGTGGGAAGCCGTCACTGGCGAATTTTCGCTGGTTAGTAAATTTCCCCCCATGTAGTTTAATTATTATGTTTTTAGATGGACTTATCCATTTATGAGTAAAATTGGGCAAACTATTGATATTAAGCACATCATATTGTTTTGAAATTATAAAAGAAAACCATAGACCTAATTATCTTTGTATTTGTCTAATATGCTTGATGACATGGTTTTCCTGTCTCACAAAAGAGAAAGATTTCCATAGCAGTGTCCAGGTTTCTGTCAGGGGGCCTATCGGCTCCCTTGCGGGAGTAGTCCGGACCTAGGAGGAAGTCCAGGGGTCAAAGTCCAAATCGAGGTACAATTAGGGGTAAAGCAGAATCGAAATCCAAATCCAGGCAAAAGGTCTTAAGGCAGGCAGAATAGGAGCGAAGTCAAAGTTCAAGCAAGGTCAAAAGTCCAAAAAGCAATGTAACATGAAATAACAAGCACCCAGGAACTCACCAAACAATTCCTATACTTGGGCATTGAACCTTGGGCGTCCTCTTATTCAGATTTTGTGCCGGTTCATGACGTCATCACGCCTGCGTTCCGACGCTGGCATCACTACACCGGCGCTGCTACCTACGTGGGACTGATGGGTGCCACCATCTTGGATTCTTCGTTGCTGGGGAAGGACGTGCCGCTCCTGACAGTTTCCTACATTACATATCTGAGGAATCATTAGTTGAATGCTGTGGTTTAAATCTCAGAAGCAATATTGCCCAAAATATCTTATTCTGAGCCTAAATTCTGATTTAATTGCACCTTCTTTGTTTGTTTGAATGTTATTTTGTCTGTGGATTTGTGTGTATGTTGAAGCATTGAAATATATGGTGTAGAAAAGTCATTGATCCAGTGGGATAAAATTATCACTGCAAATTTTTCAACCCTCATTCATTTATTGAACATTCTTCAGTATCTTACTTAGCAAATCCATACTGTATAGTTATTTAAATCAAGTATTCCACAAAGATAATAAATTCAATTTCACTTTGCACGTTGTTTTACAAATGCATGGTATGTTTCTAAAAGAAATATGGGAATTCAGGTAACAGGTTTGTAAATGCTAGAGAGTTCTCACAAAGTAAAGTGGATCAATATAGAAGTTCTTTAATCATGGTAATTTGAAGTTCTCTAACTCTGGTATTCATAATGGTTGAATAAGTTTCCAATTTCTCTGGCTCATATTGATTTTAAAATACTTTCAAATTCACAAAGGTTCCTAAGAAAATGAAAGAAAATGTTGATAGGACTTATTCCGAACTCGTCCTATGTAATTTACTTTTGCATTAAAATTGCATGATCTTTCAACAAGTTTCTCTGCTTAAACAAATATTTGTGATACATGAGTATGGTATTGTAGATTCAAATTCTTCACATATATATGGTTTACATCGTCTTTTTATGTATCACAATATATTAAACACACTGGGATGGTTTAAAGGTTTTAAATGCTTTATGCATGGATAAAACTATAAACAAAATAAATGTAAGGTTTTGAAAGTCAGTAGAAATTAATATATATTTAATTTCTGTTTATATGCCAAAGGGAACAATTGTCTTTAGGTATTACTAAATCCGTAACTGATAGGTCTTAATCTGAACTGTAAGTAAATATTTAAGAGGGAGTTATTAAGTTGTCCACATGTGAGAAAAACGGTTAGGTTATTCTGGTTGAATTCTGAATCCTGTAGTTTTTTCATGTTGACTAAAAAATAATTACATATGTACACAATTATATTACAACATGAAATATTAATGGAGCAACACACACTGTGTGCAGATGGGAAACATATCCCTTTTATTGTGACACCCGGGGCATTAACATATTGGGTGGTTATTCCCCCTTGAAATGTTGGTGCACGGGTGCATTTTATATTAATCAAACTGTTACTTTTATTTATTGTTTCCTGCAGGCTTTGTCATATGTATAAATAATTTTGAGATCAATGCTCACTCTTAAGGGCAGATTTATTAAGCTCGAGTGAAAAGTTTGAATGCAAAAATATTCCAATTTCAAAGTATTTTTTGGGGACTATTGAATTGGTCAAATTCGAGCGAATTTGATCGAATCGAATGATTCGAACGATTCAAAGTAAGAATCGTTCCACTATTCGACCATTCGATAATCAAAGTACTGTCTCTTTAAAAAAATTTCGACTTCATACTTTAAAGATACCGAAGTGCAATGTTAGCCTATGGGGACCTTCCAGAGCACTTTTCAAGTTTTTTTGATCGAATAAAAATCATTTGATCGATCGCTTAAAATTGCTCGATTCGATTTTTATTCGTTCAAACCTTTTGCGCTAAAATCCTTCGAATTTGATATTCGAATTTGAAGGATTTTACTTCGAGGGTCGAATTCGAGGGTTTTTTAACCCTCGGAATTTGACCCTTGATAAATCTGCCCCTTAGATGAGCAATGACATTAGACTAGGATGTACATTATAATTGACCACTTAACAGTTTCCATTACCATTGGACCTTTATAAAAATGGAAATACAAGTGTTGGAAGTTCAGTTTTTCCTTCGGTATGATGTGAGGTTACAAAAAAACCCCTAACCATGTTACATTTCCTTTTTTTTTCATCTTTTTCTATACTATATATTTATACAGTATTTTCCAAACATTTTATGATAGCTTTTTCTTCAAGAATTTCACATGAAAGCTCATTTTACCTTTATAAGTTTTAGTTGTCAAATTTGGTGCCATGTTAGATAAACTTTATAGTGCAAACTTTTTCTACACATTTGGCTCAGATGACTTACCATGTCTTCCCATGTTTCTCCATTTAATCAACTCATTATCACACCTTTTCTATGCTATGTGCTATGACATGCTGGAATCAGATGATGGGATGTAGTTTAAGGAATCAAGAGAGTTTATGTTAAATATGATCATTAAGCCGAAATTGAAAAGTACTTCAGGCATCTTTTTTGGTCATAATAGGTTTACAGTACACTATTTCAAGTTTTATGTGAGTTTCTTTGGAAAGTAAGTCAGCAGCAATAAAATGTTTGAACTGTCACCCATAAATAAGTGAAACAGAGTACGCTTGCATGGTTGTCTTTTGAAATGTAGCAATGTCCCATTAGCCTAAATCTTTTTCACATTACACATATAATAATGTTTTTCTTATGTACAGTATGTGCACCTTATTTGAATGTAAAGATGTAAAATCTAATAAGAGGAAAAGGTGCATTACCTGACAAGAGATTCAGTGCATTAGCAGTTTCAAAATCTAGCAGGACTAAATAGAAATACAAGTAAAACAAATCAGTTACAATTCCAACATAAATATAAATGTTTGAATTGAATTTTCATATTCTGCATCAGAATTGCCAAATGAATCAACAGCTGCTTCAGTATGATCACATAATGTAATGAGTACAGGGACTCACATCAATCGTAGGCTAATTCTAGAAAAACAAACTTCCTAAACATAGAAATGTGTTTGTCCAGTAACATTTAGCTGTTACTCGGACAAAAAACCTTTTGTATGGAGTTTAAAAAGTAGTTTTAGGATTTAAACATTTCATAACAGAAAATTCCATATTCATCCAAAATTTTTAAGAAATACCCAGGACAGTATCATAGCCGGCTGAGCAATTTACGGATTCACTGCACTGTTGTTTTAAATACATTTAGGGGAAACTACTGAAAAGCTTAATTCCATTTAACAAACTAAAATATGTTTTTATTTCTTTCAGAATCAGTCACTTTTTAAAATGTTATATCTAACAAATGTTGCTTTTATTGCCTCCCCTTAAAGGAACTGTGGAAACTATCAGAAATTAGCATTTCATGAAGTCAAATACATTTTAGAGGTCTGTATAGTTGAGACAAATTCTATAGGCGACAAACTCAATTTAAACCTTGCACCTGCAGCCGATTACAGAGAATTCTATGTCCAACTTCTTTTAAAAGATATCACACATTAATGGGCTATAAATCACCACCACACCAGAGAATGAACTGAAAATATATTCTTTTTTATATTTAATCTGTAGTGATGGGCGAATTGCGAGTTTGCTGAGAAATTCGCAAATTTTTCAGCAAACCGAAACGGCGCAAATTCGCCCATCACTACAGATTAAATATAAAAAAGAATATATTTTCAGTTCATTTTCTTTTTTATATTTAATCTGTAGTGATGGGCGAATTTGCGCTGTTTCGGTTTGCTGAAAAATTTTCGAATTTCTCGCGAAATTTGTGAAATAGCGCATGCAAGGCATGGAGAAGCCTAATTAAATAGGAAGGGTTAACTAGTTGACTAGTCAGATTAACAAACCTCAATGTTTAGGTCTATATTAAGGGGCATGTTTACTAACATTGGAGATAATTATCTCCCCACTAGACCCCCACTATCTGTCTATAATGCACATTTATATTATTTCTACCAAAGTGCATAACCTTGCACTTGGCAACATTAAGCTTTATTTTCCAGTTTGCTGCCCAGGATCACATTCATATCACAGAGCCTTTCTTAGCCTAACAGTTACTTTCTCATTTATTACTATTTATAATGCTTGCGCTATGAGGAAATATTTGTGTAGCTCCTATACGAAAAGTAAAAATTGGGATGATTACAGTCGGTTTTAAGGAAATGTGGGAGAAGATTATAAAGCTGGTAGACAAGAATACTAAGGTATACCTATGAATATGGCACAACCTCAATGTACTACAACACAAATAAATATGTGTATGGATTATTCGTCAGTTTTCATATAAGAGCTACACAAATTTTTCCTCATAGGACAAGCATGATACATAGTAATAAATGAAAGATTAGGACACAACGTTCTTTTCAGACAAAGAAATTGCTTTTATTAAATGTTCAGAATTTGATTTTCACTTGTTGCTTTTATTAAAATGAATATATTGTAGTTTTTAACTGTGATATTCTGATGAGCCCAACACAGGTCACTACACATTTTTTGTATGTAATATGACCGTTTTGCTATCATGGTGTTTTGGATTTTTTTTTTTTTTGGGCTATCATGGATTTCTTTTTTTTTTGGTTTTGACTATATACCTGTATGTGCAGTGGGGATGCTGTGGACAGAGCCCCCGGGCTCTGTCCACAGCATCAAACCTCAACTCAAACCTCTACAGCAGCAACCCGAACCAGTGGCTCATGATCAACATGTTGGATGTTACTCTCAGTGGCATTAAAACTAGGTGCACTGCCAAATAAAGCTTCCTGTATGCTTATAGGCGACATATGGACAAACCTTATTTGGCATCTCCAGGGACTTGTTTTAATACATGTGTTGCTCCCCAACTCTTTCTAGATTTAAATGTGGCTCACAGGTAAAAAAGGTTGGGGACCCCCTGTAAAGTGACACTTTGCTCACATACACCACAGTGTGTACAGATTGGTCGTTATGTGTATATATGTGCACTGGGGTTCATTTGGAAGGGTTGACCTGGATAGACCTTTGTCTTATTTTCAAACCAAATCAATTGTGTAACTGTGTAACAGAATAGCATGTATTTGATTTGTTGATCTGGGTGTCAGCAGTGAGCTTTTATGGCTTCTGAGGGTAAAATGCTATGGTGGCGGAGGGTTAAAACAACCATGTTGGCAAGGACTTTTTTAACTGTTATATTAAAAACTGAACTGGCAACATAATGCTCAATAACATTCTCAACTAGTCTGTCAAAAGTAGAGAAAGCAACACACATATTTTTACAAATATTTACCTTTATAAATCTGATTAAATGTGACTAGTGATGGGCGAATTTGCGAAAATCAAGAAACGGCGAAAAATTCGCGAAAATTTTTGACGCCTGGCGAATTTTTTCGACCCAATTTTCGCGAGTGTTTCGCAAATTTATTCACTGTCGCCGAATCGCGCAAATTCACCACAAATTTGCCCATCACTAAATGTGACAATAAACTGATTTCAGAGGGCTTTATAAGTTTATACTCTGTAATCTACAATACATATTTTGTAATGGTTTTCACCACATCTGTTTAAAAATGTAGGCTTTCACAAGAGCAATTACAATCTTTTACAACATAAGAATTCCAAGGTACTTCATAATTCCAGCTATTAACTGACCAAAAATTGTTAACCAATTCAAATTCAATTTAATTGTTGGTGGCGAGGACAAAAACATGAGAACAAAAGAAATTAGAACAGCATTTTTGAGTGTTTAAAATGTACCTTTCATTTTGTGAGTCTATTTGTCACTAAAAAGTCATTACAAATCCATTAACTAATTATATAGATGTTTTATTGACATCTATTGTGTCTAATGAGTAATACAACCATTTTTAGAGAAAGAATAACTTTATTTTGAAAAAAGTACAATGCAAAACCACTATGCATTAGCTTCCTTAGTCTCTGATCACATAGAGGATTAATTTTCTTTCTCAAACAAGTCATCTAAAAAGATTAGCATTTCTCAAGCAGTAACCATTGTTACTCTTGTTATTGTAGTAAAGTTACAATTGACGTAATTTAATAAAACTGGACTATAAATCTGTATTTGACTGCGATCTTCCTTTGCCAAAATTCTGTTATAAAATGTATAATTATTTTGAACCTATATTTACACATGTTTAAGAAACAGCTTACCAACCAATGACAGAAATATTTCAATTCTTGTGTCACATTGTCACCCTATTTTCAGAACCCAAGCTAAGACCCCTGGTCTCAGCTCTCACTTTTGCCTTTAACCGCCGCCTTTCACCTCGGGAGGAGCCCTCGGCTAATCGGATGCCGCCAGGTATTAATTGAAAGAGGAGCTAATCTAATGGTTCTGGACGAGCAAAGGGGCATGATCGTCTCACCAGGATATTGGAAGGAAGAACACCACAGGGTCAGGCAGGCCGGACCGGCACAAGCAGAGAATCATCAAACAGGCCATATTCAGGGTTGGAGAGTATAGAATAGTCAGTGGACAGGCAAATGGTCAGGATTAGAGAGTTCAGAGTAGTCGTAAGCAGGCAGGATCAGGATTGGAGAGGTTGGAGTAATCAGGCAGGCAAAGGTCAGGATTGGAGGGATCAGGATAGTCAATACACAGAAGATCAAACAGACAGGATTCAATATACTAAAGCACCAGGAACAACTAATTGAACCTAACAACAGGCAGCGCTTAGAAACCTGAATTCCACGTGCGGCGGGTGTCCACGCCAGAGCTGCGGCGTGCGTCCCTGCTAACTACTAGAGGTTAGCCATTGGACCACCAGGATAAGCAAGGGAAGGCCACTGGACCACCAGGATAAGCGATATTCCTTACACCTTGGTATTTGGTCTTTCTGGATAAGGACTTTTTCTGTCAATGTATGTCAACATACATTGTATTTTGCTAATTCTACCTATTCTATTTCAGCAAATTCCAATTGACCAGAATTGTAGCATGCCAATTCTCAAGTCTTATTTTTTTTTTTCCTTCTATGTTGTTACTCTATGTTGTTACTTCTATTGCACTTGTTAGGCAGGCAGAGCTCCAAAGATCAAGGGCATGCAGCTTGGCAGCAGATAGAATGAAGTTTTCACTATAAAAGTCTTGCTGTAATTGGTCACGTAGCAAAAGCGAATATACACGTCGTCTCGTCTCACTGTATATTCGTATACTGCTGAGATGACAATAAAGTTTTACTTTGACTTTTGACTTTGAAAATATTCAGTTCTGATGGGCTGGAAGCTGTAAAACAGTCATACTATTATGAAGTTCCTGCTGCCAATTGACCAATCACTTTAGAATTAGTCCTACCACTCTTCTCTTGTCCAGGGAGACATTAATGTATAATTACTGTTTGAAACAGAAGTGCAGAATGATGGCAGGCTTCATGATTTGGAATCAGGGCTGGATTTACAAAACGTGTGCCCATAGGCCACAACGACCAATTGGCTGACTTATCATGCTCCACCCCCTTGGGTGCACATTCATTTGCTCTTCCGCGTGCCATGGAGTGCTGAGGAACTGCTGGGCAAGAGATTAAACAACTGTAAAACCTCCAGCATACCCATATTCCCTAGTGCTCCAGAATAAAAACGAATGTGGCTGGGCAGCATGCTTAAAATTGTGCTGGCTTTTGTGCATACACATACATACACAATGATAACAACTGGTGTCACATGTAAGTTCAACCTTCTACTATTTGAATAAGAAAAGTATACTTTTTCTAATCTTTAAGGGACTTAATCCTAAAGAGGGCATTCCATTGTGAATCAAATGCATTTGTGAATTTTTAATAGATTGTATATATTTTATGTAAGTTATATGGTAAAAATGTTCAAATTACGTTTGATGATTATATTACATGTTAAAATGCTATAGAAATTGTGATTGCTAACTATATTAATTACAAATATGCAATAAATGAACTGCTGTAAGTCCCCCATATATAGCATTGGTTCTGGAAAATAAACATCATCAATACAATTAAACATATTAAAGCCAAATCTGTAATCCTACAATTAATACCCTTACTTAAAGTTGAATAAAGATGAAACACATTGAGGGTCCCACATTGTTAAAAACAAAATGCCAGTGGTACCCTACTGCAGAGTGTGGCATTTCATCATTTTCTTTACTCCCAGGCATCCCTTGACCATGTACAATGCTGAATTTCTTTGAAACGTGCTGTATTGTGTATCTGCCCATCTAAATTGCCACAAGGAATACATGAGAGCTTAAAAGATGGCAACAGCAAGGTCTGCATAGAAGCTGCTACAGCCTTGTTCATTTTTTAAAGGGCAGTGTAGTTTTAGATTGGGGCTGGGACATCTCAGCTATAATACAACATGAGAAGTTCTTAGAAGAACTTGGGACTTAAATAGATTCCTTCATTGTCTACTTGGAGCTTCAGGCAGTTTGAGTAGCTAGAATGAAAATGACCCACAGATTAGTGTAAAATATCTTATTTTCTATACTCAAGTTTTGTTTTAATTGCAGTAAAGCTGTCAATATATCATACATTTTAGATTAAAATAATATGTATAAAGCCACTAACTAACTTGTTTTTTTTTTGTGCTTGTTCAAAGAATAAAAATAATAATAGTCTAATTTCATGCTGTTCTTTTTTGTCTAAACTTGCAAGAAATATTGGGTTTATAACATGCTAATTTAATGAATGCCACGGTTGCCATGTCCAGCATTAGACGTTTTTCTTCCTGGGGCAATATATTTCAGATGAACCTAAAGTTTATTTAGTTAAGTCTGTGGTAACAAAATGCCTTAGGTGGGGAAATGAGTGGTGCAGAAATTCTCTGTCTCAGAAACATTTCCTAGTTAAAATGAATACAATCAATCCATCCAATCTAAAATAAAGTTATTTTACTTCGGGCTGGTTTCGAGCAAACATTCTTGCCTGCATTATTAAAACGTCCATTCAAATAGAGTATATTTATACAAAATGTACAGAAAAAAAAGATAAGAAGGCATGAAACAAATGGCATACAATAGACACATTGGCTTAATTATATTCCAGGATTTTTCTTCCCAATCCTATCCAAATGACGTCTATTTCCCAGATCTGAGTTGAGCTGATTGGATTAAACTTTGCTCATTTTGCATTTGTATTATTATTTTTGTTTTTAAAAATCAAGTTATTTTTAAATACAAAAACTTGAATGATCATCACAAATAAAGTGTTTTTTTTTTTTAATTTTTCCTAGGAACAAGCTTCTGGGAAAGGCAACTAATGATCAATTTATATGTAATGTACTGCTGTTTATAACATGCCAGTGTGTAATTTGGTGGTGGTGGATACAAGATAAGTTTCTTTCAACCAAGCCTTAAACAGTTGGTTGATTCATCTTCTTGACGGAAGGTTAACAAACTACCCCGGCATGGCAAAAAACAGCAGCTGTACCCATCACACTATAGCTCATGCATTAATATGTGGACCTATAGGCTAGCTGTGTCTAAATGGGTATTAATGATATCTTATGTTAAGTCTGTGCTCCAGAGTCACACCAAACTAATGTAAATAGATAATGGTTGGGCTGAGTCTAATTGGTAGGGCTAATTTAAATTGCAGACAAAACGTTGGGGTGTTTACTGACACCCTGAATTTCTCCCGTTTCAATTCTCTGAAAAATTAGTGAATTTCCCGCGAAATTTGCAAAACCGTGAAAAATTCACGAAATGCACATTTTGACTTTGGCATCCAAATATTTTTTACGCTGTCGACAATTCTGACCCCCATTAAAGTCAATGGGCGCCTAGAATTGTCGCAGGCCTGGTGAATAAATTCGTCCATCACTACACAGTACATGTTTACATAGCCATCCACATTATGTCAGTAATTCCACAACTTCTGTGAATTCTAAAGAGCAGATTACTCTTTTTAAGTTCAAAATAACCCATGTATGTAGGTGTCTGATACAGTGTACTCATAGCACAACTTGGTGAAGGTGACAGACCCGTGGCTGCCTTCATCACAATAGGAAATGTACTTTTCAGCTGCTTTATCTCATGAGATTCACAGCATGTTAACGCATTAATGAAGTGGATGCTGCTATTTTTCGTGACTGCAGTTTACAAATGTAAAAAGGTTTGAAAGCTGCTTAATGAATACACTTTATAAGATGTTTAAAATAAAACAAGAAACTAATAAAAAGCAGGATGCAGGATCTGATTTGTGAGTCAACAATTGGCAATACAGTATGAAATGAATAAACAACTTTAATTTTTACATTCTTAAGAGCTCTCAAGCTTATTTAAAATTCACATTGGTATGGGATATGGGGTATCAGATTCCTTATCTGGAAACCTGTTATCCAGAAAACATAAAATTACAGGAACACATAGGCAAGGAGAGAGAGCTGCAGTTTATTAATATTTAGATTGTGACACAGTCATACAATTCTACTTCTGCAGTTTAGTGTCAGTCTTATTATACATGATTGTGGTTGGCTTCTGTCTCTACACTATAGTATAAATTCTTTCTCATTAAATGCCAGAGACGCAGCATATGCAGCACAGAGAAATATAAT
The DNA here is from genome assembly GCF_017654675.1 of Xenopus laevis. Lineage (NCBI taxonomy): Eukaryota > Metazoa > Chordata > Amphibia > Anura > Pipidae > Xenopus > Xenopus laevis. The sequence continues at coordinate 16,594,050 of NC_054386.1, forward strand.
ATTCATGGCATAAAATACTCACCTGAATTTTAATTACAACAGTGACCTATCTTTGTTTAAGCATGATTACAATGAAAACGAACTTTTCTCTGTGCACACTATGTCTCACCTCATAACTTATTTAAGGACATACCAAGTGCTTTGCATATAAAACGGTCTACAATTTTGAGAGAGAGAATGAAGTGAAATCCCAAAAGACCTTGCACATAAAAATGCAAGCATGGAAAATAGCACTTAAACATTCTAAAACCATAATAACTTAATTTAATTTTAGTCTGCTTGTTTCTGGATATGTACAATTGCCTCATTTTAGCTTTTCTCTTACTATTATTCTGATTTATTTGGCTTATTTCTGTTAACAACCCCAACCCATTCTTGCCTCCAAAGCAACTAAATGTACCTTCTCCATCTCATTGACCAGACTGTCTCCCTCCAGAATACAGATTTCTTTTCTTTTTTGTCCTTTTTTTACCATTCTATTTACTTAATCTATACCTGTTGTATGAAAATCATCTAAGTAGTGATGGGTGAATTTGCGCTGTTTCGCTTTGCCGGAAAATTCGAGAATTTCTTGCGAAATTCGCGAAATGGCGAAAAATTCGCGAAACTGCGCCATTTTTTTCGACGCCGTTTTTTTTCCGGGCCACCTCAGTGTGCATAGTAACCCAATTGTCCATTGATCAGCCAATAACTGAATTGATATTTAGAGAACATATAAAAACAAGCATCAAACAAAGGCAAAATTCAGTCTGCAAAAACTAGGGGGCAAATTTTACTAAAGTGGCCATGGCTACCGAAAATTCGCCAAAAATACAATCCGCATGGACATTGCCATATCACTAACAGGCGAATTTGCCATTACGTTACCCCTTTTGCCAGGATTTACTTCAGGTTTCTTGGTGAACTGATAAGATGAAGCTACATCCTCCTCAGTCTTATGTCAGTGACATCATATCCTGTAGACCGAAAACCTATAAAATTTAAAAAAAGGCTGACGTTTTTTCATATATTAAAGTGGGATTGTGTTTCAAAAGTTGTAACTTAAATATTGTTTTAATTTTTTTCACCATTTTAGGGGCATACCACATTTGTTTTAGGGTGAGCTCATGTCTAGGACATTAGAGGATCTCTTTTGTTTTTATTTTGCTTCCTTGGACATTTTTAATAATAAATGGCCATTTCAAGCATTTGCACCATATGACCTATATGTACCTGCCCTATTCAAACTGACCCACTGTAAGTGCAAACTTGTTAACGAAGTTTCACTAGGCAAAAATGAACGCTAGCGAAACTTCTCTATGAAATGCTTATGATGACTAATTTATCATTGCAAAACTTTGCATTTTCATGAATTAGCTGAGAATTAACATCTGACCCATAGGCTTGGGCGAATTTGACCAGTTTCGTTTCGCCAAAAATTTGCTGCCATTGAAATGACACCAACGCCCATTAAAGTCTATGGGCGTCAAAAATTTTTTGACACGCGTCTTTTTTTTTTTTGACGCGTGATGCCATCCAAGTCTATAGGTGAAAAAATTCATCCATCTCTACTGGCCAAGTGTGGCGATGTGTGGCACAGCCTTCCGAGGCAAAAATTAGCTTTTTAGTGAATTTCCCCCTATGTGATGAAAAGCATTGACAATATTGTGGCCTGGATATCCAGTAAGCCTCAGCCATACTGCATGCATATGTAGTGACAATATACAAAGTAAGTAGTATGGTTATATGCTATCTGGGAGTACCATGCTTGGGTCCTTAAGCGCTAGGCAATTATTAATAAACAATAGAATGCATGTTTACTCACTTCAAGCATTTATTTGTGCAAATTCCCCAAAATCAATTCAAAATTGTTTAAATAAATTCATTTGTTACATACCACATGGCAGTGTCTCATCAATGTCTCCATAAATCATGTAAGCCACACCCTCCTGACACATTTCGCACCATTGGGTGCTTCATCAGAGTCACTGACCAGAAAACACCAGATTTAACAGCCAAGCAACCTTTGCTCTGCTTTACACCTGATTCTTGGGTAAGCCTCTCTCTGTCTACATTTGGTAAACCTTATTAGAATATCCATTACTAACTAATCTATAAAATTGCCTATGAATTTTTAGACAATGAGACATGCGAGAGCGAGAGAGAGTGTTTTAACAATATGAACAACTTCATTCGCAATTGCACTGTAAACAGCTCCAGACAACTTTCAGAGCCTCCTACCTCATTCATTGTACCTTGAGGTTGGCATTGTAAGTATTGTGTTTCTTTTTGATGAGGATTGTGCAAATGATGCAGAAAGTTCCACGCAGGATGTTGCTACTTTGAAGAAAGATCTTACTAAACTTGAGATTCAGCAGTAAATTGGTAAATGAGGTTCAATGTTAATAAATGAAAGCATTTTGGTACAAATAACATATATGCAAGCTATACACTTAATGGCAACATTTTGGCGCCTCCTTAACTGAGGATTTGGAGATTTTTGTTGATCACAAACTGTGTAACTCGAGGCAGTCAGTCAGTGACTACTTAAGAAATTAAAGTACTGTCCCTCTTTATAGGTCCATGGTAAGACCTCACCTTCAGTATGCAATGGAGTTTATTATACAGATGTTATGTTGTGTGACAGGCCCCTATTGAATCGTGACATATGTTTAATATTCAGTTTAAACAAGGATACATGGATTGTTATAAATGGGACATTATAAACAGTGCCTAGTGTAATGAAAGGAGTCCCAAAATCCAGAACTAGCTCCAAGGTCCCTGTTGCGGATTACTCTTCCATCTATAACAACCACCTTTGGCTTTGGGAGGAGCCCTCCGCTACTCGGATGGCACCAGGTCTTAGCATGAGAGAATCAGGGAGAAAGTTCTAGGCAGGCAAGGGAACCAAATGTAGTAACTGGAATGGAGAACAACAAGTGTCGTCAGGAAATAGGCCGGGTCAATACCAATCAGGAGCAGCAACACAGAATCAGTAAACGAAAGAATAGTCGAGGTCACAGGCCGAGTTCAATACACCAATGTCGAAGTACAAAGCAGGATCTAAGAGGGTAGTCAATACAAGCAAATGTCAGAACAGGCAGCGGACTAGACAGTGTCAGGGACAGGCAGGGTCAAGAACAGATTTGTAACACTCAAAATCGCACCCAGGAACTAAGAATAAGACCTTTAAGTTGGGCAATACAATTTAGGCAGAGAGCCCTCTAAATATTTGAACGTTGCGCCACTGTGCAATGACATCATGCAGCACTCCTAAATATACCGAAAAAATTGGATATCCCGAACCCGGAAGAAGAGCACACTACACTGCAGGAGTTAGACGCAGCGGGCATCCCCACTGAGGGTGCAACAGGCATCCCGCTGCATCACCACTAGACCACCAGGCAAGTTCTTCACATTACCACTCCTCTAGAGGGGGCCACTGGACCCCTAGGCTTGTCAGGAAACCTAGTATGAAACTGACTTTTCAGGTGGTCAGCATGAACATGGTTGTGGTTTTTTAAGGGGAACAACTCAATTTAGTAGACAAAAAAACTTTAATTTTTTTTTAAAAATGTATTATTCTCCAAAGCTGCTAAAAATCTGAATTCAAAAATGCTCTAAGTTATTTAGGAATATCTTAGCCATCCATAAACCGGAGTCATCAAGAAAGTTGAAAGCAGCAGACAGTTTCCTCCATGTTAACCCTACAATGCACAAATTGGTCAATAGCACCCTTCTTTGGATCATTTATTTCTTCTCTGTCTTTATCAATAATTTCCATTCTGTATGCTTTAAACAAAAGGTGTGCTGCATATTCTAGACATGACTTTACCAGTTCTTTGTAAAGGAGAAGCCTTATCCTGTCCTGTGTATCTATTATATTTTAAAACATGATTATAGTTTGATGACCCTGATTGTTGCTGACGGGCATTGCTAGCTACAGCTAAACTGCCTAATATGTTTATGAGTACTATTAGGCTTGATTGTTGACTCTCAGCATTTCTAAGATATTGTAACACTTAAAGGAGTTATCAGATCAACTTATTTTTCAATTTTATATTATCAGAGATACTGAACACAAGAAAAGTAATTAATCTTGACGACCAAAACAGCAACGTTAACGTATTTGCATATACGCACTGGGAATAATATATTCAAAATTCACAAAGTTATTTAAGCAGTTACTGCTGAAAAATACATTTCTGGGGAACAGCTTATGCAGTAACTTTCAAGCCTTAAACTATCCGCTTGTAAAATACCAGATGGCAAAGCATCAGTGTACATCTTAATAGCATCAGCTGAAATCTTTTCCTTGGTTCTATGCACTGAAAGACACAGCCTTCTGTAGTGTGAAACAAGCTCAAATATTCACTGTATTTACTAAATCAAACTAAATCTGACAACAACAGAAATGTTCTGGGGGACCTGGTAACTCAAACAGTGATTATGAAAGGTTGGAATTATTTATCGTAATCATTGCTTATCAGAAGAACAGTATAATTATTGTTTAGTATAATTATTGTTTATATGGATGCCATGCTTAAGAAACTGGAAAACAGAAAATATAACAGGTATTCAAGTATGCTTTTTCTTCATTGTTGGCAGTGCATCTGAAGCCTAAACCAGAAACCATAGCAGAACACACAAGGAGGATTAAATGAAGGGCTATATTAAATACAGCTGATAACTAAACCCTAAAAATGAATATGGCTAGAAATGCCATATCTTATGTATTTAACTCATTGAACCAGCCTAAAAGTTCAGTATCTCTATAGTAGTAATGTTTCAGGCTTTAGTTGTCTTGGACTCTGTTAGGAGTGTCTGCGACATGCACATGCTCAGTGTGCTTTAAACAGCTGTTTAGAAGTTAAGCTTAGTGCCATCACAAATCATCAAAGAGAAAATTAGGCAGGACTGCAAAATATGCTATTGCCATAGGGCTGATTATTCAATTCTGATGCTAAGGGAAACCCCTTAGCATCAGAATTGAAACTCCGAATACAAAAATCACCGAAAATTAGGATTTTTTTGACCCAAAAATAATCTTTTTTCCCGATTTTTTATACCCAGAGGCTGAAAAAAGTCTGAATCCGAAAATCCACCATCTCCAAGCTGTCGGGGTCTTGTAGAAGTCAATGGCAAAGGTCCCATTTCAATATAATGGTCCGTGCTGAGTTTCAGCCAAAAAACTAATTTGGCACCAAAAGTTGGATTTTGGCGGGGAAATCTGATTTTTTGGTGGGAAAATCAGACTTTTGGTGAGAAAATCTGATTTTCCAGATTTTTTGCCAGCTTTTTCTATGATAAATAAGGTCCAATCTGTAATTCGGAGTTGGTCTGACTTTTTTAATATAAATAATGAGATGAATTCGGACTATACTACCGGGAAGGAAAAAGTAAGAATCTGAAAATCTCAGACCTGCTAAGGTTGTATATAAGTCAGTGGGAGAAGTTGCTAAGATATCCTGCTCTGGGGTTCGTGCAATAATCCAAAGAATTTGTGGTTTTCAGGCAAAAAAAATCGAAAAAATTGTATGATCAAAATTTTTACCAGGTAAATGTATTGATAAATAAGCGGAAATAACCCATGCAGATTTGATCAGAGTATATTTCAAATTTTGATAAATAACCCCCTTAGTTCTCCTTTAAAGTGCAGCTCTGGACTGAAAAAAATATTTAACTTTAATTACATTATCCAGAAAGCTCCGAATTACAGGGAGGTCAACTCCCATAGACTCCATTTTATCCGAATAATCCAAATTTTAAAAAAAAAATTTCCTTACTTTCCCAACTAAGATATAATTAATCCTTATTGGAGGCAAAACAAACCTAGTGGGTTTATTCAATATTTCAATGGCTTTCTAGTAGACTTAAGGTATGAAGATCCAAATAACAGAAAGATCTGTTATCCAGAAAACCCCAGGTCCGAAGCATTCTGGATATCAGGTCCCATACCTGTACAATACATATTATTCACAGCTGCTAAAGGTTCTCCTAAGATTTTTTTCTTCTTTTTGATAAAGTAGAGTAGTTTATTTCCATATCCCTTCTTTTGACTTCTTGCTAGGGGATTATAACACGATATGTTAGTTTGTAAAATCAGCTTTCAACCAACCAAGAGAAGATGACAGTTTAAGGAAAGCTAATACTATATACTAAGCCAGTAACACATTCATAAAAGGTTTGGATGAAACAAATGCAAAAAAAAGACAATATTCATTTGACTTAGTAATATTAAATTCTATTAAAAAGTATCAAGGAGTCATTTAAAAAATATAATGGCCACTTAATGAAATTGATTACAATGTAATTCTCCTACCGCACACCTGTAGTTCACCAATCCTGCAAGCTGGTGGTGTGTTCCTTCCGTTGACCCGGCCGGGTCCCTTAGCAACCAACGTGTAAAAGAAACGGATCCGCACACACACCGATTAGTGCAGTCGGGGATTATCCCCTTTTATTCAGCCACCAAACATCAACGTTTCGCCAGGAGGGTTTCCTTTTTAAATTTCTCTTTCTCTTTTTTTGGCCTATAGTAGCCCCAAAAAAAAGAGAAAGAGAAAGAGAAATTTAAAAAGGAAACCCTCCTGGCGAAACATTTTTTCGAAGCAAAACATAACATTTCTCAACTCAGATGGCAAATATTAGAGGTTATACACAGGCAGAAAGGTGAAATAGATAAGAGGTCATTGTTGAGACGGGAGGCCTTTTGGATTTGGCAGCTAAAAACACTCACACCAAAGGGCCTAAATGAGAATTTTAGTTATACGTGTTTCTTATGAGAGAAAAACTAATTTTAACCTTCTTGCATGTTTTTATTCATTTCTTACAGATAAGAACTGCTGAATGATCTCATATAATATTAAGGGTTATTAGAAAATCCCAAGGGCAGTAAGGTATTATAATACAACACATGGATTTTTGCAATATGGTGTTTAATGTATGTGGTGTTTTAAAAAAAATTGTTTAAAATAATGTTTTGATACCATATTTTGTAATAATTATTGCACATGGGCACTTTAAGAAAGAAAAAGATCATTTTGTTGACTGTCGTACCGAATTGATTGCTTAATTGTATGTTACATATAGTTCGAATTTCCTGTATCCCACATAAGGGTTAATTTTTATGGCAAACTGCATGATGGGAAAAGAAGGCGTGGGAAGTTGGGTTTAAATGGGTGACTGCACAAATAATTGTATCCTTATGAAGGGTGGGTGTTTCCCCCCCGAAACGTTGATGTTTGGTGGCTGAATAAAAGGGGATAATCCCCGACTGCATTAATCGGTGTGTGTGCGGATCCATTTCTTTTACACGTCACTTAATGAAATTGGACAGTTGTGCAGATGAGTTACTGAATGGTTACATCTAGTATATATATATATATATATATATATATATATATATATATATATATATATATATATATATATATATATATATATATATATATATATATATATATATATATAGATGATATTTGTAAGGTGTATAGAAGTCTGAAGGAACATTTTCAGCATTGAAAGATACAGTATATTGCATCACTGGATATTTTTTAAAGCAAATAGTTAAATATAAAGAGGTGGATTTGAAGCAAATACACTGAAATACTGCAAACTAAAACTTGAGTACTTTTTTAAGTCAAATCCCATATCTTAATCTAAATTAGATTGTTTTAATCAACTAAGAATTGAGGCGCGCAAGTGTATTTTAACCAAGATATTTTTTTCTAAAATAAAAAACTGTCACATTAAAAAGAACCACATTTAAGTATAGGATTTGTTATTCAGTAAAATTGGAGAACTGGTCAAGGATCTGAATGTTTCTGCAAGGCACTGTGTACATAGTTAATGAAATGGAACAGCTGAGGCAGACAATCTGTTCCTCTAGCCACTGCATCTGCTTTTTTTTTTAATGTTTTACCATGTTGTACTGTTCTAAAGAACGACTTGCTGTAAGGGGCATATTTTCTAAAAGTCAACAAGGTGATGCACAGCAAAGCTAGTGAAGTTGGTTTGCTATTTAATAGGTTACTTATTATATTAAATAAAAAAGTGACCTTTAAATCGCAAAGTGTATATTACTTTGAGTATAGATTGTATTCCTATCATAATGCATGTACCCTGGCAAATGATGTGACAGAATGACTTCTAATTTATTTTTTAATAAAAGCATTAATACTATGTACTTTTACAGATATTTCTTTTCTACAACTCAGCTTTCTTTACTGAAGAGGACAACTATAGGATGTAACTAGGGTTATATAATTCTTATAGGTTTGTAGATTTATTAGCAACACTAGGCTGGGTGGTTTTAGCAATACTAGGGGAGAGATTTCTTAAGATTTTTAAAAACATGTTCTCATCCTTCATAACTTCTCAATGGGGAAAGCAGCATTGTTTGCTGGCTAATAGCCTGCTTAATGTTGGTACTAACTGAAGTGATTTGTATTACTACTGATGCATGGACACTGCCTTGGCGGGGCGCATCAGCTTATGCATACTTTGTACAAACCATGTAACCAAAAGTGTCTCTTTTTGCCAAATTCAGATAAGTTCTCTTTAATCCAATTGTTCCTTAAAGTTGTATAATGATAGTGCTGGGTTAATTTGTTTAGTTCAGTGTATATATATATATATATATATATATATATATATATATATATATATATATATATATATATATATATATATATATATATATATATATTTCTGGGTGTGCATCATATTAGCCATAAATCCAAGGCCCAGGTTTAGTCCATTCTTCAGAGAATTGCACACTTTTCCTATAATACAAACTAATTGTGTTAAATGAAACTGTTACTACCTTCACTTAAAAATTGTTTGTGGCGGGATGGGGGTGCATAATAACTGCAATAATAGGACATTTTGAGAATTACTTGGAATGGAGATGGAATTTACTCTTAAAAAGTCATATCAAACACTGCAATTATAACAAATGCAACTGATATGCAGAGGAATAAAGCTGTGACATGAAAATGTTCTATGCTAATTGGTTATACCAACCTTCACTCCCCTACGGAAGAGCCCTATGCCCTCTTGTTGGTTGTACTTGACTTAGCACATCATGCCTTGCAGTCCAGTGAAGACCTGTACCTCCATTTTGTACTGGGCTCCCACTGTGCCTTGTACCTATGGGCATTAAATGCAAACGTGCCAGGATGGACACAGCTTGTTTTCAAATACATGTTATTTACTATCTAGCACTGGAAAACTAGAGCAAATAGTACATTGTGCTTAAAACATGTCAATTTGCACTGGATTGTCTCTTCCTTTGAATCCCCCTGCTTTAAAAATAAATATTGAAATGATCGAGAGGCAGATGCAACACACAAGTGATTTACTAGCATAAAGTTTGCTACAAAAAAATAAATTGATCCTGCACTTTATATATAAGTAACTGCAAAAAAATTGGATTATAGTCCCTAATCAATGTATAAAATCTTTTGCACCTAATAATATCATTTCATTCAATGCTTTCTGTCAAGATGATGCAGAATATAGCATTAACAGCAGCCAGCATACCTTACATTGGTCTCTGGCACATGTTCTCAGCTACCCAACAGCCACACATACAGTATAGTGACTATCCTCCCTACTTCATCATCTCATAAGAACAGAAGAAACACATATTATTTGACAAGCGACTTAGCTACAACACAGTGTCCCCTTGATGGGATTTAGAAATAGTACAAAGTATACAGGAGAACTATACATTATTAGTTAAAACCCAGAACCCTCGACATTCATCCCAGGTCTGGTTAAGGCTAACTTTGCAGACATTTGATTATTAGGGATGTAGCGAACCGCCGAGTATGTGTTCGCGAACGCCGTTCGCGAACACCGGCAAAAAATGCGAACAGTTCGCGAACTGTTCGCGAACTTCGAACATCCGAAAATCGTTCGATTCGAACGATCGAAGGATTTTAATCGTTCGATCGAACGATTTTCGTTCGAATCGAACGAAAATCGTTCGATTTTAGCGATCGAATGGTCGAATGGTCGAACGATTTTGACGCGAACGCCTATTGGCGAACGTCGCGCGACGTTCGCGAACTTGCGGCGGACGCGAACAGTCGAAGTTCGCGCGAACTAGTTCGCCGGCGAACAGTTCGCTACATCCCTATTGATTATACTTTTTTACATTTGGTGTGTCCTTTGTGGAGAGTACAGCAAACAAATAAAACAAAAAAAAAGCAACAAAATACTGTACATAAAAGATAGTAGCAGTGGTGCAGTAAGAACTGTGCTTTCAGATGTGTAACTTGAATTTATAGGGGTCCACATCACAATCTTTTCAGTTCTTCCAAAATAGATTAAAAATTTTTTGGAAAAGAACATATACACCGTTTAAGTGCAATCAGGAAATGATATATGCAAAAAAAAAAAAAAAGAGAAATGCCTGTCTGTACAATACTATGCATATTTCCTGCAATAAGATTTTTTTAACTGATTGCACTTAATAAGTGCATGGATCTTTTTTACTTGTGATTTTTGGAAAAAAATGTATGCATCTGTTTGGGTGCATGGCTAATGGAAAGTTCTATTTAATCAGGGAAAATAATGTTCTTTATGAAAAGTTGGAGCTTTGAGGAAGTGGTACTTTCAGGTTCCTTTTCCATGCTATACCTACCCATGAAACTGACTTGCGTCTAGTGTATTGCATGATATCTCCATTATTTATGTAGGTGGAAAGTAATGCCTTTTTCACACAAATTCAGTAAGAAAAACTTGTGTCTGCTTTGGCAAATCGTGAGCAATCATCACAATGTGCGTAATTTTAAAGGTGCTTACAATTATACTGGAATTCTGGTAAAATGCTCTAATGTTTGGGGAAAAGGTCAAACAGCCAAAATTAAGTGAGGATGCTTTTTTGTTAAAACAAATATGGGATCCTTTTATCTGGAAACATGTTATCCAGAAAGTTTCGAATTACAGAAAGGTTGTCTCCCATAGAGTCTGTTTTATCCAAGTAAATCAGATTTTAAAAAAATTATTTCCTTTTTCTCTGTAACAATAAACCAGTACTTTGTACTTGATCCAAACTAAGATATAGCTAATCCTTATTGAAATCATAACCAGCCTATTGGTTTTATTTAATGTTCACTGTATCAGTTAATAGTGCTGCTCCAGCATAATTCTGCACTAGAATCCATTTCTCAAAAGAATAAACAGATTTTTTTATAATTAATTTTGAAATCTGACATGGGGCTAGACAAACAGTATTGTCAGTTTCCCAGCTGCCCCCAGTCACGTGACTTGTGCTCTGATAAACTTCAGTCACTCTTTACTGCTGTACTGCAAGTTGGAGTGATATCTCCCTCCTCCCTTTCCCCCCAGCAGCCTTACAAGAGAACAATGGGAAGATAACCAGATAGCAGTTCCCTAACAAAAGATAACAGCTGCCTGGTAGATCTAAGAACAACACTAAATAGTAAAATCCAGGTCCCATTGTGGCACATTCAGTTACATCGATTAGGAGAAACAATAGCCTACCAGAAAGCAGTTCCACCCTAAAGTGTCTCTTTCTGAAAGCACATGACCAGGCAAAATGACCTGAGATGGCGTCTACACACCAATATTACAACTAAAGAAATACACTTCAGGTTCAGGGATGGCATTTTATATTGTAGAGTGAATTATTTGCAGTGTAAACAGTGTAATTTCATAAAACTCATGACAAAATCCCTTGAAGGCATGAAGATCCAAATTATGGAAAGATTCATTATCTGAAAAACCCTAGGTCCCTATTATTTTATCTTTTGGAGATTTCAGTAAGCAACCCTGTCTATAAAATCACTACTGCTATCTGTTTTAACCCCTTCTTAGCTATTGGGGAACATTTCCTACTCCAGCAATGTTTGTCCTTTAACCCTATTGGCTACTCTAGTCTCAGATTTTTTATTTTTATTACTACAAGGTAAATTGGATATCTAGCCTTTATTCTAAACAGCTGGGTCTGACTAATTGAATAAACCTAGGAGAAACACCTAACCCTAATGTAAAATCTTCATGGGTCTTAAGCGAACAATAAAAATAATATTATACTTTATAAACAGAAAAAAATGTTTTTTTCTCCATTGTTTAGTATAGGTTTTATTTAGGCACGACTAGTATATTGATTTATTATTGCTATCAATGGGCAAATCATCTCCATATAAGAAATCTATTGTTATTTGTTATGCTAATCAGTATTACCATGTGTTTATGATAAATACATTAATCTTAAATAACTCTGATATATTATAGTAAGGCACTATGGGCTAATTTAGTTGTTGTTGAGAAAATATGTTATTTACAAGTAGTGAAACAAGAGCAGACAAAACGAAAGCCACTTTCCTAATAAGAACATTAAAAATTCAAATAAATAAAGCCAACAGGAAATTAGACTGATAAATAGCTATTTATTTTCATTGCACGATGCCATACTGATAATTAAGTAGCATTTAGAATATAGTTTCTAGTCTCACGAGTTTCTGGCTTATGATAATCAATGTTTGCTAACTTATGATGAAGATAAAGAACAGTTTAATTAAGTAATTTTTCAAAGTTTGTTTCCTTTATGGGATTCTTTATCTTTACTATGCCAAACTGATAATTGCTTGAAATCTAACACAGTGAGATGGGAATAACTTATTATATTTGCAATAGAAAGGGGTAAGCTGCTTATCTCTAATACAAGTGCAGAATTTTGTATTTTTAACTATATAATTCTGTACACAAACGGACTTCCTTTCATCTGAGAACGTATAATTCCTTGTATTGCTGGCAAATAAGCATAAATGTTTTAATACTTGTTGCACAGATATGAATTGCCAGAGCATCCATTGACTCTTAACTGTGCCAGTAATTTGAAGAAAGTATAGTTTAGTCTATTACATTTCATGAAAGAATAAATGTAGCTGCTGAGATCTTGTTGTTTAAGGGGCTGATTCATTAAGGGTCGAATATCGAGGGTTAATTAACCCTCGATATTCGACTGGGAATTGAAATCCTTCGACTTCGAATATCGAAGGATTTTAGCGCAAATAGTACGATCGAGCGATCGAAGGATTATTCCTTCGATCGAACAATTAAATCCTTCGAATCGAACGATTTGAAGGATTTTAATCCAACGATCGAAGGAATATCCTTCGATCAAAAAAACTTAGGAAAGCCTATGGGGACCTTCCCCATAGGCTAACATTGACTTCGGTAGCTTTTAGCTGCCAAACTAGGGGGTGGAATTTTTTTTAAAGAGACAGTACTTCGACTATCGAATGGTCGAATAGTCGAACGATTTTTAGTTCGAATCCTTCGATTCGAAGTCGTAGTCGAAGGTCGAAGTAGCCCATTCGATGGTCGAAGTAGCCCAAAAAATACTTCGAAATTCGAAGTTTTTTTACTTCGAATCCTTCACTCGAATTTAGTGAATCGGCCCCTAAATGTTGTTTCTGCACATGAACATTTTGACCATCACTGTTCTCTACAGGAGGGCAGCTATGCTGAAAAAGTGATGTCCCATATGCTTACTCTACCCTCATTCATGATCAGAGCTTCTATGAAGATTTATATACAGACATGGTGCAATGTACAATGTGCTAAATTCAGAGGAAATTGACATGTTTTAACACACATTTGCGTTGAAGTTATTTTGATACTTCGATAGTCAAAGTATTTTTCCATTCGAAAACATCCGTTTTCGAGCGAAGTATAAATCGTTCGATCGAACAATTTAATCCTTCAAATCAAACGATTGGAAGGATCGTACAAAAAAAAACGTTGACTTCTAAAAACTTAGCCAAAGACTCAGAGAGGTTCTAGGAGGCCCCCCATAGGCTAAACAGCAATTTGGCAGGTTTAAGGTGACAAAGTATCGAAGTCGAAGTTTTTTTTAAAGAGACAGTACTTCGATTTTTGAATGGTCGAATTTGTGAAGTTTTTTCAATTCAAATCGAATTCAAATCGAATATGGCCTATTTGATGGTCGAAGTACCCAAAAATTACTTCGAAAATTCAACTTTTTTGAATTCGGAAATTCACTTTGACCCTTAGTAAATGGGCCCCTAGATGCAGCATTTTTCCTGAATTCCCCTGCAAAATATTGTGCACACAATTTACCAGTGAAGCAAGATTTTCTTACTGAATCTGTGAGAATGGTATGCAAGTCATTTTCTGTAAGCACCTCCTCCTTAAGGGAAGCTCAGATTCTTGGGACCCCTTGTGTGTGCTCCCCTTGTACTGCATTTATTTCAACAGAATTCTGTAGAGGGACATTGATGCTAATATGTAAGGTTTTAGGAGTGTGTGAATATAAATGGCAACTGCAATATATAATTTTAAAAGTACACAGTTTGACATTTGTCTATGAATCTCATAATCATGCTGATCGTGATTAGTGATGGGCGAATAAATTCGCCTGGAACGAATTTGCGAATCTCCCGCGAAAATTTGCCAGGGAAAATTCACCGGCGTCAATTTCCGTTTTTTTTGTGAAAACGTTCGAATTGCTTGATTTTTTCGTGAAAAGATTCGAATTGCTCGATTTTTTAGTGAAAACTTTCAATTATTCTATTTTTCGTGAAAACGTTCAAATTTCATGATTTTTTCATGAAAACGTTCAAATTTCACGTTTTTTTCGTTAAAATGTTCGAATTTCACTATTTTTTCACAAAAACGTTTGAATTTCACAATTTTTTTGTGAACTTTCTGATTTCATGATTTTTTGTGAATAAACTAATAACTTTGTCTGCCATTCAAAAACTCTGGGGGTACACACCCTAGGGACAAATGGAATTATAACCAATTTCAGCACTACATAGATAGTACTGTATGAAAATAACAGACTCTAACAAACAACCCACATAGTGGGAAGAGTTATTATAATCTCAACTGAACCCCACAAGACCTATTTCATTATTATACAAACAACTTCTTAATAAAGGAAAAACTACCAGAAATGCCCACCAACTTAATTGGGGAAAAGAATTGGAAACACAGATACCATCAGAACAATGGATAGATATACACACAATTCAATGTACTATACAAGTCATTTACAGCATCAAAAACCCAAGAATTTAATTACAAACTATTGTCAAGATGGTATTATATCCCCACTAAATTAAAATGTATGTTCCCCAATGCACAGGATCACTGTTGGAGGTGCCTAACACAAAAAGGAACATAACAACACCTTTGGTTCCACTGCAAGGTTCTAAAAAATTATTGGAATGGAATCTTGGACACAATTGAAAAGGTAACGAAAAGTAAAATTGTACATAAAAGAGTTACCCAACTGATACTCTATTATGATTTAAACAAAGAACTTAGAAACATACTATTAAACTTTTTCAATAAAAAACATAAACATAGAAATACATAACATGTTTAACATTAATAACATAAATGTTATTTACCTTCAATGCAGAAAATATGTATATGAAGTGTGGTTCTATTTCATAATTAAGAGATAAGTCCTTTGCCAATTGTTATTTTTCTGAATAAAACAACTGCCACTATTAGAGCTGGGCAAATCTGTGCCATTTTGCTTGCCGAAAAATTTGCGAATTGACTGAAAAATGCACAAGATGGCGTAAAATTTGTGCTGCAATTTTGACGTGAGTGACAATTTTTATACGCACGTCTATTTTGTCCAAATGCATTAAAGTCAATGGGCGTCTGAATAATTTTGAAGCGCATCAATTTTATGTGTGCAACATCTGACACACAACAATTTTTTTGCCGCATTGTATTTTCGCTGCAGTCTTGCAAATTTAATAGCTGATGGAGAAACTTGGAAATTCGCCACAAATTTATGCCTGCCAAATTTATTCGCCCATTACAAGCCACTATTATTTAGAAATTTAGCAAATAACACTCTTCAAATTACCACTGCTGTATGTATGATGACTAATTGATAACAAGTCTAGAATCAATGGCCCTGAGTGCTGGGAGAATAATAAAATTAAAGTTGGCCTTGAGGTGATTTTCTTGATTTAAAATCGAAACATGCCGATTCCATGGACTGGCTTTAGCAATCATAGAGTTGCCAAGTAGTGCTTAAAATATAAATAGCACTTCTGAAAATAGTGAAATACATTTTTCCTGTTTCTGGTAAACTTCTTCACCCCAGTAGTTCATGATAGTCCAATAAGTAGTACTATGTGTGTGTGTGTGTGTGCAGCAGCTAAGTACACTTTTAACTGCTGGATTTCAGTTGATTCATTATTGATGCTGATTGCTCGTAATTGCTCATAATGTAACAGAAAGTAATAGTGGGAATCTGTACATGCAGATACAAGAGGGCAGATGTTGGAAAAGCTCTAATATAAAACTTCACAGATAAAATAAGGGCTGACTAGCAATCTCCCAAACTATCAAGGCAGGGCCGCTCACAATTCAGAAGGAACTCTGCTTCTCCACCGACTGTATCTCTCTCCTGATCAAAAAAGCTGGTAGGATGCAATCCAAGATCGCACTGCCTGCTGGGACCTTGTGCACTCCAGGGAACAACCGGAAACAACTCTGCAGTGCTCCCTCCAGATTAGTAGCAGTCTCTCTCTCTCTGACTGGTCACTAAACTGGCAGCAAACATAAGCCTTCTAAGCCTTCCAGCACAGCACACATCTCCGGGCTGGGTCCTCCCTTCCTCTTCATTTCTGTTTTTCTCTGGCTGGGCTGATATTGGCCTTCCCAATGCACTTCCTGTAGAAAAGGCTTGTAGGAAATATCGTTCTTAACTTCAATCAAAAATGCTGCCTCAAGAAATAGCAAATGTTTGCAGTCTTTGTTTATCAAATCTGGTGAGTAACTTAGTAATACATTGTCCAGTTATACTAATAATTGTCCCACAATATAATGTTCGCACAGTCTGTAGGGTGCCACATATGGGTTTTGAAACTCTCACAAACTCTAAAAATATGATTGTTATTGGATTTATTAAAACATCCAAATATAAAAAGTATGAACGAAAAAAGTGCTGAACAATTTGAAAAAATGACAATACTTCTAAAACCTCTTTGAGTTTTTCAGACAATTCAGAGTAAAAAGGAATCCAAAAACATCTAACATTCTAAAAATGGTCCAATAGGATCAGCGCACGTCCCATTTATTTCTTTGACACCTTGACAACTTTTACTTGGGGAAGGACAGGCTTGATAAATCTCAAATTTTTAGGGACTTTTAGAAAAATAGGAAAACCATAGGAAAACCATGATTCTTGTAAATCGCAATTTGATTTTTAATAAAGGGACCTCTATGGCCCAAAAAATGTTGTGGTGAATAAACAGTTATTTACAGCAAAGTACTGCAGTGGCTGGTGCTCAGTCCACTTTAACAAAGCTTTCCAGTTGTAAAAGTGTTCTTAGCAGTGGAACACAGTGGAACCAAGGAGCAATATGGTAAGAGAATTCTGTGTTGTGGGGGAAATTCTGTTGAGTGTAGGTTGATCAGAAGAGTAAAGAGGAGTTTATCATGTCAGGGTATATTGAAGCATGCTGGAGGGTAGAGCACATATGGAGAAAAAAAGGAAGAGAGAGAAAAAGATGCCTGGTTGACAAAATAATGAAGAGCAGTGATGTCTGGATGAGATGTCCACTGTTTACTTGAAGGTTTTGAGCCAACTACTGATTCAACTGCTGTCCAACTTTAATTCTATATAGTGTTCTTATAAAATCTGCTTTATACCATAGCTTGTTGTGTGTGTAAAACATGGACATACTGTATGTAAGCAATAATAAGAATCATTTTTAGATTAAAAATGAGACCAGATTGATGTTGCTTGAATTACAGTAGTAACAAAAATGGTATAATGTTCAGCTGGAATTGTGTTATAACATATTGATGGCATATGCAAAATAATGTAAAACTACACTGGCAAAGACCAAACATGCTTGAGGATAACATGTACACAAATACAGAAATAAAGTATAAAGTTTTAGCCATGAAAGGTAACATAATAAAAGGTGCAAAGTTTGGCCAGGTCAGGCGACCAATAGCAACTTATCAGATCAGAGTTTTCATTTAGCCAGTCTTTGGCAATCAAGGTCTGAACAGTATGTAATATGGACATTCTACATGCAGGCATTTGATATGTAATAGGTTTGGCTAGTCTTTTCCCCAGTAGTGAACTCACAGATCCGCACACCCACTACCACCATTTTTTATTATTATACCACCAGTAAGATGGATGTTTTGGGGTGCTTAAAGGACCTTCATCAAGATCCAAACACACACCTCTTTTTATTATTATACCACTGGTATAATAATAAAAAGAGGTGTGTGTTTGGATCCATGAATTTACTGCTGTTGCTAAGGGACCTGGCCGGGTCGACGGAGGACCAGCACCACCACTGCAGTAAAAGAGGAGTTGCGGGAGTGCGGTAGATATAACACATTCGTCTTTGCCCACACCACTTCAGATAGATTTAAATTTGATCTGTGTCAGAAGGTAAGTTTGATTGGGGATATATATTGTTAGATGCAAGACTTTATGCAAATGGGTCACCATTGCTAAACAGCTAGACATATTCCTTGCACCAAAATAAGTGTTATTAAAACTAGTCTTGCAAACAAATTAGTGAATGGACAGTGAAGCAAAGTGAGTGAAGAGAGGTAATCAAATTTGAAATACACTGGGAAAGGTTGAATTAAATGCTAATTATCTATGTGAGGCTATAACTCAAATAATTCAATAATTCAATGACTGCTTTTTAGAAGTACTAAAAGACTACAATGAGAGCAGTTTTTCTCATCTCACTGCATCTAGACTATTATGTATGAACCAGAGAGCAGTCATTTTAAACAATAATACTCAAGTACAGGATGAGTGGAAGTATTGTACATCCTCACATGAATCCTGGTGTCTAAATGACCAAGATTCTAGTTAACACAGTTTTTCCTCTGGCAGATTATAAAAATCTTTCGAAACTTAGAAAATCCAATTTAGACCAGGTGCCAATCTTATGTGTTTTGATTGCGCAGACTAAAATCCATCTGGGTCTTTGTGGAGGTCAAATAAGGTTATGTTACATAAGCTAAATCCTGAAAGCCAAGTTTGATTCATGATTTAAAAATGTCTTTAAAACATGAAAATTAACTTTATTTCTGAATGCATTTACTACTAATCATGACAAGTGATTTAGATAAAAACTCATGAATAGCAAATACTTAACCTGATTTCTAAAGACACAGCTAACCTCACTCCTTGTCCAGTAAAACGGTAATTTTAAGATATATTTTTAAGAAAAATCATGATATTGTGTGAAAATTCTTCCTGCCTGGCAGGAACTTGAACTTGCTTTCAAATGCATTAAAGGTGACATACGATCAAGCATATGCTTTAGAAATAATAAAAGTACATTGGAGAGCAAAAGTTCATTTTGTGAATGTAGAATTACCCTTGTGAAAAAGATTATTTTGCCATGGTAAGAATAATGATAAATGATGCATTACACTTGGTATGAACTGTACAAAAGTCACCAAAATTTTATCTTAACTGTATAAAGTGTTTTTATATGCTGTGTCAGCTAGACCAGTTGATGGCAACCTGTAAAGCTTTATCAGACTTTGAGCAACAATCTTTTAGAATTTGTAGCAACTTTTTCTCACACCATTTTTTTAATGGAACATTTATTTGCGCACATTTTATTTTTAATTATAGTGAGAAAAAGTTCAGCTTTAATAAATACCGAAATTTTCATCTAAATAGACAGAAATATCTTTGCAATTACTCCCATTATGCATGTGTAAATTGCAAATTTGCCTAAACCTCAGTATGTAGAGCAGATTCTCATTAACTAAATCACACATGCGCACAAACAAAGACAAGTAGGGATACAGTACGAGTTCTATTAATTAGACAACAAAAGCCTGCCTCTGCTGTAGCAGCTAAACTATTAATATGGCCCTAGGGTGTTTTGTTTGTAAAGATTTAGGGGCAAATTCACTAAAGCGCTAAGTGGCTAACGCTAACGTAAATTCGCTAGCGAAGTGGACCTACTCTAGTGCTACTTCGCACCCTTACGCCAGGCGAAGTTGCGCTATGGCGAATCTTGCGCCAGACTTGCCTTCACCACCTCAGGCGAAGTGCAATAGAGTAGATGATAGGCTGAAAAAGATCATACATTTTTTTGGGGGTACCCTCCTTCCCCCCTACATCTCCTAACATATGGCACCTAAATTATATAGTGGGCACATGTATAGGGCAAAATAACAACTCTATTTTATCTTATGAAGCTTTCCCAGGCTTGTGTAGTGTAATGTATTTGCTGCTACATATACGTTTATTGTACTTTAACTTGGCGCCGTATGCAAATTAGGCATCGCTAGCGTAACTTCGCTTTGCTTGACGAATTAACGCTAGCGCAACTTCACAACCGGTCGCCTCCCTGAGCGCAACTTCGGATTTTAGTGAATTAGCGGCGCCCTGGCGAAACTTCGCCTGGCGAAATGCGGCGAAATGCGGCGAAGTGTGGCGAAGCCGTTGCTAGCGCATTTTAGCTGCTTAGTGAATTTGCCCCTTAAATGGCATTCCACAGATAACCATAATGATACAACAAAATCACACATGCTTATGAAGTTTTGCAATCATTTGTATTAAAATGTGTTGGCAAATATAAAATAACACCCCATTATATTGTCAGGAATGTAGGTGGAGCTCAAAGGAGTATGGAGCATCTCATGCACCTAGTAGAAGAAACAGGGGAAGAAACAAGAAAATTAGAAGAAATCACATTGTTAACTGGTCCACATGGAGACCCTGGCTAGAAGCAATTCAGATAAATGTTGTAGATGACATACTAAGACCTAACTGTATTTATTAAAGGTCAGATAGTGCTTTTAGAGGTTTTTGAAGCCATGATTAAATGCTATTACTCTAAAACCACGAATGTCAATAAAGGTATTAAAAGATCTGAATATAAAAAGTATGAACACAAAAAAATGCTAAACAATGTGCTAAAATATATAAATATCTCTAAAACCTCTAAAAAATTCAAGTTCTTTTTCAAACCTCTAAAAGGCTAAATGGTTAAAAATGTATCCATGTAGAGACAATTAGTGGTAGATTTATCAAAGTGTGAAATTAGAGTTTATTACAGGAATTAAAATGTTGATTAAAGTTGAAGTGGGTTAAAGGGTTTTCCATTATGTGTAAAAACCATACTATGATGCAACTATTTATAAAAGTGTGTACGATATGAATTACACATGGATTATTTCTGCAAGAAGGTCCTCACCTACTTTCTTTTCATTGCAATGGGATTTTTAAAGTGTATTTATCATTAAGTGAAAGCTAGAGGCTTACTTATTAAAGGTCAAATTTTAGTGGTTTTAGAGTTTTTTGAAACCACAACTTAACTCACAAACTGTAAAACCATGACTGTCATTGACTTTATTAAAAAAGCTGAATGATCCGGAAAAAAATATGAATACTATGAAAATCTCTAAAACCCCCATTGACTTTTACAGCACCTAGACAACTTTTACATGGCGAAGTTTGGCTTTCGTGTTTTTTTCACTTGAAAAATCAAAATTTTAGAGCTTTTTAGAAAAAACGCCAATTTTTCAACATTTGTCAAAACAATGGCAATTCGATTATTAGGAAATGGACCCCTTAGAGATGTGTATAGAAAGTGGGTGAGTGATAAATCTGCCATTTATAAGTATAAAGCACAGTGCTAGTTTTGGAGGACCTTCTTGCAGAAATAATCCATGTGTAATTCATATCGTACACACTTTTATAAATAGTTGCATCATAGTATGGTTTTTACACATAATGGAAAACCCTTTAACCCACTTCAACTTTAATCAACATTTTAATTCCTTCAGATAAAACTACATGTTGGACAAAAATAGTATTTTTTTAAGATTAAGCAGTATTATTTATAAACTTCGTGGCAGATTTACTAACCAGCGATAATTCGCCAGTGTCCTCTTTGCACCGAGTGCAACACTTCACCAGATGAAAATTCACTCAGACAACGCCAATTCACTAACATGCAGAGTTTTTTACTGGGTGCCGAATGCTGATGACTTTACACTAGTGATGGGCGAATTTGCGGCAAATTTGCGCGATTCGCCACCAGCGAATAAATTCACAAAACGCCCGCAAAAATTTGCTGGCAAAAATTCTCCGGCATCGAGACAGAAGATTAAGATTAAGGATCTATGTACTCCATTGCACTTTGCCTGGTCTGAGCTGGCGAAGGCAAGTCTGGCAAAAGTAGTAACGTTCAGTAAAATCCGCATTTCAGTGAATTTGCGGAGTAACGTCCATTCCATTCCAACGTCCATGAATTGTCGCCTGGCAACAGAGTGAGAATGACTGCTAGCACCTGTCTCTATTGCACCTGCGCCCCTTAGTAAATTGCCAATGTCCCTGCGGGTGTTAGCGCTAGTGAATTGACACTATTGCTAGCCACTTCGTCCTTTAATTAATCTGCCCCTTTATGTCTAATTATATTGCAAGAAAATGTAGTAGTTCTTTTATGCATAAAACATTTTCTTGTTAGTTTGTATTATTACTTTGCTAAACCTATGTTAGTCTGAATTCCCACTGATGCAAATACTGTTCTAGAAATCAATGAAAGCTTGTTTTACACCCGCCCTTCTGCAGCCTCATACGCTAATCAATTGATCTTGTCAAACAATGAACAGCACGCTCTTCACCAGTGGGTTTTTTTTCTAATTAGATCAAATGAAAAGTACACAAACTCTTAAAATGATTTCTGATCTATTTATGAATTTGCTTGCTGTATGTTTTCCTATCATTATATTTATAATGAACACATATTTCTATTCACATATACTGCCTATTGCTTAGTCTCTTTCATTGATCAAAACATCAGGTTAAATAAATCATTCTCTCTGCTATTAAATTTGACCTCTCTTCTTGCACAGCATTGCTACATGACTTGGTTGTTAAAGGGATTGTATCAACATTTTATGGGAAACAAATATGATTTGGAGCTCTCCCAAATGACTTCCATTTGCGCTGAATGCTGCTTTGAAGAGAAATGTATTCTATTTAAAACATAGGTTGTCTTTCTAAAGAAAACATAACACTGATGTTTAGTTGGAGCCTGTGAAAAATATAGCTGTTGACTAGTCTCTAGCACTTTCACCTAGACTCACTAGATATATGTGTAAATAGAAGACTCAGTGCTTTGGATGACTTTATAATGTTATTGTTTATAAATGCAGACAATTTAAAAAAAAAAAAAACATTTTGTCTTTTAACAAATACTAAATATGAGGACAAACATAACATTGGTTGACAGAAGCTGTCTAGAACAGGAAAATAATACATTTTTATCTCTGTGGAAAGGAGCTTTAGCCTGTTTCCTAGATACAGTGTAAGTTCCCTTAAGTTTCAGCTATGACTGCAAGTGGTTGCCAAGCAACAAGGCTATAGAGTCAAGTAAAAGCCATGACTAGAGTGTCAAACTGTAAGAGAGAGCAGTTACAAGGAGGAGAACTGAGGTAGATGCTACCAGAAAGGAGTAATAGCTTAGGCCTGGGTAGAAATAGAGAGACTGAGATGGTAGACCCCCATATTTTTAACTTCTCAGCAACCTTCAAAATATAACAAGACTTGAACCATTTATGGAATTGTAGTCCAACAAGGTTAAAGGGATACTGTCATGGGTGATATCACTCCAACTTGCAGTACAGCAGTAAAGAGTGATTTAAGTTTATCAGAGCACAAGCAACATGACCAGGGGCAGCTGGGAAATTGACAAAATGTCTAGCCCCATGTCAGATTTCAAAATTGAATATAAAAAAATCTGTTTGCTGTTTTGAGAAATGGATTTCAGTGCAGAATTCTGCTTCAGCAGCACCATTAACTGATTCATTTGGAAAAAACATTTTTTCCCATGACAGTATCCCTTTAAGAAATATGTATTAGTAAATGGTGGATATAATCTAAACATCTAGAGAATCAGAAAGAATTACAAACAGTGCTTTACGTGCATTGAAGAATATTTTATTCGGAATCGTTTGTTAATTGCTGAGCATCAGGCATAGGAGTATACAGTATTTATCAAAAAGTGAAGTTAGAGATCACCATAGTCCACTAGAGTGAAATACTGCATCTCTCCATTCATTTCTATGGGGTTTTTAAAGGCGTAGCTACTTTCACTTTCACCCTTTGATAAATACACTTTTAAAAATCCCAAAGAAGTGAATGGAGAGACTGTGGTGATATCTAACTTATTCTTCGATAAATATACACCATGGAATCTATCAGAAAGCCAATACTTTAACTAAAGCGCAAATTACAGAAACACCAACTCCCATAGAATCAATTTCAAGCAAATAATTAAATTTTTTAAGTATATCCTTTTTCTCTGTACTAATAAAACAGAACCTTGTGCTTGTTGGTAACTAGACTGCTTAAATCTGTTTTGGTGGTTTTATTTTATGTTTAAATTAGTTTTAGTAGACGGACTAATGGTGATTAAAATATGTAAAAAAAAACTTTACTAAAGAAAGTACCAAACATAGTCCCAGACCAAAAACACTATACTGTATGAAATTTAATTCCCATGATTGAGACTGAGCACTGTCCAACTTAAAAGAAAAGGGCCCTGACTTTGTGAGGAATGGTAGGCAAAGGAGGAAAGGTGGGAACGGGTTAAGGGTAAGGCAGCTAGAGAGAGGAAGGAGGAGGGGATAGTTAGATCAGAAAAGAAAGTAGACCATTATCCGGAAACCCATTATCCAGAAACCTGCGAATTAAGGAAAGGTCATCTCCCTTAGACTCCACTTCATCCAAATATTCTAAATTTTTAAAAATAAGTTCCTTTTACTCTGTAATAAAACAGTAGCTTGTACTTGATCCAAACTAAGATACAATTCATCTTTATTGGAGGTAAAATTAGCCTATTGGGTATATTCAACATTTAAATGATTTTCTAGTAGGCTTAAGGTATGAAGATCCAAATTATGGAAAGATCCATTATCTGGAAAACACCAGGTCCCAAGCATTCTGGGTAACAGATCCCATACCTGTACTTGCCTTTTCATGGAGAGCAGAAGAGGAGCAAAACCCCACCCCCTGCCCTGTTTTCTGGTTAAGTTATGGAGGAGTTACTCACAATGATTATGGCCTTCTCTGACAAGGGTCCCAGGACGGTGGTTTTTCTGGTTGCCTGCTCCCACTTGCCTGGTTGGTGGTGTTTAATGGAGGGCAAGTATTCTGTGTTGTGTGTGTGTAAAACCTTCATGTATGTTAAACTATTGTTATTCTAAAAGCTGCTATTTGGTAACATGTAATGTTTAATAACAATTTTGTTAATAAAGCTGTGGCCTGTTACATCCCAACCTGGTTGTCCTCATTGTCTGTGGATGTTGAGGAATGGATGCGGTTTAAGAAAGGGTCAGCCTACAGCTTGACCCCAGTGCAGACAACATATTTCCATTTTCTTACTGACCACTCACACGCACTGGTCATGCCACTGTATTTCTTCCTACTTCTTCATCCTGCTCTTTTTAAACCTTCTTATTCTCACTTGTGGGACTCTTAGTCATTTTATGCCATGTCTGACAGTCTGATTATGATTACTGAACCTTACCTATTGCACTTGTAGCAAACTACCTACAGTCATATATTTTAAGTTGTAAGTTTAAATATTTCCATTTTATTAAAATACTTTAGAAATTAGAAAGTCTTTCTGCCATATATTGAACTAGTAGCCATTTTGGAGAAGTGATTCCCTATGATTTTCACAAAAAAATGACATGTTAAGTATTTAATGCTGTAAATAGAAATGAATTGGTTCATTAACTAATCTGTTTCACATATTATTTTGAACGGTGAGGAATGTAATGAATTTTGACTTGGAATTTTTTTAATACAATATCTTTTTTTTTTCAGTTTTATTGGTTTTCAGATTACAAATAGATACAGATAAATAAGATAAGAACAAGTTTACTATATGTGGTAGTTAAGGGAAAGTAAGACATTTTTGGAAAGTAAGACATTTTTGAGGATCAGATGTCTGTGTTTTTATTGTTGTGAGGGGGAACTACCATTGGTTTTATAGGGAATAAGTGCAAGTGTTGTATGAAGAACAAATGCCAGTGACAGTGGGGCTCATTTATCAACACTGGGCAAAGTTACCTATAGCAACCAATCAGTGATTAGATTCTTAGAGCCAGCTGCAAGTAGAACAATGAATGCAGCAATTTGATTGGTCACCATGGATTACTGCCCATGGGCAAATTTGCCCAGTGTTGATAAATGACCCCCAGTGAGAGGCAAGTGACAGTGTTGTTATAGAAAACATATGCTAGTGCTATTAATGCTATTATGGGTGTTATTAGGGGACCAGTGTCAAAAAAAAAAGAGAAGGAGAGAAAGGGAGTGTCAGTGTTATTGTTGGAAACAAGTGCAGGTGTTGTTACAAAGGACAAGTGATGGTGTTATAGAAATCCAGTGTCGTTATTATATGGGACAATGCCTATGTTCTTATGGGAAAACAGATGACAATATGTTTGTGGGGAATTTTTTTAATACAATATCATCTCCACTATTCAGAGAAAAGGACAGAGAACATATGAGAGGCATTTAAAGGATTTTAATGGAGAACATTTTAATAAGAGTGAAATGCTTTAATCAAATTCAGGTATGGCACTTCAGGGAGTTTGAAGATTTACAAATATCTTTAATATTACATTTCTTAAAGTACATTTATCAAAAAAATGTCACAAAATCAAAATGTATAAAGGATATAAAGGTCACAGTAAAAGGACGACACAATATGTCATTTGGTACTAAAATTATACATTTTCAAAATATGCCTGATAAATTTCAGTACTGCACATGGGTGCAATGAGACTCATAAGGTAATATCTGCTTGAAATACTTTCTAAAGCCATTACATTGCTTGTGTTGCACAAATATAGATGTTATGCTGCAGTTATATGAGTATGTTTCGCATTTGTCATTGGAGTGCATTCCATAGATATTTAGGGGGTTCTTTATTAAAGTCCAAAATAGAAGAGGGGAATGATGGTTGGCACAGCTTTTTCAAATGATATGTGTCCAATTCCTTAATAGTTGCTCTGTGCTGCAACTGCTGCAAAAGATCCAAGTATAGGAGAAGGAAGAGGAACTCCAGCAGTATTACTGCAAACAACTTTTTATTCCAGGCAGTGGTAAACACAACATGTTTCGGGTTCAATAGCCTTTATCAAGGCTATTTATTAAAGTCTGAATGCCGTATTATACCCCGAGGATGGAAAAAGGCTGATAGATTAGATAACTTTAAGAAGGGGTTGGATGGCTTTTTAGCAAGTGAGGGAATACAGGGTTATGGAAGACAGCTCATAGTACAAGTTGATCCAGAGACTAATCCGATTGCCATTTTGAAGTCAGGAAGGATTTATTGCCCCTCTGAGGCAAATTGGAGAGGCTTCAGATGTTTTTTTTTGCCTTCCTCTGGATCAACTAGCAGGTTAAAATAGTTGAAAGGTTTAACTTGATGGACGTTTGTTTTTTGTCAACCTAACTACTTTGTTACTATGTTACTATGTCCCGTTTTGCTTAATTGGCATCAAATTTTTTTTTAGCTCGACAAATTTGAATGCATGCAACAAATTTTTTCCATTTCAAGTGGCGACTCTTTTGTCATGACTTTTTTGTCTTGGAAATTGAAGAAAGACTATATGGCACAGGTTAAATCATGGATAACAGATGACACCATTATGTTCTACAGAACTTATCTGCTATTTGCTGTGTAACCTGAGCCTTTTCTCCTTTGAATGGCTGCCCCCATTGCTACACAGCAGCTTATTTATATAAACAATAATAGTGTTTCTGGAGCAAGCACAGGCAACACTACATTATACATTTTTTTTATTACTTTACAACACCTTTTTAAAACACTTTTTGATGTTACTGTTACTTTAAAGGGATACTGTCATGGGAAAAAAAAATTTTTTCAAAATGAATCAGTTAATTGCGCTGCTCCAGCAGAATTCTGGACTGAAATCCATTTCTCAAAAGAGCAAACAGATTTTTTTATATTCAATTTTGAAATCTGACATGGGGCTAGACATATTGTCAATTTCCCAGCTGCCCCAGGTCATGTGACTTGTGCTCTGATAAACTTCAATCACTCTTTACTACTGTACTGCAAGTTGGAGTGATATCACCCCCTCCCTTTCCCCCCCAGCAGCCAAAAAAAAAAACCAATGGAAGGTAACCAGACAGGCGCTCCCTAACACAAGATAACAACCGCCTGGTAGATCTAAGAACAACACTCAATAGTAAAAACCCATGTCCCACTGAGACACATTCAGTTACATTGAGAAGGAAAAACAGCAGCCTGCCAGAAAGCATTTCTCTCCTTAAGTGCAGGCACAAGTCACATGACCTGGGGCAGCTGGGAAATTGACAAAATGTCTAGCCCCATGTCAGATTTCAAAATTGAATATAAAAAAATCTGTTTGCTCTTTTGAGAAATGGATTTCAGTGCAGAATTCTGCTGGAGTAGCACTATTAACTGATGCGTTCTGAAAAAAACATCTTTTCTGATGACAGGATCCCTTTAAACTAAAATAGGAAATTTTATTTAAATGACAACTATTGTTTCTTCGATTCCAGTACAGAACTGTATATTCTATTACAATCCTCTGACAAAACATAACATACAGTATATCGTTATGGAGTTGAAATAAATAGGATACACATTATCAGATTCAGATAGTATACTTTTCTGTGTATAAAGTAAAAACCTCTGAATTGTTAAAAGTTTAGGTAATAATCATAGATGGAGAAGTGAGATCTGTTCAAGGCCTGGAGGCTCTGGCAACTTCTGAGGCACTGTGAAGGGGAGGTTCTAAAGGATAAGAAGTACAAAGTCCTGGACTGCAAATGCAGTTCATTTTTTGGAAGTAAAAATCTTAAAAGGAATAGATAAGTGAATTAACTTTGTATTTACAATAGAAGTTTTGGCTTCCTTTCAGTGAAATATAACACATTATGTTGTTTGAGTAGAAAAACCATAAGTTGTCATTTCTGCAGCTGTTTTTATTGACAGTGCCTGTATGGAAAGCATGCAAAACATAAACATTGAAATACCGATAACTTCAGTATTTTTGCAGTCATTTCCTGATGATTACCAAGTGATGCTGAGTATAGTTGATTTGCATCAAGCATTATTATGGTTTTTGTTTTTTATACTATTGTGGCATTACAACATTTCTAGGGATCTAGCATTGACTGGACTGTGTGTATAGATGAAGCATACACTTGTATTACAATCTAATTAATATAAATATATGATCAAACCTCAGTTTTACATTTCTGGATTTTGCAAGTTCACATAAATTATGTTGTTGTCTTGCTGCCCTACAGGGACATAAAGGAGTGTTTTGCATGTCGCCATCCATAGGGGCAGATTTACTAAAGGGGGAAGTGCAGGGACATCGCCAATTTAGTAACAGGTGTAGAGGAAAATTCACTAGCGAAAGAGGTCACTGCTAATGAAGTTTCGAGCCCTTTCATCTGGCGAATTGTGAATTGTGAATTGTCCAATATGTTACCCTCTTTGCCAGAGTCTGACTCGCCTGGTTATACCTGGCAAACTGATACATCCTCAACTGATACAGACATCCATTTAAATCCAACGATCGAAGGAATATCCTTCGATCAAAAAAAGTTAGCCAAGCCTATGGGGACCTTCCCCATAGGCTAACATTGACTTCGGTAGCTTTTAGATGGCGAACTAGGGGGTCAAAGTTTTTTTTAAAGAGACAGTACTTCGACTATCGAATGGTCGAATAGTTGAACGATTTTTACTTTGAATCCTTTGATTCGAAGTCGTAGTCGATGGTCGAAGTAGCCCATTCGATGGTCGAAGTAGCCCAAAAAAAAACTTCGAAATTCAAAGTTTTTTAACTTCGAATCCTTCACTCGAAGTTAGTGAATCGGCCCCTTAGTGTAATTTTAAAGACATTCAATTTTCCTTTTGTGTTTAACTCTTTGCATAGTGTTTTTCTTCAGTTCATATATTGCAGAGATGTCCTTATACTTCCAAAGTTTGCACATCTAAATTTTAATGTTTTAGTTACTCCCTTCTCTGTATCATCATCTCAATGGAGACCATGTTATGATCACAATTCTCTAAATTCTCACCCACTCAAATTGTAGAGATACATTTGGTATTATTAGTATTACCAGATCCAGAAATGAGATTGAGCCAATTTCTATGTATACAGCAAATATGTTGTCATGTATGGCTCCCTAAATTCAGAACAAGTGCTCAGCTCCCTGGTCAAGGCTCAATCTTCTGCCTGTAGCAGCCGCCTTTGGCCTCAGAAGAAGCCCACAGCTACTCAGATGCCGCCAGGTCTTAGAGGAGCAAAGCAGATGTTCAGAACGAACAAAGGGGCATGTGTGTTTCCAAGGTTTTGGATGGAAGGCAACAGTGCAGGGAATAGACAAAAAGTGTAGTCAGGCTGGCTGTGGTCAGTACAGGCAGAGTTTAAGCAGGGTCAGACAGGCAGTGGTTGGTACAGGCAGAGTTCAAGCAAGGTCAATCAGGCCGGGGTCGGTACAGGCAATGTTTAAAGAATAATCAAGCAGGCAAAGGTCGCTATTGGTAGAGTTCAGAATAGTCAGGCAGGCATGAATCAGAATTGGCAGAGTTCAGAATAGTCAGGCAGGCATGAATCCAAACCAGAATCAAACAAGACAGAATCACACCCAGATATTAATGAATTAGACCTAACAACGGGCAAAACACACAAGCCCAAGGCCTCCTTAAATACTTTTGAATTTCATGCCATGGGCACGATGAATACACGTGCACGGTGCGAAAAACCCTGCAGTGCACATCACCGGAGGCACGGCGGCCGTCCGTAGATACAACAACTTACCTTTGCCCTGACAATGCTGGAAAAACTATGCTGCAGCAGAAATGTCAACTGTTGCAGACTCAAGCAAAAATACTGCTATTCTGCATTTAATGAACTGACTCCTAATAAACTCACCTGTCTGTCACCAGCCCTACAATAGTTATTGTGTCACAGGATGGATGTAAGGAAATTAAAAAGATGCTGCTGCACTCTAGACAGATCAAGTTAAATTAAATGGTTTCATACACTCGAGTTGGTCCTAGTATAAGGCACTGCTGTTGGGCTTGGACGTTTGGCCTTACTAAAAGCTGCATGTAGAGATCAATCTCAAATGGCAAGTAATGCTGCAGGGGTAGTTTACACATTGTAATGCTGATTGCAGTGGGTCTGGAACCTCAGGCAAATAGCTTTGTCTGCTTGTGTTTTAAACAGACCAGTGTTTT